>NC_060152.1:4367890-4480360 GCF_021292245.1 Micropterus dolomieu
TGGGACATCCCAGATCCTGTTCCGGCAGGATCTGGGACAAATTAAGCCCTGTATGCCACCATGATGCTGACTCCCCACCACTTCACACTTGGCTGCAGGCCACTCCAGTGCATGCTGGAGGTCACAGTTCATTGAAGCTAAGAGAGCTGAGTCATCAGCAAAAAGTAGATATGTGTTCCTGAGGTCACCAAACCGTGCACTCTTGACGCAAGAGATTGTGAACATGAAAATCACAAAATCAAAATCAGTAACAAGGGACACCCACTGAAAACATGTTTGAGTCCTGTCACAAATATGGACACACCTTCCACTCCAGTTATACGAGGACAAAATGCCTTGTATCATCAGCCCCGGCACCCCACGTTCCCGCATTAATGCCATAAAACACCCTAGAGGACATGGTCATAAGCCAGCTCCAAAGCTCAAAAATGTTTGGTGTCACCTCTCCAGTATCCTTGCCAGTAATTAACTTATCACAGAGAGGCGGAACAGCATCATTCAATGATAATTTAAAATAATTAATAACATTACAATTACAAAATAAAAATGTGTTAAAAAAGCATACCTGAAAGGCATGCTGCATTTACAATTCTTTTAAATACAATAAAATATATATCTATTCACAGGTAAAATGGGGCAGCACTACAATATATTTAAGTCTATTGGACTGTTGAAGAAGTTTCGACTTAAGCGTCACAGAAAGCATTGGGGTGGAGCGCCTGGCTGTTTAGTGGCCCATATCAGCTGGTGTTTTTTCGGTGGAGTGGAAAGTACCTAAATGTTGCAGTCAGTTTAAAAAACGTGTGCACAGAAAAGTGCAACCAAGATGAAATTGTTGACCCATTCTGACCTTGGTTTACTGATAAATTTGACTCACTGCAACTGAGAATACTGCAGCTGTGGACTGAATAACTTGGCTGTGTCAGGGTTTGTTATTATCAGCGGTGTGTCTCTTCCTGTAAGTCAAACCAATTCTTTTTTAATAAAAGCAGAAAAAGAAAGGAAGGGAGGGATAAACGAGTTATACTTATCATTATAAAAGGCTATAAAAAGCATCTTTGTATTTGGCCCATTTTCATCTTGTCTCCATCTTTGTTGCTTAGTGCTCTTGGACCAAAAGATCCCTTGTCTATTAAACAGTGTGTACAGTGTGTACAGTGTGTGCGGTACTGCACTGTGACATCCACTTCCTTTAGAAATTAAATATGAATGTTGCAGCTTGAAAAACATTAAATATACAACAATTTATCACCCACTGTGTGTGTACCAGGAAGGTTTCCCCAAGATAGAGCCACCATAATCATTTTGCATCTCTATAATCCCCAGCCTAAATACTAAGGATTCTGGTGACATTTGTAATGTAAATTAGGACCAGTTCCTCTCTAAAAATTGGCCTAAAGATGCAAAGATACAAGGTATGCAAACTTTTGTGCACAGGGACAGAGCTGTAGCAAGTCTTTCCAAAGAAAATATCCATGATTCTGCCAGTTCTTACTCACTATAATTAATATCTAGGTGTGCATGTTCTTTTTAACTTCCCTGTTGTGTCACTGCAGCTGCCTCTGCAGCAGAGCCCAACAGCTGAGAAAGGATCAAGGCTGGATGACAACATGCCCTCTAAATAAACGGCTCTCATCATGAGTAATAGGGATTGCACAATAAGTTAAAGACCACTTGTGTGAATAATAGGCTGTCATCTCATATCCCTTTAACCTATATTTAGATGGGGAAGGGTTTTGCCTCTGCCTAACATTTTTTTGGTTTACATTTAGCCCACACAGAAACAGTACAGTATTCTGTTGGTCACAAAGCAGCTCCAGTGAGTGAGGAGGTTGGGTGTATTAAGTGTCTTACTCAAGTGCAGCTTGTCAGAGGCTGTTGCACATAAGAGACCAGCAGATCAATCTGATAGCTTGATATAAACCACATTGGGCAAAACTGCAGTACACCACAATACAAAGAGTCTACAGCCACACTAGCAGCCCTGTGAGGCTTTATTCAGTGAGCTAAATGCTAACATCAGCTTGATCACATGCTCGCAATGACAATTACAACAGTGATGTTTCGCAGGTATATTGTTTAGCATTTCCACCATTCAGTATGTGGATCATAAAAGTATTGGAAATTTTGATGCTAGATGCTAGATGAAAAGTTATGGGATAACTAAGGATATTCTGTTTCATCCTGAGGGAGTTATGAATGTCTGGACCAAATTTCACGACTATCTAGCCAAAAATCCCTCAAAACCATAAATGTCAACTTCATGGTGACGCTACTGGAAAGGCCAGGGGATCACCAACGTGATTAGGATTCATCCTCTGGGGACCATGGATATCTGTATCAAATGTATCTAATATCTATGGAGATATTTCAGTCTAGACCAAAGTGGTGGACAGACCGACATTGCTGTCCCTAAAGACGTGCCGTCCTTATGTCAGATTTGGTGATAACAGAGTTACATATTCTTGCTGTGACTTAGCCCAAGACACATGGCAGACTACATGTTGGACCCAGAATATCACAGCATGCTTTCTTTCCCATGTGGCATGACATAGGTGATTGGAAAAGAGGTGCCAGGAACTGACCTCACTATTACATCAAGAGCACTTTCCTCTTTCATTTAGCTTTCACTTGTGCTTTTGTGATCATTGAACATATTGAAGATGTCAAAGAAGGTGAGAGATGGCAAAAAACACTGTCTGGTCTTCTGAGAACATGTAATTAAGATGGGCAGACCTGGCACATACCTCTTGAAATTTTGAACATCGCTGACATTCCAAATGCACGTGGCTCCTCGTTGATGCAGCCACAGAGGAAATGCCATGTGTGTTGGTGCCCTTGAACATTCATGGTATGGTGTCGTCAGGTAGGCATCACCCTTAGCGTAAATCTTATTAAACTGGATGCAGTTATTTTCACTGCCTTTCACATGCATCTGGTCCCACAAAATGCATTACATGCATGACACATGGGACAGAGACTCACCTGTCTAGGAGTGCCAGCTGCGTTGACTTATGTAAAATCAAGTCTGTGCTTCATACTGCATAATAACTCGTGTGCATTCATGCTTTGAAATGTCAACTCTAGGTGTTTTTGGGGAAATGCAATGTTTGTTTATTCTGTGTTTGTTTTGACTGCCTGTAGTTCAGTTTTCCTAAGCATATTGTTTGGATCAATTCTTCATACCAATCAGATTGGTACACACACACCTTTCTGCACACACCCTTTGTGCTTCTTGGAAGAACACCTCAAACACAACCAAGCCAAGTGCAATTTGGCTGTGGTACAATATCCGCAAAGCAGTAAAGACAAGAACAGATTAAACTGTGGAGCAGCAATCACTGTGTTGATTTACAGTCACGTGTGTGTGCAGCACACCCACACCAATGCCGAGAAGCTGACAAAACAAAAGCGTATTTTACATGTGATCGGTGTCGATGGTCAGGGCTGGTGCTTCAAACCCGGATGTTTACAGGCCCGATCAGCTTGATAAGAGCTTGGAGATTTATTTGCATGGTTGCACCAAATAGGTGCCAATATGTTAATGAAAACATACTAAAGATCTTATCAATAGGTTCATAGTGGTTGGTGAATCATTTATTTTTACAGTTTTAAAAACAAACTGGATATCAAAAGATGGAGGCCTCAGGTGTGGTTTTTTAGCAAAACAGATTACTAAAGATATACAATTATAAGGCACAGTCTGGTTGGCAAAGGCTGGCAAAGTTAGCCGTTAGTTAATCTGTTTTTTTCATCTGATTTTGCATTGAGCATTTAAGCATTGACACTACCTTGTGTGCTGTTAAATGGTTGCTGGTTGTTGGGTTTACAGTATTTACTATTAAGTAAGTAATAATTTTTGCATCCTGACTTTTGCAGTTCCTGTGCTATAATGTGAGAACCAATGATCTTCGACACTCTCCACGGGAAAGGGACCTTTACCTGGAAGGAAGTTCATCAGACTAAGAGAAGCACAGAGACTGTCACAATCCTGTCCCACAGCACCACCCTCTACTGCATCTACCATCACTGTCTGATTTAACACTGCAATTCTGTGTATTATCCATTTAACAGAGGGAAGCCCTTTTTTCAACACTCTGTAACCGATGGCACAAGTACTTTATTCTATTAATTGACCCTTCGCTAAGCCATGCCCTGAATACACAGCTGGCCAATCACAGCACAGTATAGGACTCTCTCTATCTGAGGTCCGACACTTTCGTGGATGCTCTCTATTGACTCTAATGAGTTTTTTTGGCTGTATTTTTCTAAGACATGGTCAAATGCTGTTCCTGGGGCACATGTAATAATTACAGTCGCTACCCAGAGAGATTGAAAGGAGAAGTACGATTTATTCTCTTTCCAAAACCTAAAATAAATCCAGAAAAATGTCGGCTGTGGATTGTTCCTAATGTAATGTTAGTTAGCTAACGCTAGCTAACTTCCTACTGAAAAAAGCCCTACTGTTCTGCTTTTTAATGATTGTTATAATGAACAGAGGCAGGAACAGTGCTGATCCTTAATGCTGTTGTCTTTTGCGAAGGGTCAATTGCACAAATTATTCTTTTCAGGGTTTTATTAGCATGGACTTTAGTATCGCTTTTTATCCATTCAGTTACCTACATTCTTAAATACTATGCAGTGAGGATCTCTGTTGGATAGTATTAGTAAAGGACCATTTCACCTAAACAAAAATGTCCAATTTTACATTAAGTACAATACAAGATTAAAGTGGGAGCAGTGAGATTATGATATCAGAATGCTTGACTTGAATTATTTACTTTTCTTTTGACTTTATTCCGAGAAATTGTACTTTGTTCCTCAAACGTCTGAATTATTACTTTTAAATTCATCCTGCTTGTCCTCAGAAATTTACTCAATTTAATAATCTGATAACAAACAAATACTCTTTATTTCATTTGGCCCTAATTATCCACCTTATTTTGTTCCTTTCTGTGTCTATGTTATTTTATTGCATTTGTTACATCTGTTACAGCTGAAAGCAAATCTCACATTATTCTTTAGTGTCACACTGAGCACATGGTCAAACTTTCAAAAAGACCATCTACCATCTGTTTTTGTGTTATATATACTGACCATCTGTTTTTATGTAAAATATATACTGACAGTGTGAATCCAGGTGAAAATCATAATCCCAACTTCCATGTGTCTTCCTCTGATTACAAAAATAAGCTTTAAGACACTCAATACATGGAAATATTTTGTTGTTTGCACTTTACAAAGCCTTTTATTGTTGTATTATTTTCCTGAACATAATGTAAGGGTTTCATTTCAATTTCTTTTTTTGTAGAAACCTAATGTTCACTGTTGGATAGAAAAGTTGATAAATATGTATTTTTTGCAAATATTCAGTGTTTCACAAGACAAAAAGCTGAAATCTTTAGGACGCTTTGGGGTACCACTGATTTAAAGCCACAAACAGTATTTTTTGTGGCCAGAAAGATTTGTTCTACATTCTTTTAACATCTTGTAGACTATGTATATGCCGAATTTGAGTTACAGATGAAAAATGTGAATTTTGTGTTTTTTTTCCTTAAGAAACATTACTAACTCAGATTTAAGCATAGCAGCACAATGCAATTCTGTGTTTAAATTTTGTGTGGAACGGCTTCCAACATTTGGTTCACATATTGTGTTAATTTGTGTAGGTGGATCTCTCATTTTGGAATGAAACTCTTGTTCTCACGGATGTATCTATAGAAATGCAAATAAGATTTCATCCCGACTTTCACACCACGCAGCATGTTGTTCACTTGTTACAAACGTTCACCTCCTTTAAGTCCCTCCCTACATCCTTTAGCTATGATTTTGGAATCAGACATGTTGCCCAAATGCTTTCAATAGAACCAAAAGCCTGTGGGCGGGCATGTTTTTTTTTTTCCCTCTCCACAGTTTTTGGATGTCTCTGGAGAGTCTGCTGGATTATGTAGGGGATTTCTGTTGGATTTCAGTGAAATAATGTTGCATCAACCAATCACAAAGCCCTCACGTACCCTTAAGTGGTGTTTATGCGTATTTAACAGTAGACATTTCAGAGTGTAAGCTGTGTATAATAGAGTATTGCATCATTTAAGTGGAAAGAGAATGTCTGTGAGGGTATAAGCATTTTTAAAAAGGTGTTGGCCTACTTTATTATCTAAATGAACAGTCTTAGACAACCTATGGGGCTCTATTGTCTGTGATGAGGTATCCTATAGGAGGCAGATGGTGCCAGCAGCTGATGAAGATATGACAAGATGAACTTTGTGATACTTGCTGTCACTGTATAAAGGGCAAAGTGATAAAATGACATCTGTTAAAAGCATAGTAGAAAAAGTAAGGCAGCAGAGGAGGTAAAACAGTTTTACTCAGCAAGCTTAAAAAGACGCAACAAAAGGTTAAGAAAATGAAACAACACTAAAAGTATACAGTTATACAGCAGCTTTGTGAATCAATTGAGGTACAGCATTGTGCTAACTTCAGCATGCTAACATGCTGATGTTAAGGTTGTGTCATTTATAACCATGATCATCATCTCAGTTTAACACGTCAGCACAGTAGCATTGCTAATTAGCACTAAACATAAAGAACAGCTGAGGCTGATGGGAATGTCATTGGTTTTGCAGGGATTTGGTCACCAACACCTCAAATAAAAAATCTTACCTGATGATGGCTCTAGAAGAAAAGTTATTACAATTGATCCTAATAGGAAATATGAATGTGTACCAAATTTCATGGAGATCCATTCAATATTTGTTGGCACATATGATTAAAAACCATAAATGTCAACATCATGGTGGCCCTAGAGAATTCATTAAAATTCATCCTTTGATGACCAAGAAAATCTGTACCAAATTTCTTGATAATCCACTTAATAGTATTTGATACTGGACCAAGGTGGTAGCCGACCAACAGACAGACATTGCCATCCCTACAGCCATGTCGCTAGCATGGATAAAAATGTTATAATAAACACAAGTATTAGTTAGCATTAGTACTATTAACTATTTGAAAAATCGTACTAAAACTAGATTGTGCAGAAACCATGTTAATAAAAAGTTATTCAGGAACAATTTGAAGGTTTAAATGCTGTCTTACTGACCTTTCAAGTGTTAACTTTACACTATAATTCTTTGTGTATATGTTTTGGGAAGAGATGTGCAGAACTGCAGGTTGTTTTGATGATGCCTGACATTCCACATTAAAGCTACATCAGTAGTTGGGAACAGCTTGTTCTGAACTGTAGCAGCGAGGCGCATTCCTGCAGTGGGCTGAAATAACTCCTTTAAAGTGCATGTCTGGACTTGCTGGGCCTTACATAAGAGGTGGATGTAATCTCATCAGACGTGACTGGGCCTTAGAATAACATGGGCGGTTCATGAGACGGAAGGAGGTCAGAAGCTGGCCCGACTCCCAGCTTTAGTCATGACACACCACAGCAAGAACAGGTCTGAAGAAGTGCTGCTGGGCATCATTACAGATATATACCCTACTGTATGTCTTATAGGTTTAACATATCTCAGCAAAGTCATGTTCAGTCAGGGTGTGCTATGTTTAACCCTAATGTGGGTCACTATTTATATGATGCAAATTCTCAAACGGTAGGGCCTTTATTTACCTCGACCACAGAGAGAACCAGGCCTTTAAATTTGCAATTCTCCCTGTTTTATGTTTTATTTTTACTATACAGTATATCATCCTTTTTTAGACTCCCTAATGACTCCCCCTGATTTCAGAAAGGCATCTGTTGGGTTTTACTGTTAATGCAAATTTAACATTTCTTCCATGTGGAACTTTTTGCTGTCTTGATAAATTCTCACACCTGTATTTCCATCAGTACAACAAAGTCATGGAACACTCACCTCTCTGCTGCCCTGACGTTCTCTTTGTAACACAAAAACTGTTTTCACTCATCAGTGGTGAAAAGTAACTAAATACTTATTATAAAGGGCTGTAATTAAGTACACTTTTGAGGTACCTGTACTTTAACAGTATTGAGACTTTATGCTACTTTATACTTATACCTTTTTACATTTGAGAGAGAAATCTTGTACTTTTATGTATTTATTTGTCAGCTCTAGTTACAAGTTAGTGAGCAGACTTAGAAAATATCTAATCATTTTAAGAGCCGCAGAAACAAGTTGTGAACACTGACCTTTTAAGTTGACGTAGTGATCTTGTAAACAGTTGCATATTTACACAACCATTTTACCTATTTTGTTGTTTAGGTATGAATTTTCTGTCAGTTGACAAATTGGCCAATCCTTTCAAACTAGGTGTGTTCTGTTTTCAAAGGCACTTCACAAGAGGAATCCTTAGATTCTGACATATTTCAAGGCCATTTTAATTAATTAAATAAATTTCAAATATCAGTCAATCTTTGACGTCCTCTGAGGGACATGTGTATCAGTCGAGAAACTCTGAGCAGCACTGAGATGTTTGGTGACACATTCCCCTCAGGAATGCAGTGGACATGTCAAGGCTGGGTGAGGACACTGTCTCATCAGTGTGTAATGCATATGAACATTGTGTTCCAGACAGGATGATGTGTATCTATGTCTGTTTGATTGGATGACGAAAACCCAACACTCCTGGAGACATGTAGGATCTATTTGGGGAGAAAGAGCTCATGCTATTTGTTTTGGATTATTCTGGTTGTTAGGTGTCACTAAATCCTGACTCTCCCTTGGCTTTAGTAATACCTGTACATTATTTGAATGTTTTTTGTGAGTTGAATTCTTTTCTCATGATGTGATATCATGTTTCTACCAAAGGTCTTTGATGTAGGCTCAGCAAACTCAGTTAGTCCGTTATGACCTGAATTCATCTACATGCCTTATCTACATATTTTCATTATCCTTTCTTAATTTTATCTTTTCTTATCTCTTTCGAAAACTCTCTCACGTGTTTAGTACAGCCTGCAGGACTTTCCTAAGCAAATTTCTGATTTTTGAATTTGGATCAAAAACATTTCCCACCAAGCAGCTTACCACAGGGATTTGCCAGAGGCTGCTCTTGGTTGCTCAACAGTCCCCTCCTTTCACTTTGGTCTTCCCTTTCTCTTCCATTCTTAATCATTCTGTTTTGTTTCATCTGGCAAGCACCATACTTTGTCAACTGGAAAAAGTCCCCTTTCCTTCAGTTACTGTAACCATATTGTTTATTCTGCTGGCAGATAATGTTATCATACAGGGGCTTTTAGATTTCATACCAGTCATTTTGTCACCTGTGTTGGTGTCACTATTCATTTCGGTTTTCATGTAATTCTGTTTTGAAAAATGTTGAAACAATCACTGCAACATTTGAGAAGTTAAACCATGGAGGTCAAAAAAACAGACTTTTCAAGGGGTTAATACTTACCATTGTTTGTTCCTTTAAACAGTCCCACCATGCAGGACAATTTTTTGGAAGGGGCCCACCTAAGCATTTCCTGTTTTATAGTAATTGCGAGGTCGTGGATAACATCACCGGACCAAGTGTACTGCAGACACTGTAAATTAAAAACACCTCTGGGTCTACAAGACGTCATTTGCCACATATGGAAGCTTGGTCAAGAGCCCCTGGCTTCGCTTTTCTGAATCAGAATCAGCTTTATTGGCCAGGTATGTGTACACATAGGAGGAATTTGACTCAGGATTTTTATCCTGATTTTTATCCTTTTAACGGCCTGGGTCAGTTTTTGTCGTTTAGGAATCTGCGGTCAAGTTAGATACGGTTAGCAACAATAATTCTGCAACGTCTGGCCAAGTTAGCAACAATAAATATGCAATGTCCGGTTAGATTTTCAAAATAAAACGTTAATGTCACGAACATTGCCATTTTGAAACGGTACATTGTTAAAGTTGTAAAACGTGGCAATTTGGTTAGGTTTAGACAGCGCAAGTACTTGGCAAGGGTTAAAATAACTACATTATGTATGTCAGCTAACTTACTTAAGTTACGTTTCTTGCGTAACTTACGTAACTTACATAACCTACGTTGCTTAAATATTTAATGTTGACTTTTTGTTTCACTCGGGACACGAACACCGGCCTCCTGGTTGAAAGTCCGGTCTCTGGCCCTCCATCCACCCCAACCACCTCTGTACTAATTTCTGTTAATCATCATACCTACCTTTACCATCTGAAACTGACGCTACAGGGTCTCATAGTGCGGTGAACTATGACGCTATAGGGATACCCAGTGCGTTACAAACAGAGGCCACATTTGTTGGCAGTGGTGGGATGGCCTGCCGTGAGGTCTTTGGAGGCATGCCCAGTACTGTTGTGGAATGTGTGAGGGATGCCTATGTGCGTGAAGCACGAAAGTGCATTTCCCAAAGGGGAGGGTAGTGTGACAGTGTACCGTCACTACGGTTGAGTATGCGCTCTGGCTGCCATACCAATGACCCTAGCTCTTTCGATTTGCAGTCAAAGTTTCATTTTTTTGCAACCCTGTAAACTTTTACGTTAAATAATGTGACTTTGCATTAATAACATTAAGTTCCATAAGTTAACATGTGTGGTCAAGGCACACTTTGTGAGTTTTAACTCAAACTTCAAATTTGAAGTTCAGTGAACTATCATTTTACTTTTACAAGCACCGCATATTGAATATTACTGACGTTCATCTCTTGCATATTTCTGACCACCTCAAACCTTCCAAGTAGTTTAAAACCATCAAAACTACTCTCGCATGTTCCCAGAGTCCGTTTTCTCCGTCTGTTCTCCGCTGTTCTCCCTCCCAGCCCCCTCGTTACATCTCAGGCTGTGTGTGGCAAGTGGTTTGGATTCCTGCCTAAGGACTATTCACTGTGGGAGAACAAGGCCCCCCAGTGTGCTCTGTTTTCCACATTCCTCGGCCCTGACATCAGCCCGGCTGCAGGAAGGACGCTGCCTTAATAGTGAAACAAATGGCTGTGTGCGGGAAGAGGCCCCTCTGACCCAGCAGTCTGGCTGGCGGACCCCGGCAGGGAGGGCCCCCGCCATCTCTGACAGCACAAGTCACCACAACAATGCAATCAAAGGGATGCTTTACATACCACATGTTGTTTTGCAGCATAAATTAGATGGAGATGGCCAACGATCGTTAAGATGGATTATCCCCCCATAGACTGGCCATATGGAAATTTAGGTCACATGCTGAATGTAAATATTATGCTTTGCAAAATTGCAGCGTGAAGGCGACTGAAGACTGACAGCTTGTTTAGTTTTGGTTTCTGTAGCATTTCTGTCCTGGATAGTCTTTGTAGTCATCTTGTAGCAAAAATATTACATGGTTAAAGCTTAATGTGTGTTAGTACCATTCTCTACATATTATGGTGTACATTTCAAGTTTTTACATCCAGAGCTACGGTATGTAAATTTGTTTTGAAAACATATTTCTACCTTGGATTCTATAATTCATCCTGAGGGGAACATGAATGAACACATTTCATGACAATCCAATCCTGCATGTGCTCACCACATGGTGGTGCTTGAAATAAAAGTCAGTCCCTAGGAGTCATCCTCTGGGAACCATGAATCCTTGTACAAAATTTCATGAAATCTATCTGTTTCTTTGTGGATCAAAGTGGTGGACCAACAAACCAACATGCGATCCTTGGTTTAAGACAGACATGAGAAAAGGGCACAATTATAATCTTTAAATCTAAAGCAAATATAGAAAATAAACCATATCCATTTCATTCATAAGCCGCTACTTATAAGTACATTATTTGTTTCTAGAAATTATGCATATTAATTACATTCTAAAGTTAGAAATTCTCCTTATATGTACCATGGATTAATCTCTTGCTCTCAACTTCTTTTCCCTTATATGGGAATCCAAGTGCACGATTGCAGACACAGACAGAATGACCTTCAGTTCAGCATTCCCAAAATTGGAGAAGGACTGGTTGGGAATTCAATATTGTTTATTTTCGTTCCTCAGTACACTGATAACAGAATATTATTAACTCCAGCACAAAATGCATGCAACAAAAAGTCATGGCCAAAATGCTACATGTGCCCTTTTATAGTGACTTTCTTGTTCTATTGTAGTTCTACTTGCATTGTTTTCAACATTAAATAATGTCACTTCTACTAAGTTAGAGTCAACTTACAGGATTTTTACTTGAGTAGAATGTCTTCAGTACTTTGTGTTCCTTAAAAATATACTTTCTGTTAGGGTATAAAGCTGATGGCGTTTTCCGTTTTGAGTGTCAGGACTGTTGGCTATTTTATCCTGAATTTTTTCCACATGCAGTCATTCAATGAGGTATTCAGGCTCATGGCCATGCATTCACCTCCAGATGCAGCCTTGTGTCGGGTTTCCCGTAAGCAGAAGGCAAAACCAAGTGTGTGTGTGTGTGTGTGTGTGTGTGTGTGTGTGTGCCTGTGTGGGAGGGCAAGTGGGTTTGAACAGGGGGGGAGGAGAGGGAATAGTGGTTGCAATGGGGAGGTGTGTAAGCGTGGGAGGAGGAGACATCAAAGAGGAGGGGAAATAGGATCCCCTCGTTCAGACAAAGCAGGCCATGGGCTTCAGAGACAAAGGAAACGTGATCCACCACGTGACCGTGAACGCCACGCATGCCTCCCGTGTCTGGTTCCATTCAGCTTTTCACTCATTCAACTTTATCAGATCCCCAGTGCCACAACAAGCACTTGGACCAAAGTGAAATGTCCTCTTCAATTAAATATTTTGTGGTTTGAGTGTTTGTTAAAGTCTGTGGTTTGGTTACTTTTTAGAGTTTTGTGTTTTATTTTTGGTTGTTTTTTGTGGAAAACCACTCTGTCATGATTATAAATTGGTTTATAGTATATTAATAAATAACCAGAGAGTGAAAGAAGATCAGACTGCAGAAAAGTCACATAAAAACATGAGGGGAATCTGAAAACTATGTACCATATACATTTACTTGTGTTTAGAGTTGCCATATTGGCAAAATGGCAAAGTGAAATTTGAATGACTAATGTTGATAATGGACAGTGATAATGTTCGTATCTGATTCCTGCCACCAAAGGACTTGAAACATTGTTAAATGCTCCCTTTAAAATGTTAATTTCATCTGGAGTTACAGTGACGACTGTATCTAAAGAAGGGTTAGAGTCCCTAAGTAACGAAAGGGGGGATAGAGTGGGAGATGGGGAATCAAAGGAGTAAAATAAGCAAAGGTGGGAGACCTGCCTGTTTTTTATATTTCCCTGTTTTTTTATGTTTTATGTAAAGCACTTTGAATTACCTTGTTGTTGAAATGTGTTATACAAATAAACTTGCCTTGCCTAGAAAATGTCCAATACCTGACAAAAAGCCTAATTTCCAAATGTAATGAGATATGTTTTAAAGGGAGCATTCAACAATCTGTTAGAGGCAGAAATCACTATTACTACAATTACAGTTATTTGGACTTAGCACTTGGATAAGAAAGATTTGTTCTTGTTTTGAACAATTGTTGTTTTCTGTACTATAGAGTCCAACCAGGAAATATTAAATTTCCATGTTCTCATGTGAGTCTTGAGGCAGCATTTACACCCATATTTTTGTGTTAAGAATTTAACACTTTTGTGAATCGACATGTCCTTTTTTTATTTTTGTCATCATTGTTATTATTTTTTACTCCTACTGTGTAACGTGTCTGTTTGTTAATACACTGTTCAGGTCTGGATGTCCAAGGGTTACATAGTATAAGCAGTGTATTACGGACATGAGCAGCACCTGTTAGGAGAACACACAGCACTTATTGTTGAAGACTGCAGCTGTAGTGGATTGAGCAGGTTTCAGTAGACGCCTCGTTAAAGCTGAAATGACAATTGCAACTTTGTTTGCATAAAACATCAAAAACCAGCTGGGTTGGTTAACATGTCTGTGCTTTATGCTGGTTATCCATTAAAGCCATGACACACGATTTGTGACTATTGGAGTCTGAAACAGTTTCTACTTGTGTCTGGTTCCATCAATCTATGAAACTGAGAAGACAGGAGGAAGGCCAACACACACCAGCATATAAAGAAACATTGTGTAGTAATTTTATCTTAAAATTGCTTTAAAATCATTTCGATGTTACACTCACTTCTAATAGGTAGAATGGCGTAGAGAGTGGTGTTGGTGTCATGCTGGAGCCAGGCGAGAGGTAGGGGTGGACTGGTAATCTGGCATACCAGTCCACCAGTCAATGAAGTAATTTGGTGCCATATAGCAGAGTAAGAGTGTCTGTCACGTCGCTGCACAGCGAGCCGCTAATAGCAGCTTTATGGTCAGAGCAAGCTAGCTGCTGCGTGCTAGTCAACAACATTGCCAAGCAAACTTTTTGTAGTTTGACTGTGTCTTTTTCACACGTAGCTATATCCTTACCTTCAGGGAACGTATATCACGCGCGCGCCACGGTGCGGAGCCGAATGGCTGTCTGCAACTAACCACTGCACTGTGGTAACATATCCAAATTTCCACAGAAAGCAACACGAAAAACAGCTGCCGGCATCCGACACACTACGCTTGTTAGTTAGTGAGCTTCAAATGAGGCTTACCGTTCAGTTTCTGTCGACTGTCCCTCAAGATTACAACGTTAGTCCAACATTGCCGAGCCTGCTAGCCACATTAGCCGCGCAATATGCTAACGCCAAGTTAGCTAACCTTTAAAATAAACAGTAAAATAACACAATACATGGCAACACTTACAGCTTCCAAGTTTGAAGTCGGGTCACCTACAGCCCATGGTGATCCATCCTTGAACCGTTATAGAGCTCGTTACGGTTGTGGAACTTTTGAAGCACTCATTTATTAAATTAACAAGCCCTGAAGTGTAAAGTATGAAAATTGCGGTTGTTGCGGTGATTGCCATCCTCCGCGGTAGGCTTGACCAATAGCACGGTATTTCAAATTTGCGGTTATTGCGACTGCCCTATTCTCATTCCCAGAGCATCGCTTTGTCACGTCTTTTGGCGTCTGGTACCAAAGCTGAGTTACATTACTTAACTTACGTGAGTTAACTCACATAAGGAACAAAGTTATTTGAACCCACACCATGATCTCCTTCTAAACCTAACCAAGTAGATGTGATGCCTAAACCTAACAAAGCGTTAACCACTAGTTTTATTTTGAATGTCTAACTAGACGTTGCCTATTTATTAACTTGATGATGCCAAGGAGTCTTGACCAAGCGTCCATATGCGATGCCCGGGGATAAGAACAGGTTACACATGAGGTAAAACATAGGTAATGGGAAGGTGAAACATCATCAAGAAAATGTTTTGCCTCAACATGTCTGACATGTCCTTCTCATCCAGCTGAGTGTGTTTCTCCATGATACTTATCACCTCACACCCTTACCAGAGGGACTACTTGTGTGTTTATTGGTGCTTGAGTAATAAAACAGTCACCAAATGTGTGAAAGATCCTGCTGTTTTTGTGCGGGTTAACAGTCATTGTTTTCAACTTTTCATCCAAAACAGCTCAGAGAGAAAGTAGCCTACTGGGTTAGCAATCTTAATGCATGATATTTTAAAATACTTTTCATATAATGTTTAACTTGTTTTCCCCTCCATCTTTTATGACCTTTCATGGCTTTACCCACTGACATTAAAAGGGACATTTCACCAAAAATATATCAAAAAGTTAGTAGTGTAATCCTTCATATAGAACATCAGCTGTCTACAGCTTGAGTCATCACCATCATTCTTTGTGACATGTTTCTCTGTGAAAAAAAAAGATAAGATATATCCAGAAGAAATATCTCTCAAACCAGCCTGGCAGCATTTACTTCTCCACTACAGTATCTGCATGATGAGTATGTTGCATTGTGATTGTGTTTTAGTGGTAACACCTTCAGAATGCTTTTGTTAGGTCACCTAACTTAGGTATGTTAGGTATTAAAGCCATTCATGTTGAACCTTTTACTGAAAAAGATGGCTGAACCAAAGTTGTTTTGCTCCTTGGAACTCTACAATTACCTCAGATCTCAACCCCCCCAAAAAACACCTCCTTTTGAAATGTGTCAGACAGTGCCACCATCACCATCATCAAAACACCAAACAAGGGGATCATTTTTGAAGAATGGTGCTTTATCTTTTCAGTTCAGAGGCATGTAGAATCTATTGAAAAGCTGTTCTGGAGGCTCATATACAAACTGCCATACTACAACACTTTTCATGTGATTTTTCATTTAATTTTCCACCTAAAGGGTTATAAAGAGCATCCTGACTGCATTAGTTGAAACTTACTGGTCAAGACTGCCACACCTCAAAGTGACGTAAAAAACACACCTTACAGTAACGCTGTGATTAGAAGTGACTAAACTTAAAACCAGTACAGGCCACTGCAACAATGCTACTCTATTTATGGCTATTTCTATCTTCAAAAAATGTTTCAAACAACTAAACAGAGGAGAAAAGTAACTAAGTATTAGGCTGCAGCTGGATCTTCTGCTGGGTGGAGGCAAGGACCCAGTATAAGAGGCAGAGCATAATGAGGCTGATGGCTGGCAGCTGGTAACAGGCTCCTGCACACCTGACTCCACTCCTACAAAAAGGGACACACACACACACACACATTACTTTTTTACTTTGACACAGTGAGTCCTTTCTGGGTCTATACTTAGTTTGTCACAGGGGAACTTCATTCTATTATATCAAGAAACAACAAATCAGATGTGACCAGAGGGATATTGTAAATTTGACAGAATAATAGCCGTCAATGAGACATGAAAACAGATAAAACAATAAATTTATTGAAATGATAAGTGACGTCCTCAAAATCACAAAGAAGGCCTTCATCAGTGGAGTCTAGTTGCTTTGACGAGAGAAATATAATGACTGAGAGTCGACAGAGTGACATTAAATTCATTAAGAGTTGTGTTTGTGTTCACCTGATTAATATTAATCTTAACTCTCCTTATAGTTCTGTTTTCCTCTCCACCAATTCCTGAGGGAAATATCTAGTTCTTTAGGCGCTAGATGCCCCATTAGGTTTACTAGCTAGTTGCTTACGTTGGAGCTGGGCAGGTAGTGTACAGTGGACTTGAAATTACAGACTGTAAAACTAAAACAATGAGCTAAAAGATGCTAAAAAGCTCTGTAGAGCTACTAGGAACCACAAAGCTGAGTGATAATTCTCTGTGAGTTTGTCACTTTAAGCGGTCTCGTTCACATTACATATAGTTATTTGATCCAATGTTAATATAAAAATGTTTATTACAGCAGCTTTAAGTAAAAGTCCCTCTTCCACCACTGCAACTGAAACACCCATTTGTGTTTCACTGATCTCGCACTCAGATCACCACACAAGTCTTACGATGCTCTTTGACCTTGTAGTTATGTGCTGTATCTGCCACAGCCACACCTGGCACTATAATAATCAGCTAACCTATGCTATAGCTAGGTTTAACCTTTTGCCACATTCAAGGTTAAACTAATCAGGTTTATAACCTGATATCTGAAATTAGTATATGACACACCAGCCACGCCATTCTGGCATTTATGTGTTGGTGAGTTTGCAGAGTATTTCCTCACACAGATGACATTGCAACAATGCAGCCTGATTGTACATTGTGACTTTATGTTTTGTGTTCACACCTTGTGAGAATTACCACAGGGCACACAGTGCTCAGACAGACGGGTTTAGGCCAGCTTTGAGGTTGAATTAATCTTTTATATATTTCTGATGTGGTTTGTTTCATATTCACTCTGTGGTTGGTGCCAAGCGGGATAAAAACTTCTCCGCTGGGAACATCATAAACACAAAGCGAAGTCAGTGAAGGGCAAGCTTTGTGTTTGCTGTCAACACAGGCAAACTGATCACGTTGCACACGTAGCACACACACACACACACAACAGCCTGATGAGAACAGCCTGAGCTGCATTCTTACATGAGACAAAGGCCTTTTGTCTGGGGGTTTGAAAAATGTCACTGGAAATATCTCATTTACACCCTCTAGTGGTGGAAAAAAACACTAGAGACTTGGTGACGAGTTTTACAAGAATTCCCTTTATGTATTTATGCATTTCAGTGAATGAGGAAGCAGGTACATCCGGTTTCCAGTGTGAACCTGTGAGTGGAAACAATGGTGTGTGACTTAGAGAAGAGCTGAGAGACAACGGAAGAACAACGCTGTGGAGATTTGTGATCAGTTCTCACAAGATGGAGAAGAGAGAAGAAACAGAGTGCTTGTTGTTGATTTGGTCTCACCCCCAGAGACACTTGTGTTTGAATATGAAGGGAGAGCCCCACTGGCTTCCTGTTGAACTGGGAGAACCCCGCCTCGCCTCCCCCTCTCTCTAATTAAAATAAAAAATTGCTTTATTGGTGTGACATAAACCCCCGGAGTTAATGTTCCTACAAGCTGCAGTGTAGCAGGAAGTGAGGTAATATGTTGGGCAGTCAAAAAAGCCAGGCTGTAGTATTCCGTTCATGTGTTTCTCAGTTTCTGGTTGCTTCGATAACCTTCCACTCTTCTCTTCTCCATACTCTTCTTCTCTCTCCATACATTGCAAAGTAGCACTGAAGTTGAGCCTCATGCTTGAAGTTATTCTGTCTCGAATCACTAAACTGGCTCACACTTCCCCCTCCCTATGTGGTGAGTCATTAACTGGAAACACCTACGCACAACCCAATATACGCACACACACGCGCACACACACACATACAAAGATAGTTTCTGGTACAAACTAGTGGCTTCTGGAATTTTTGAGTACTGGTCCAATTATTTGGACAAAGCCTAAACCAGTGAAAAAACATATTCAATTCATGGGTTTTTACCTTCTGAGACAAACAGAAAATTAGAGTAGGAGGAACCTGACCACGAGGGGAACAACATATTTCATCACAATAACATTTTTGATTACACCACTGCCATAAAACAATGAAGATTAAATTGGCTTTGTTGACAATAAAGTTCAAAACATTTTAAGTGCCATAATAGATCCTCACGGAATATTACATTTTGATTTAACTTTTGACTCAGAGATTGTGACTCACTAGTGGTTACATCCATCTTTATATATCAGGCATTGTTCAAAACTACTCAACTTTGTTTTGAATTATACACAAACTGGAAAGATATATGTAAAGCTATATTACAGGTAAATTCTTGGGTTTTCGAGGCAATGATGCGGATGTGATGTGGATGAAAATGTAACATCTTATGTTTGAATGTTTCGCTCAGTGTAAAATGTAGCTCCAGCACTGTTTTGTGTCAAGCAGATGCAGAAGAGGATGTTGTCACACAGTTTCATTAAATTTAAGAGGAAATTTAAGGGGAAAGAGTTTAAAAGGTCAGTCCACCCAAATAACACATATACAAAAACATTTTTCACTCATGACCAGTGGTGTCAAGTAATGCAGATAAGTTTGGTTTCATGTTCTGATATTTTCAGATAATTTCCTCTGAAACTTCTGCTTCCAAACTAATACAGGTTAATTAGTGGTGCTCTAAGTAAAGGAAATTAAAATAAAACATTGTTGCGTTTACTGTGGATAATGCCTAGTTCTCACTATTTCTTTGGCATAAAGAAGTTCAAACAAAAATGTCCAGTTTAAATTAATTTTAATTCCATTTTTCCACAAATTCTATTTTGCTATATTTTAAGCCTCACAAATTTTATTGCTAATGGTGTGGAGGCAAAAATCTCCAAGCTAGATAAATCAAAACCTTCAGCGGATAAAACTATCTGCAGGGGATAAGTGAGACTGTCCATGGAGGCCAGGAAGACCCTTTGTGGCCTGGAAGCCTCAGCATTTGCATGTTTTCTGTAGTCATTTCATTCTTGCTTTCTGAAACTGGAAATTAGAAACCATTTTTTTGTGTGTTTTGAGTGAACTAACCTTTGAAAAAACTACCCGTCATGCACATGTAAAGGCTGCAGATGGAAAACATGTATCAGGATGAAGTAATGTGCAGACTTGCAAAAACAGATAAACTTAACACATAATTAGTGCTTATATGACGAATTATAATACAGCGTGGGAACCTGCCATTTTTCTGTTCACACTCTTATTGGATTATGCTGATTATACCCATTGCCATTGATAATGAATGACTGTTCTGCACACCTTTGTTTGTTGTTGTCACCTGTGTCTCTATTGATACTGTACAGAGTGCAGTCAGGTGGCATTCACGGGATGCTTTCTGCCATTCATATCTTTGGTTCTTAAGAACCAAAGATATGTATGGCATTTAAAGTTGAGGGTCAAGGTTTAAACAAACTATTCTGCAACCAAGGCCATCAGAGCACATACTGCTCCTCCTTTAAGTTTGCACAATTCTCTCTAGGTGTTTTATTAATAGATCTCTGTCGCTATTATACAAATAACTAAAAATTAAATACAATCAAAAGAAGTCTACCAGTACCACTGTGGAAATCATCAATACAATAACATTTTAACAGAATTATAGATGTATTACCCCAATAATGCAGTTATTGCTCATTACATGTCTTGTTTTTCTCATGCAGCCCCTAAGCACATTTATGTGCAAGTGCCAAACACTGGAGGGCATTGTACAGTCAAAACAGGGTTGCCTGTTTGAAGGCAATCATTTCATAAGTTTTCATTACTGTCTCTCTGCTGCCATCTAGTGGAGGAGTGGTTAGTGTAGATGTATAGAGTTTGGATAAAGAAACATCCTTAAAGTGCAGGAAATATTTTAAACATTTGTCTTTTGGAAATGTAAGATATTTAATATAGTATACAAAATTCATATAACAAAATGTTTAAATAAAGGGACAGTATCCTAAAAAACATTTACAGGTTTCTATCTTTATGTACCTCCCAAAGGTTATTAAGGTAATAGGGGAATTACAGTGGACAGTTTGCTGCTGTCAACAATAAATTTCCCTCTTGGTGGGGATTTATTATCATATTTTTTAAAAGACAAACCTGGGAATTACTGTAAGTAATAGTGATGGGAGAGCTTTGCCACACACTGCCTCAAAAGAAAAAATAATAATTTGAATCCAATACTTTACTATCAATAATACCTGAACCAGAAGAATTAATTCAAAACTTAAATGATAAAAGAGGAGAAATAAGAGGAATTTTGAAAGCAAGGTTGTTTTAATGATTGCTCTACTGATGACAATAACAAGGAAGTTGTCAAGGAAGACCAAGAATTGAAAGAACTGTGGAGAAGCAACAAAAAATAGAGAATTAGAAAGTAAACCACAGAGGAAAATATCAGTGGGAATGAATGAAGAGAAATGAAACCCTTGAGAGGGAAGGAATCAGTGTGGTGAAAAGTTAGAAAAGCAGGTTTACGAGAATGGGGTTTGAAATAAAGAAGACGAGGATTTGTTTCAGCAACCTTTTAAGTTGACTATTGACCATCTATTTGTAAATCCATTAACAAATTTGTTTGTTGAGCTAGCTAGATTCAAACTATGTTTTAATAAATCAGCTTGCACATTAAGAACTTTCTTGGCTAAAACAAGTCAAAACTCTAGCAACACTTACAGAAAAACTTGACCTTTTATAGGCTACAAGTAGGCTCACCTATTTAATCGTAAAGTATTTAGCATTTTCTGGTTTGTTTATTTGTGTGTGTGTGTGGATTTGGCTAATTTAAAATCTTCCCAGTTTACACAACTATTTATTTTTATTATTAAACAGCATTTCAATCAAATGTCAGGTCAGATATGTCAACCATGGACCTTCAGAACATGCTTTTTCCCCCTCTTCAATCTTTGGAGTTAATTTTGCCAGTTGGTTCAGTTAGCCCAGCTAAGTTACACTTTGCAGGTACTGGGGGTAAATATTGAGTAACAACTAGTTTTTATGGTGCAACCTGTTCTAATTCAGTGATGTGTAAATTTCCACTTAACACGAATATTCTTCAGGACTGTGAATGTGGGAAAGTATTCTTAACCGGATTTTAATGCTAGGGAATCATTTTACTTTTAATTTTGTTGGAGAAATCTACTGCAAACTGTCTTATGTGTTAGCAAAATGTTACTAATTTACACAACCAGCTGACGCAGAGCATTCATTTGAGTCATGTTTGTGTTTACCTGATGAATGTGTGTCCAATATTCACTCACTTTTTAGCTATGGTTTGGTAAAAATAACCAGCTAGCTGCTAACTTTGTCTGTCTGCACTTTGGAGATGGGCAGGTAGGTCTAGTGAACAATGAGTTTATCAGAACTCCTTTGCAGAAAACAGCTGCAAGGTTGAACCCTGAGAATGAACAATAGATACAGTAAATGTGCCATAAAAATAAAACAATGAGCTAAAATATGCCAAAGAGCTACTGCTAATTAATTGATTTGTTACTCTACCCCTTTTACATTTCATTTAAAAATTATAATAAAATTCCACTAATACAGGATATCACTGCCAGTTTACAACATCCAGTGAAACATCAATTTAACAAAAAAAAAAAAACATTGTCTCTTTGATATTAACAATTTCAGTCTAAATGTGAATAGCCCTTGATGGCATTATGTAAGCGTGAAACACCTACATCTTGCTGTAATAATGCAGAAATGATCATGATAACAAACTTGGTTTCCATGGAACAACACAACTCTGGCATAAAATGCATCACAAAGTGCTTGCTTGCAAAGCAAAATAAAAGATAAGTATGATTGATTAAAAAAGTAAAATCACTTTAAGAGAAAGCAACAAAGAGTGCAGAGGGTTTCAGAATCAGGCGTCTCATTGCCAAGGTACAACACAATTCAAACCACCAGATGTCAGCCCTTCTCTTTCTGTCTGACTGCTCTCAGTTTTAATTGAATGACTGATGAGCATGAGTTCATGCCCCACTTCTCTTTCTCTCTCCCTCTCTGCGCCCCGCACCCCCTCACAGCCAAAATAATAAAATGCTGACTTCTCAAAGTGCTGTCCGTCAGTATGCCTGTCTCAGCATAGCAGCCCTGAAGCCTGACACATGAGAGAGAGGGGGGGTAGAGTGAGTGAGTGAGACAGAGAAAGAGAGAGAGAGGAGGGGGGGGAGAAAAAAAAAGAAACAACTTTCTGGTTTCTAAGTTTCTGCTTTGCTGAGGAGCTTCAGCACTGCGCTTCCGTGAAGGTATGTGTGAGGCTGCTTCGCTTTGCCTCTGTCTCTCTGTGTGTGTTTTTGGGGGGAGATCTTGTTGGCATGTTGGGGTGATCAGTGCTTTAAACTTTCTCTCTGGGTTGCCTGTTTGGGGAGGTCCACTTCATTAAGCCAGAGCCTCATGTGTAAGACTGTTTATTTGTGTCTGAGAAGGGACAAAGCTGCAGGATTAATGGGGGACATGGGAGAACTTGTAGCACAAAAAGCTGATGTTTGTGTGCAAAAGTTGGCGGACTTGATGCTCTGGATTTCATTTTATTTTGATGCTTACACGATTTGTCAGGCTGAAACCGTGAACTTGTGTCACTCTGAGAGAGACTTCTGCAGAGGGTCAGCTGAAAACTGAAATACTGTCATTCAAATGAAGCTATCAGTATGGCATGCGGAGGGGTTAAGCTGTCCATCGCTGTGCAGTTAATTCGTTACAGGGGATTTGGAGACGTTGTCTCAGGGGGCTGTAGATTTTGGAAACCGGCAAGACCATCTGCACATTACCTCCAGTAAAGGCTCATTAGTGACTGGCATTTATGTATCTGTCACTGGATTAAATTGTCTTTTGGGGACTGATGCTTTAATTGTGGTAAAAAATGAAGTGGGGGCTTTGCTTTTTTAATTTAGATATGGCCTTACAGCAGAATCATTCCTTTACAGTGTGAAAAAGTTGTTTCTCTGACAAAGATGTGGCGTGACATACACCACCTGCAAACAATCTGTCTGTCATTAAAACAATTTCACATGTTCCGTCTTTATGAGTATCTGCATCAGTGCTCCGCAGCGATTCCAAATTGGATGACTTTTTGTTTACAAAATACTAAATTAAACTTAAACGTCCCTTTTGGAGCAAAACTTATGGAGCCAAGTGGTTCCATGGGACTCAAAATGGTGCTCCGAGACCGTCTTAAGGAGCAACCCAAGCTGGGGAGGATTGACACAGCTAGAAGTAGCTGACTTGTGAAGCTAAAATTAAGCTGAGGGCAGATTTGGAATGTTACACTTGGGCGGTAAGATGTGGAGAAGGCGACCTGTGGATGGTGACAAATCTTCTGTCAGTTGTAGAATGGCAACTTTGGAGCCTTGTCATTCTGCAACCATTACACAAAAATAGACATATATCCAAAAAAAAAAAAAAAAAAAAGCATTGACATTGAGAGAAATGACTTCAAAGTTTATTTTCTGCTGCAGTAAAAACAAATGCCCTGGCACAGAAGCAGAGTGTGAATCATTCTGGAGCATTTATGAGTGTATAACCTTTGTCACTTTGAAATCTAAACCGCTGTAATGGCCTTTGACTTGTAAAACACACAGTAACTCCTCACTGCTGCTTGTCTGAATGCAGGGCTTTTAACATAGAATTTCTGGAGCTCCTTAATGGATGAGGACAATAAGAAATTGGAAAAGTGCACTTGCAGTGAATCATGGTTTTACTGCATGGATCTCCAACACGAGTGCTCCTCCCAGACTTTGACCAGACTCTCCTATGAAATCAAGAGGCTCCAGTCAACGTGTGTCCAAATGACTCCACTTACGTTCAATAAATCAGACTGAAGCCTGCCGCTGTGACCAAGTGCTAGTGCACATGCTTGTAGACACTTAACAGAGGAGATGGAAGAGCAATCTATGAGATTTCTGACATGTTAGCTGTAGTCTTATTACAATTCCGTCCTACGAATATACTCTGGCCACACCATTCACTTGTATTGAAACTAGCGCGACTGACAAATGCAAGCATGTGTTTCCTGTTTTGGGATCTCCAGTTGGCTCCGGTGGACTGGCGGGTCAGAGTTCACCTTCGTTCAACTTTGACCAAATGGATGTGCTGAGTTGGCCAATAGTACACTGTGCTGAAACTGAGTTATTCTTCTGATGTTGTTTATCAACATGTTACGTGCAACATAGTGCAGTAAGGCTCACAGAGAATGTTAGCAATTTCATTGAAAGGAAGTCTATTGTTAACCTAGCGTGCGGCTGGGCACCAACTCCTTTAAAGGCCCTGCAAACCTACACAGGTGTTTCCAGTTATTCTGGTTAATCACACCTTCTCAGGTTGAATGTTCGTGCTGTGTCCCAGTTCACTCTCTTGTTCACTCATTCAATGCTCTACACTACACTACATATAATAGACAGCAAGGGCGTCACTTTGTGTTAAAAAGTGGTGGAGATATAAGTGCACAGATTAGGGGTGTGATGATACACTTGGATCACAAGACATGACAATGAAGTTGAACAAAACGAGAAGATTTTTAACACTATTTTGAAGAAATAGGAAATGCTGAAATATATGAGCAGGAGTTCTGGGGATCCTCACCCTGAAAATTGGAGCATTAAATACTTAATTTCCTGCATTCTGGAGACTTTTTCTGCTCCAATCTACGGTGGAGATGTCTTTTAAATATGAAAACATAACAGAATATAATGCAGTAATCAGCTGCTTAATTTTTTAAAGCTTAAGTTACTTTTTTTGGACAACGTACATTTGTTTCTTCTATATTTAAATTGCATTGAAAGTTTTCTTATTGTAAAAATAAACCTTTCTCAAAGCATTTTTTTTTACAGTCAGCATAAAACGGCGGAGGGTGAAGTGGACAAATGCACTATATATTAAATATAGACTACAGCCCAAGTAAAAGTCATCAAGGCCTGATAGGAGCAGTAAAACTAACAGAAGATGTCAATCAGCCACAATCTGTACAAGTCCTGAAAAGAGCTCTAATTAGTAATAAATAAATAACACATGTACAGGCATGGGTGTATCATGGGAGTGTGGGGCCTTACCTCACAGCTGAGCTGCGAATTTGATTCATCTTATGATCAGTTCGAATCAGTACTAAGTTGGTAAAATGAATGAATATTGTGAAGCTCAGGCTCTATTTTAATCTTTCATTCCCTCTTCTCTTATTAGTAAAGGGCAATGAACAAAACAGGTAGTTATTTTGCTAAACAATAAACATGTAGTCCATCTGGCCAAACTTGAGTTTGTTTTAGTTCTAGCATTTTTTTTTGTTGGTTGGTTTCTATGAATTGAGGCTGTTTGGTTCTCTGTCCCTTCTTGTTGTTGTCCTAGATAGTTGTGGATAGACAGTTATCTCAGGAGAATGCTAAAAGGATTTATTTACTGTTGTGTTCATGATGGCAAATTCTGTTCTGAGTTGTTAAGAAGAGTCACACGTAGGTAACATGGCCGTGGATCAGAATGTGTACAACTTGTTCCAGGTCAGAACTTTACACCTGTGTCCCAAACAAGGGAAAAATCAGACCTGGCACACTTTCAGATGGGGTTATAAAGATAATGTATGACTCTCATAAAGACAGCAACCGCAGGTGCAGGAGATGGCTGAGATTTGAACTGGAAAAAGAAATGTCCAGAGCCAGCTGCAAGCGGCAGGTGACAGCCACCACTCCCAGTTTGTTTTGGTTCATGTAGAAACCCTACTGGGACTACTGGGGACAGATGCACATTCGCCAGCTTCCAGTCTGTGTCCAGTGTGGTGGGAGGCTTCCTGGCATGTGCAATGTGCCAAATTAAATGTCAAAACAAATGAAAACACAATGTTGGGCCTGGCGGTTTACACTTACTAATCTGCATTTCTTGTTCTCTAGAAGAGGAATTGTCAGTGTGATCTTCTTCTAAAACTGTGTGTGTAAAGTAAATATGTTCTACAGTTCAGTGACTCATTTTTTTTTAATTTTCATGCCAAAATGTCTGAGACAGAATACAACAGCCTGAAAATGGAGCTTTTCATAATTTACATAAAGCAGAACAAAACTATAAAATGAATAATTCAAACGTGCAGAGATAATAAAATCTCAGGTCAGGGTTTCCAGATTATTTTCAAACACCTCCTGACAGTTGACAATATTGACTGGTTGTCATTTATAAGATCAGCAAACCAATACACAAGTCTGTTCCTAGGAAGATTGCGTTGGTACTGTAATATGACCAACAGCCTCGGTCCTCCTCAGTAGTTGAACCTCTCTTGATTTGTTGTTTTACACAACCACCTACAGCCACTAGGCACAACAAAGCATCAAAGTAGTTAGTGCACATAGTATATGAAAATATTGTATATTATAAATAATATACAGCAGACCATCAGATTGGTATTTAATGAATAATAAATAGAATAAAATGAAGAGTACATTTTCTGTGGTCAGAAATCCAAAACCAGAGAACAGCAAACCTCCAACTGTAAAGATTACAGATTGTTCTAGTATACCATCAAAATCTGGCTGTTTTTTAGCTTGACGGTTGTAAAGGCTACTGTAGTAAAACATTTTATTCCAGATGAAGAGTGAGTCTAGGTAGATGTATCCTCCACCTAGTCCTTTGAGCTGCTGCTTCTTTCCCTTCATCCTTTAAATCTCCTACATCTTGCTCGACACTCAGCTGTGTGATCCAATGTGGCTTTACGCATCAGAACCACACAGCGTCGAAGAGGAGCTGCCGGGCATAAAGGACCAGTTTTAACAGGTGTTTTCATTGGTTTAGTTACCAAAAGAAGATTTTGCAAAGCATGTTCCTGCCATATCTATGCCAGGCTTTGCATTTCTGTGATTTGTATAAGTTGGTCTGCTGATTTTCTGTATATATGACCTAAAATGTTTAATTTAGGATTTATTTTTAAAAGTTCACTTTATCAGAGAGTTGCTAAAAGCTAAAACATTTCCCTGGCGTTTCTATCCATATTCTAATCTAAATAGCTGCAGTATGTTGTGTTTGTACTGGATGAAAAAGCCTGTCATTGTTTGAATCAAAATAAAAAAATTCAAATCCCTATTGAGCCTTAGCCATGCTGTCAAGGTCTAAGGAGAGCTGTCTTTGCTGAATTATGAAATTCAATTAATTGCAATTAAAGAAAATGTTATTTATGTAGCACTAAATCACAACAACACTTATCTCATAGCGCTTTTCATAAAAGAGCAGGTAGGCGACAGAGGCAAGGAAAAACTTCCATTTAAGAGGCAGAAACCTTGACCAGAACCATGGCTCAGGGTGGGCGGCCATTGGAGGTGAGAGAGAGTGGGGGGGGGGGAGGGGGGCAACACAATATACACACAGACGTACAAACAGTAAAGGTAATGTTGCTTTAGACAGAATAAATAATGGTCCAGATATTTATAGTAATGTTTATGATAATAATCGTAATATTAATGATAATACTTACCACAGGACTAGTATCAATAATTGTAGCAGAGGGTGTCGAGCAGGAGCACCAGGTGACCTGCAACCACAGATCCAGACTCCACAGCTCCTGAGCCAGAAACACCTGCAAAAAGTGATAGGAGGT
Source organism: Micropterus dolomieu (assembly GCF_021292245.1). Classification (NCBI taxonomy): domain Eukaryota; kingdom Metazoa; phylum Chordata; class Actinopteri; order Centrarchiformes; family Centrarchidae; genus Micropterus; species Micropterus dolomieu. The sequence goes on from NC_060152.1 coordinate 4,396,179, forward strand.
AAGAGGAGAGGGACGAGAAAGCACAAGACTACCGGAAAGGGAAGTCATGTTAAGCCCCTTTTCCACTGCATAGTACCAGCTCGCCTTTGTTTAGTTTTCCATTGTAGAAATGTTGTACCTGTACCTGCTTCCAGATACTTTTTTTCGTATCACCTCAGTCGAGGTTCCAAGCGAGCTGAGGCGATACTAAAATGCGACGTGAAAACACGGCAGACTACTGATAGGTCAGAGAGAATATTCACTATTCACTGCATCATCATTGTGTGCACCAGACAGAGGCCAGCAACAGAAAGTTTTATATTTTACAGTTTCCGTATGTAATTTCATCACTAAATCCACTTCTGAGAAGTTTTGAGGTGAGAAATCAGCTGAGCCAGAGCGTTCAGCTATCAAGCTCCTCTCCTGTGGAACCAGGTTCCAGTTTGGGTTCAGGAGGCAGACACCATCTCCACATTTAAGAGTAGGCTTAAGATGTTCCTCCCTTAGGGCTGGCTCAGGTGAGTCCTGAACCATCCCTTAGTTATGCTGCTATAGGTCTAGACTGCCGGCGACTTGCACTGAGCTCCTCTCTCCTCCTCTTTTTTTCCTTCTGTATGCAACCTCATCCCATTGAATGTTACTAATGGCGCTTTTCCATTACCAGTCCCAGCTCAACTCGCCTCGACTCGACTCTTCTCTACCCGACTCGGTTTGGCCCTGCTCCGTTTTCCATTGCAGATAGTACCCAGAGATAGTAGCCCTCTATGTAGGTGGTCGTCATAGCGATGCCACACACAACTGCCGCGACGTAATGATCAATACGACACACACACCAACGATCCACACAGCTTTCTCTTTTTTTAAAGTTAAAACGCTTCAACACTACTCAGAATGTAAAGACAGATAATCGGTATGAAAACCTTCCAGCTGTGTTTTCTCTGCCGTTGTTGCTGCAGCGGTCTGTGTGACGGCGGGAGCAGAGGGCTCTGTGAGCGGGCAGCTGGCCGGCCTCACACGCTCCTCCCGCGGGTTGGCACAGGCTTCCCCCACTTGTGGAGCTCCTCAACTCCAAAAACTTTCAAGCACATTTTTGTTTCGCCATCACTTTTCGTAAAAACTGTCAATATTCGAAACCTACCGGAAGCATATATAAAATGAACAGGATTGGTCCGAGGACAGATCCTTGTGGAACTCCATGACTAACTTTGGCGTGCATGGAGGATTCATCGTTAACATATATAAACTAAGATCAGTCTGATAAATAGGACTTAAACCAGCTTAGAGCAGTTCCTTTAATGCCAATTAAATGTTCCAGTCTCTGTCATCGAATATGATGTCAGTTGTATCAAATGCAGTGCAAATATCGAATGAAACCAGTACAGAGACAAGTCCTTTGTCTGATGCAATTAAGAGGTCATTAGTAATTTTCACTAGTGCTGTCTCTGTGTTATGATGAACTCTAAATCCTGACTGAAAATCCTCAAACTATTGCTATGTAGAAAGTCACACAGCTGTTTGGCAACTGCTTTCTCAAAATTTGTTGGAATTGGAATACATATATTACATACATTCATGAAAAATCTCTTCATTTCAAGCTAAGAGATATACTGAATGGCTAAAATACTGCAGATCTGAAACAGTAACACATGCATACACACACTCCAAGTCATCATCAGGCAGTCACAAGAAATGTGTATATTCTAAATCTGTGTATGTACAGTATGTGTGCATGTCCTCTCTAATTAAGTGTAATCTGATCAGTGACTCCAACCCAACAGGCGTTACCTTGAGAAGAAGGTTATGGTCACATAGTTTGTGTGTCACTGGAGCAGAGTGGTGCTAGATGCACTGCACAGAATATAAAATAATGGATATTTGCACGTACTTGCAAGGTCATTACACATTCTGAAGTAAATGTGTACAGCTGTGTAATTCTATGTCCATGGCGACCAAGCTTCTGTCAAAGAAACCTGATCATTTGACTTTATACTCTACTAGTGTATTGAGTAAACTGTATAAGTCCTTGACTTTGTGCAGGAACTTGATCCGTTGACACCACAAACACGTTCCACAAACAATCACGTGGTATCTTGACTCGGTTCTACATTAGGTTGATTTGTGGTCAAAACTGGTAACTCATTGACAACTATATAACACATTTCTGGTTTTAAACAACTAACTTATCAACCTGCCCACTTGTCTCGGAACAGAAGGTATGCAAAATCTATCATTTCATAAGGAAAAGTGGAAATCCACCCTTATTAGAATGTAGGTATGTAATCTCTATTACATTGTACAGCAGAGAGACATGTTGTAGTCCTGATTTACATCTCGAAGCCTTACATTCAAATGAACTTAATTTAAATGGAAATTTTTAAACAAAACCTCACATAAAATTCTGGACCCTGTACAAAGCCATTCTCCACTGGCCCGTCCCTGCATCCATGGCAATTCATTCTAGAATCATCTAGCCCCCCTCCACCACATCAGAGCCACACAGCGTCGAGGAGGATCTGCCGGACATAAAGGAACGTGTTTTAACAGGTGTTTTTATTGGATTAGTTACCAAAAATTTTGTGATTTGTATAAGTTGGTCTACTGATTTTCTGCTAATGTGACCTAAGTTGTTTAATTTAGAATTTATTTTAAAAATATTACTTTATCTGGGAGTTGCTGAAAGCTAAAACGTCTCTGTCCATATTCTAATCTAAATGGCTGCAGTATGTTGTGTTTGTACTGGATGGAAAAGCCTGTCATCATTAATTATCTTTAATAATCTCTCAGTTCCAGTCGGGGTCAGTCCAGTTTAGATGCTAAATGGTCCTGTTTCTTTATCATCACTACTAACAAACATTTGTCCGCTTGCAAGCTACAGCTAATGCTGGCTAATCTACATGGGCTTTCCCACTCAGAATCCGAAAGGCTGAAGGCGAATTTCTCCAAAGACATTTTTTCTTTTAAATTATTTAAAAATCACTTTAACATCATTTTGACTGCAATGGAGGATGAGTAATTGTGATTTCACATTAAGTGAAAAGTTATGACCTGTGTTACTAAATATCCCTTTAATTAACCCCCAAACATAAATATGATTATATACTTATGCAGCTGCCTGCTGTAAAATACTTGAACTCTTGTTGCCATCACAGATGTTAATGGTTTCTGACATTACAAAAGAAGACTGGCTGAACGAGACCACATTCTGTGACCTGAACTGTGGTGGGTTTTCTTCTCTGGCCAATTTGGGATGAAATTTGGAATGAAAATGAAAACATTGGACCTCACAAACCCGATAGCTGCATTACTCATACTTCAAACTACAGTTATCGTTGTGGTATTTCCTTGTTTGAGGGCCCTGCAGTGTAGTGTGAACTTGCTGATCTTTCCTGTATCAGAGGCTGTTTGTCATTATGGGTTTGTGTATCTGTGCCTTTTCATCACTGTGTGCAGATATGCTTCGGGTGTGTCCACTACTGTATAAACGAGTGTCCTTCACTGATAAATAAGGGATTGCACTTTCCACCGCTCTCTCTCCATTCTGCTATTCTTAGTTTCTGTGTGGTGAGCTAAGGGTTTAGAGTTACAAAGACTTTGCTCTCTCTCTTTCACTTTCTTCACTTCTCTGCCACGATCTTCACCTTTAAAACTGCAGGGCATCTGTGGGTGGCTATTCACCTCTTGCGTGTTTTAAGGTGAAAATGAAGCTTATGTAAGAGTGTGACCTGAAGGCTGCTGCAGTATATTTACACAGACTCTGCCCTCCTGAGCATTGCAGATATATTATTGGAAATGCATCTATTATTATCATCATCACATTATTGAAGGGCTCTGGATAGGGCCGCCCATAAGCTCAATGAAGATCATGAAACTGTTTGGCAAGGACAATGGTTCCCAAAATGCGGGCAGGGGACCCCCTGGAGCCCTGACAGAGTGATTTATAATTTTGTCAAATAGTTCAAAAACCTGGGGGCACCCATGGTGTCTGAGGGGGTGAGCTGAAACGACTCTGGGTCACATGCTACCAGGTACTCTAATGTCAGCTATCCATTAAAGGCATAAAATGCCCAAAATCATCATTTATAGTCAGGAAAAATAAATATAAAATGATTTTATAACTGAATATTCCGATCAGAGGTTTCAGCTTATTTATTTGTTGTGTCGTGCGTACTAGAGATTTCCTCTATGACTGAGTCTTACCAAAAAGCAGTTATTGCCTTTGTCTGTTTGGGATGCAAATATGATAAAACATGATATGAACACAATACAATATGATACTGTACATTATAATAGAAAATTATACGATGCACCAAATAAGATACAATATTTTAACATTATGATATTGCATAATATGATAAAAGTGCATGTTATGGTACGATGAACAAATATGCAATGCTGTACATTTCAGTATGATACAATGCAATACTGTACCTTGATACAATATGAATAAAATAAAAACATAACAGTGCTGTACAATATGATGCAATGAGATGCAATGTATACAATAATTTATGATGCAATTCGATAATGCCTTGTTTCATTTTTGTCTTGTATCAAAACGTTTACCACTTTGTCAAAAGCAAACCTCACCATCCTTCACCATTTATATAAAATTGCATTATAGTTTACAAAATGAAAACACAACACAAAAAGTACAGGAACTTCTAGATCACAAAACTGTGATGAAGTTTGATTAAAGTAAAGTACTTTCCAGTCATTCTTTCAGTTAAAGTTGGGTCAACTTTATTTACACTATACTGAGGTTGGGGTGCAGATTCAGTAAAATCCCACAGCTCATTGATGAAGCACACCTCACGGTGATTCAACCCTCCTCTCTTTCCCCTCTCCTCCCTTCTATCACAGTGCCTTCTCGCCCAGGGGTGTGCAGTGGTGTGTATGAGAGAGTGTGTGTGTGTATGTGAGCCGGAACTTCAGGAGACATGTCGGACCCCAGGGACATCGACGAGGATGCCATCCTCAAGGGCCTCAGTGCAGAGGAGCTGGATCAGCTGGAGTATGAGCTGCAGGAGATGGACCCTGAGGTATGGGGAAGGGCTTGCACATAACTTATCCAAGTTCACAATGCTTCATTGTGAGACACATTTAATGGAAGCAAACAATTCTACAGATACTAGAAGGAAGAAAACTCAGTAATGAAGATGGGAGGACTGCTTTTGTTTCATAAACTGTAAATAATTTTACTTTCATTCATGCCTTATAGGTATTGGTGCATCAAATTAAATTTACAATCAGAAACTGATTACATTAATTTTGGAAGGAATGTTCTACCTGGCTGTAGCAGATCATTGGATATGTCTAAAACTGTGAGGCATAATGCAGTTTCACCAGTTGCATCCATTTACTGACATAACAATGAATCTATTCTCCAATGTTCTCTAGTCTTAATGTCACATAAATACAACTTTTTTTCTCTCAGAATGCAATGCTGCCCGCTGGCTTCCGGCAACGTGACCAGACGAAGAAGAGCCCAACAGGTCCATTTGACCGTGAAGCCCTACAGCAGCACTTGGAGAAGCAGGCCCTGGAGCACGAGGACAGGGACGACCTGGTGCCCTTTACTGGCGAGAAGAAAGGTGGGGGAGCAGGTGTCCTGTGAGGAACTCTAGATACACTGCTACAAAATATTCATCTAATTTGTATGTAACAACACAGAGTTCTCTTTTAATTATAAAAACATGATATCAAGGAAATTAGATTATTAATTAATTAATTATTACACAGACAATGAAGGTCAATGTTTTCATTTCTCTGTCATGTTGCAGTAAAAGCTCCTGCATGTGTCTCAATCACATGATCCTATCATGGGAAGAGAAGATATTCCCCACAGTTTATTTTTATTTTTGAACAGACTGCATTCTGCATTGATGAACATCAGCAGGTTACATACAATGACCACATATTTATACTGGATATATAGCATGGTTACAATAGCTCTAATCTTGACACACGTGCAAAGAACTCAATCTCCAAAGACCTTTTCTCCTTGTCTCTCAGACAGCTGTACACTTTTGTACTCTGCGATGCACCACTGCACAGCCGCTGAGGCTTTTAGTTTCAGGTCTGTATGGGGTTTTTGCAGCTCACTGAGTTTTGGGGGCATTTCCATCATAGTCCCACCGGCTGGCATGTTCGGCCCTACACCAAGAAATAATTAAGCTGAGAATGTTTCTACTTTAGTTCTTGTACAACTCATCTAATAAATGGAAATCAATAATACAACAGACATGTCTCTGTCGTGTCTGAAGCACAATCTAGTATCCAGTGGAAATTGTAATTTATTAGAGCTGGTCCACAAATCTGTAAGAAGTCCTGGCCTGCACGTGTTTTGGGAAACACTATCTGAACAGAGCTTTTACCAAAACAGAGAAAAATTCACGGTTGAAAACATTCAGAGAAAAGAAACCCTATTAAAATTTACAAAAAGAAAAAGTGTTGTGAAATTTGGTTTGCAGACTGATGAATAAATACACACAAACATCAGATGGGTGTATACATACACTGTCTCGCTCTATCTCATACCTATATTTATTTTTCTTTCCTCCTACTTGACTCTATCTGTATCCGCTTTTTTCCCTTTCTTTTGCCATCTATTTTCAAAACTTTCTCTTCTTTCTCATCTCTGATTGTCCATCTGCCTTTTTTCACTGATTTCAACTCTTAACTAGCATCTGTTCATTCTTTCTATTTCCAGGACGGGCCTTTGTGCCCAAGAAAGCAGCAGAGATCCCTGAGCACGAACAGGTGATACTGGAGCCGGAGCTGGAGGAGGCTCTGAAAAATGCCACCGACGCAGAGATGTGTGATATCGCAGGTTAGACAAACATTATTGCGATAACTACAATCTGTAGGTGCTGCAGCAGCAGAAGTTCTCCATCCATCAATTCATTAATTCTGTAAACGGATTATCCTGTTTGGGTCGTGAGAGCTGGGGAAGTATCGCATACAAATTGGTCATCACAAGTCTAACAAACATACACTATAGCCACGCTGTACATGGTACACACATACTATCAAAACAGAAACACGTTTGCACTAAAAATCTAACTGCTGCCTCGCAGCTCTGTGGAATAAAACTACAGTTGAATAATCCTTTTTCACAGCAGACAATATAATTTTAAGTACTAACATAATAAATAGCTGCATTGCAATGCATTAATTGCTGGACAGGAGCCATCATTGATGTCATTAGTTCCACCTGTGCCTTTTCTGCTATGTAAAGTACATGTAAAGTACAAGACAGACTTTTTGACAGGGAAGAAAAAACTGGTGAGACTCATGAAGCAAAATGTCTGCTGTGAAAAACGTCTATTCTTACTATGATGTCCTGCTTGAAGAAACCCAACGCAACACTTAAAATAAAAACACATATTGAATTAAGAATGTATACCCACTGTAATAATAATACACAGCACAGTGTGACCTCAGTGTTTCATCACAGTGGCTCTGACCCACATAGTGTGATTATACAGACCCACTTATCTCTCTTCTGCTTGCTTCATATTGTTTCCCTCAACACTGAGACAGCTCAGTAGTCCCAGGCTAACAGACATGGCCAGACATGCAATGGGGTCCAATTCCCCATGCTCAGCAACACAAAAATAAATAAGCCTGGCCCAAGGCCACCAAAGGAAGGGTGGAGTGGACACGGGGATGGTAGGGGCAAAGATACTGTATCTGTTTGAAACAGACCAGTGGGAAGCTACTGTGTTCACAGATAGAAAAGTCATTTCTTCATGTTTCCTGAAGCTCATAATCATTTTCCTGAAGTTTACTCGACAGTGTAATGTGTGAAATTGTGTGGGAGTCCTTTGGAAATCATTCTTTATTTGAATATGACCTAGAAGATTTGTAGGTGTTACATTTTATTAATGTACTGTAATGATGGTCTTAAAGTAGTAGTAGTTACTAGTATTCCTTATTCACCAACATTCAAAGCCAACACTAGAAGGGGTAAGTGGTAAGTGACTATGCTGCAGATGATCATTAACCATTTAACTAAATCTGACATAATTACATGAATAAATGAGTGTTCACTAATGCACATATGCAGTTAACATAACTATAGTGGTAATGATGGAAGATTTAAAACTCTTTTTGAAACAGTGGATCCTTGATTTCAGACAAAGGTAGACAAAATATTTTGCCGTCTGAAATGACAACTATTGCTGACATCAGTTTTAGATAGCAAGCTGATGCACATGGTGGCAAAGAAGGCTAAAAAAAACTGACTGATTAAAACAGCCTCTTTATCAGTTCACGATCCATGAAAAAGACTTAGATCACTTGCACTTTTGCTCTTGTGGCTCTGGTTTTGGAAAGGAAAAAAAACCCACCATCGTCCAACCTTTTTAAATACAGAATATTGCTCATACTACAGACAGATGCAGTTTGGCATGTTGAGAAATCCAATGCTTGACAGGCCTGCTCACCTAAAGTCTCTTGTCCCTGAGAAATAACTATATCAAGATGTAGAGCAAGATTTCTGGTCCTGGATCAGGTATGACAGAGAAGAGCTGCATAGTGAAGTAAAAGGTAGACTAGCTTAACGAACCCTTGTAACGCATCTCCATAAATTACAAAATCTGCATTAGATAGCCTTCCTTGTTCACCTTAAAACCCCTATTAGGTTAAATTGAATCAAAAAATGTGTTTTCTTTATTGAGTATGATCCTTTCTACCCGGCCACTGTTCCCTGACAGGCCAAACAGACAGGCAGGCATCCGGAAAGGCAGCGCAGGGGTGCCTGTTTTTCCGGCTCCATCAGCCTGTCAGAGAGAGACCACCGTTTTAACCCTGGATGGAGTCCAGATGAGGATTAAACCTCAGTTAGCCTCTGTCAGTCTTTTGTTTGGCTTTTTAGCAAATAGAATAAAAGGGGACAAATACCTTGGCCGACCCACTTCATGAGCTCAGAGGGAGAATGGTGCAACAAGTCACCCTGGTGACTTCATTTTAACGTTTAATTTATATTAACACATTGCTATATTGAGCTTTTTAGTTATCTGCAGTCTAGTTTGTGCTGTAAAGCTACCGTGGTTTATTCTCATGGCCAAACCGGATGGCATAGGGGTGTTTATGGTTGGTAACGCCCCCCCTGAGTAGGCAGCTGTCTCCCTGGTCTCCCTCTTCTCCAAAGGCTGTTCCCATGATTCCCCACACAGGGCTAGGGAGCTGGTGGGTGGGAAGGTGGAGTGAGGGTGGAGGAGAGGGGAGAGGGGGGCTGCTGTCACAGCAGTTGGAGTGTGACACAGTTTGGCAGGTTACAGCAAGACAAGAAAAAACTAGCAGGTCTGCCTCCTCCTGGTCATAAACAGTAACAACAAGAGAACAGGAGAAAACTGTCACTTATCTGTTCAGTGAAGGTGATGTAGAAGATATTCAATTTTATGTCATTCATTCTGGATATGTGTAAAAATTATTTTCTATATAGATTATAGGTGTAGGTGCCTTGCTGTAGAACTTGTTTCAATAGTTTTATCACTTAATCTCCAAACCAATTAATCTACAGCTGATACAAGTTAAAATGCATCACCAAGTATTGTATTACTTTCAATGTGTTCTTCTACTTAATTTCTACTGCATTTCAGAAGGAAATACTGTACTTTCCCCTTCACATTAGGCCTACTGTTTATCTAACAGCTGAAGTTACTTTTAACAATGTACATTCAGATTTTACATATAAAACATATGAGCTGCTCATAAAATATGATGCAGTGCTATAGATTAAACTACCAAGCAGTATATAAAATAATGAATACAAGAAAATGAGCTCCTTCTCGAGCAACTTTAACATCAAAATGAGTCACAAAACACTCTAAAAGGGGGCATTGTGTCAAATCAGTAATTAATATTACTATGTATAATGTGAATGGGGTTGCCCACAAATAATTGTCATCCAACTCTGCAGTTCCCATCAGGTCTACAAAGCATTTTAGTACCCAATTTCCGTTCATTGTTTTGGTTTTGTTCTGGTTTGTAACTTAACTGTTTAGTTTTAACCCCCTATGCTCTCATCAGCATCTTTTCCAGGTGAAGGCAGCTGTTTGGAAAATAAAAAAGCTGTGATCAACAGACTGCACACTACCTGTTCAGCGCCAAACAGCAGTTAGCACTGGTGAACATAGTGGAGCATTTAGCAGCTAAAGAGCCAGAGATTTCCCTCAGGAGTTGATGTCCAGAAACTCCAACTGAATGCTAATGTTGATCTGTATGTGCTGGACATGTACTGTAAATAGGCACTCATTTGCTAACATGTTTACCACATCAATTTATATACATTGTATGTATTGTATTGTACATTGTATTCTTGTTGCGCTGCTGCTATATATATATATATGTACTGTCACAACACTGTTTCCACCTGTTTCCTACCTATATATAAATGGCAGAGCCAGACATAAGAAAAAGTTCTGTGTCATATGTAATGAAAACACACAAAGAATATACAGTGAGTCTCCAAGCCTTCATTTTTCTGTGACTCTTATCTTGATCTTGATTTCTGTTGCGCAAGGAAATTGTTGTGTTGTTCATAATATAGATTGTATGCCCAAGACTCTAGCAGTTTACTCCCTCCCTAAAATGTGTGTGGTCTTTTCATATGACTCAGTATCAGCTAGAATAACACTGAAAAGATAGACCAACCTAAAACAAGTTTTAGGGTGGTTGGGTGGGTGGGGGTGTTTAAATGTGTGGTATCATAGCTTCCTCTGGAAACTGTGAGATTACAACCAGTGACTGAGTTTCCTGCTGAGCTCAGACAACAATATCTTTATCTCATCAAAACAGAGCCACAGATAAGAGCCACACACCAGACGAGGGACCCCCTAACTGGGTTTTTGTTTTGGACTCAGAACTGGGTCATGTACATGAATTTGTGTCAGGGATCAGTGCAGGGACACAGCAACAACAGAGGCTGTAAAAACATATCCATGAATTAAAGTTGGATCCTATTGAATATCACAGATACTTGTATTTTATTCATAATGATTTTTTCTGTACTTGCAGCTATCCTTGGAATGTACACGCTGATGAGCAACAAGCAGTACTATGATGCTTTGGGCACCACAGGCACAATAGCCAACACAGAGGGCATCAACAGTATGTATGACATCATATCATAAAGAATTAATTTCTTATTTACTGGTAAAGACATTTTAGAAACCAAGATTTAAACTCATAAGAAGTAAACTGCTGGTCAGATTGTTAATCTTAATACTTATACTTTTAGATTAGATATTTCCTTATTTCAATCATAGTTTTGCTTTTTTGTACTTTATTAAGGGAAGGTTTGTGCAGGACTGTTTTGTGTTAAGACAAAATCAAACACTGATGCATTTGAGAAGGTGAAAATATCTTTATATTGCTCAAGATAAGGCATCATAAAAAGCATTGTATCAGTACCTGTATCATCTTGGCACTGGTATCAAACATTTCAAATTATACGCATATGGTGACTTATACACACTGAATAGGAACTGATTGGAAGTTGCTGTTTAATGAATTACATGAAGAGAAAAAACAAATCAAAAGGCAAACAAAGTGTTTGGGTCTTTTTACATGTTGAGGCTCTTGTTATCTTTGGCATTATGCACTGTTTGAGTCATTTAAATGAAGGTAGTTTCACAGAGAATATTTTCTTAAAGTTTACAGTGGTAAATTTATATTTTTATATTTCTTTTAGATCTACTGTATCTACTGTATAGTGAAAGTAACATACTGTATGCCACTTCGGCACTGGGTATGGTAACCCAACCTGTGATGTTGTGTCTCCTACAGGCGTAGTGAAAGCAGATCCATTCAAGATCTTCCCCGATGAGCCGCCAAACACCACCAACGTGGAGGAAACCCTGGAGAGAATCCACAACAACGACAGCAGCCTGACTGAAGTCAACCTCAATAACATCAAGGTCAGCTGAACAGGAAATATTGTGATGTAAACAGTGTATCAAAGTAAACCATGCAGCTGAACAGCTGATCTCCCAAATCTCTTTCCAAAACTTCATAGTTTTACTTTTTGCAGCTCACATTGTCTCTGAAAGTGTTGCTCTACCACGTGCAATGACAACACCACACTAGATTATTATCCTTATTAACAAATATTCATAGTGGGAGTTCGCTCAAATCGGCTGCTCTATTGATTAGAGTGTAAATCCTCCACATCTGTGAGCCTCAGTAGTACTTGGATGAGAACCCAACCTCATAAGGGTGTTGTCCTTCTGTCTCTGCTGCAGGACATTCCCATCCCAACACTGAAAGAGATCTTTGAGGCGATGAAGGGAAACTCTCACGTGGAGTTTCTGAGCATCGCTGCGACCCGTAGCAACGACCCTGTGGCCTATGTGAGTACAATATGAAATGACAGATTTTTCATTGCAACCGGACAGCTCACAAATGCTACAAATATTCAATTATAATTTCTTTGGTGTGGAAAAATACTACATATTCTTAGAGCCACTGATGTCATACATAGATATATAAACCTTGCAAGCACATACTTTTCTGCATCTTTGTCATTTATACCTTTTAGTTCCATTAAGCATGGCATTACCAATCGTGAAGGTATAGACAGAATTTGATTTCATATTGAATATCTGTTGGATATAGAACCTCTAATCCCATCCATCCCGAAATAAAATACATGTTGTATTAACAGGTTTAAGTGGCGCGTTTATCTGAATGATTCAGATAAACGCGCCACTTAAACCTGCACATATGTATGTGTGCTTCTGTGACAGTTGCTTTCCAAAGGTCACAAAGCAGGGGTTTAGCAAGCATGACCGTGATCATTTTTTAACCTGTAGTTATGCACTAAACAAAACAATCCCAATGTGTGCATGCGTGTTTGTGTGTACGTACCAGGCATGTGCTGAGATGCTGCAGGAGAACACCAGCTTGCAGAGTCTTAATATCGAGTCCAACTTCATCACTGCAGACGGCATGATGGCGATCATCAAAGCTATGGCCAACAATGCCACACTGGTGGAGCTCAAGATTGACAACCAGGTCAGAAACACATAACTGAAACTATGGATGTACTGTACATCTCACTGCAGTGACTGATGGGTGACACATAAGTTTAAAAGATCAGATTTAATGTGTTTTGAGTTTTAATACTTGTAACCCTGTACCATCTGTGTCCCATTCCTAAAATGTCCGAGATCTCTTTTTGAATGAGCTGCTTCTCCGCTTCTCTCTGGTATAGAGGCAGAATTTGGGAGACTCGGTTGAGATGGAGATCGCCTCCATGTTGGAGAACAACTCTAGCATCCTCAAATTTGGCTACCACTTCACCCAGCAGGGTCCCCGCGCCAGAGCTGCCATGGCCATCACACGAAACAACGACATGAGTGAGAAATGACTGCGTGAACAGAAAATCATTCTAAATGTCCATGTAGAATTGTGGAAAGACTGGAGTAAATTTTTAAGATGCACTGGGCAAGATGTGGGGAAGAGTGGCTGCCATTTTAAGCCACTGATGTGTGAAGATGCCAGGTGTCATTACACAATTTAAATGTAGACTAAAATACAGATATTTGGGCTTAATTTTAAGGGCTAATTAGCAACCTTTTTGACTGATCACTGTTTTTCTGTGTCATATCTTTTCTAAGCTAATTTTTCCTGTCTCCGCAGTTCGCCAGCAGAGATTGAGATAAAAGCAACAAGGAGCAAACAGAAGAACAACCCCTTCTGCCCCTTAGAGGCTGCAAACAGACTGCCCCCAACAGCCTCCTGCCAGCTTTCTCAATGTGGTGCCATAGAGCTTAATGAAACCTTGTAAATGAAGCTGGGTCGTTGTAACCCACCTAACATCCATGTCCAAACATTTCATTTCATTTGCCGCAGCCAGCTTTTTGTAGACTGCTGAATTCATCATAAAGGCATGTCTAGGTCACAAGCAAAATGTGAAGTGTCTTTTTTTGTGCTTTTAGTTTGTGCATCGCCAACATCATCCTAAACAAAAGGTTAACTCTTTTCATTCATTAAAAACATTTTCAATGTGGTGCTATTTGTGGGAAGAAAACAATCTGTAAATACTTTAAATAAAAATATATATTCAAGTTTTTTTGTAAATGTTTGGCAAGTTTAATTTTATTGTTTCTACACCTGAATTATGAATAGTATTCTCAACAGAGGATTTAAATGCACCCAGCAGCACAATTTGGTGCATTTAAGTAGCTACAGCTGAACCCCTCCTCCCAACCTGCATGACTGACATATACTGCAGCATTTTAAGGATGAACCCTTCGTGTAAAGAGTCACAGCCCTTTGATCCCTTGAAGTTGCTCCTGATCCCCTGACTTCCCTCAAGCACCTGAGCTATTTTTACCCCACAAAGCCTGATGGGAAACGTAACCTAGTCCACTGGGCTTGAGTTACCTTGTTCCAAATATAAGGAACCAACTTTAAGAGGGTTGCACCCGTGTGCACCCGCAGAGATTTATGAGAAGAAACAGCTGCTAACCTCCGAGGAATTTGACAGCATTACTGTGGTTCCTGAAGTAGCTCCCCTCATTTCTTTAACCTATTTTCCCATTTCTTTAAGGCACTCTGACTGAATGTCAAGTTTGACATGACCACCCATAAGCAGAAAACCGCTTTTTAGACTTCACAAAGGTCACATTTTTAAATTTTGCAGGCTTCACTGACATTTGGTATCTTAAAATGATTTAAAATCCAAGTTGCCTTGCCACAGTCTATTCTGAGGTTTCTTTTCCCTTTGATTGCCGTTTCACAGTCAAACACAGGTGTATTTTTGGATTGTCATGCTGGGTGCCATGAATGCTGTGACAGACGTATATTCAATATTGTGTTTCATTAGTTTTTATTTTTTTAACTGTCAAATTTGCGTCAGAGGACTGTGTAAGTTGTAATACTGAAATAGAAGACACAGTTTTAAATGTCCAGTTGCCCTTGATTTTGACCTTCCTTGGATAACTATGACCTGAATGACTGAGAATCTTCACAGACCTGATATTAAAAGGTAATCAGAATTTAAATACTGATACTTTTGTCTTCAAAACATTTGTTTACACGACATCCTGCCAAGTCTCCACAACAAGTGAGAAAGATCTTCAACATATTGTGGGTTTCCCCATGTGGTGGTGACGCTCTGAGCTCCAAAATAAGGAAGTGAGCATGTTTTTGACACATATTAGCGGTGTCATCAGAAACTAACCCATGTTAAGTCCCTCTGCCCCTCCCACTGACCCTGATGGTGTTATCCAATTTATACCATCTGTGCTGAACGAACACCCTGTGAAGAATGCTAACTGGTGGCTTCACTACCCAGATTAGCACCAATACAGCCTATGTGCTGCTGATTTATAGTAAAGCTCACTGAGGATTAGTCTCACGAGAGGGGAGATGGAACTCAATTGAATGGGTTATAGACAACAAAGGGTGATGAAAATAGTCACGCCTTCTGTTTGGTTAAGTTCAGCTGAAAAGTCAAGTGTTTGTTCAGCTTTCAGTGCTGCTTTCTGATCCCGAAGGGTCCATGAAAAAGACATATGGCTGATGTTAGGGAGGATGACATGGTTCAGTCAGTTTGTAACGCTCTTAAAAGCCACACCGTACACGCCAAGTTAACAGCTGATCAATATCTAAACTGTCTGTAGCAAACATGTATCACTTTACAAACAGACTTACTGATTCAACTTTTATCTGCTGTACCTGTTGTAGTTGTGAACACAACGAGACATTATTACTGTCATTTTGGGTGCGCCCACTTTCGGTTTTACATCCAAATAAAGTACTTAGATAATCTGAAAGAAGTGGTGGCTTGTTGATCGTCTGTTTGTTTTTTTTAGTGCCAAGTCGAGACTACATTGTAGCGATGTCTCTGTGTTCACAGATCTCAGCATCTACTTATCGTAACCAATACAATTAAGATCAAAAGTATGAATGTAGTAGTAAAAAAATTATCCTTTTATGTCATCCAGACATAAGGACACGATCATGGTCGAAGTGTTTGTGAGTAGACACTGAGAAAAACACCACTACCAGAAGAGCCTTGTAAAAAATGCCATTTTCTCTTGAAATCTTTGTTTTACAGTCTTCCTGATGCTTCATGTAATAAAAAAAACATTTTCAGCAAGCTAGAGTAACAGCAATTTGATTAAAAAAAATACAAGGACATGTTTGTGTTTTTCTGATTCTGTAAATTGTATGTTATGATATAAAAGTTGCAGCTGATGATCATTGGTGAGCAGCAGTCTTGTATAACAACTAAGGAGTGAGTCCCAACATTACACAGGTGCTGTAGAACCAGCACAGGAAAACCATGGAGTTTAATAAAAGGCTGACGTCCTTGATATTGTCCTTGCAGGCGGCGCTCCGGCTCTTTCAAACAGCACTGTGGCTTCTGAATTCAGCACTGCGGTCCAAGTTTATTTGTGTTTTCCCACAGTTAGTCCTCTCAGTGACTTGTAGGGAGGGTGGTAAGTGAAGGAGGCTCCTCCTCATCAGAATCAAACTCCACATTGGCATCTTTAACCCACCGGCCGCTCCGGTCTTGCAACCAGCCCTCGCTAAGAGATAGACAAAGCAAGATGAAATGCACGGAAAACCATGAGGTTGGTACAGATATCCTGAACTGACATCTAGGAGTGAGAATGCTCAACTTCAAACCAGTAATTCTTAGCCTCACTTCAAACAACAAAAAAACTGCTCTGTACCTTTTCAGTTTGAGATAGTGTTCCAGCTCTCGTCTCCTCTGGGCTGTTATAGGCTCTGCCTCCTGTGTCACTGCAGTCTGAGATCCTTTAATGTCTTCTGATCCATGTGGCCGTTCACTGGCTACAGAAGACAAAACATGTGCACAGTTAAAGTAAAGGAAGGGTTTTCTTCAACACAAAATCTGAAAAAATAAAAATAAGATTTCCTATGACAGACTTTACCTGCTGTGCAGCTGCTAGAACTGCTCTGCAATAAATTGTTTGAAACTTCAGTTTTCTGACATGCTTTTGCTTGTTCAGATGGCGTTTTGCTGGAAGAGTTGTCACTGGGATCTGAGCTCAGAGGTCCCTTTTCAGATTTTGTACTTAAAGATAATGACAGATTTATGTTTAAAATTGTGTTTTTCCTTTATTTCTTTTCTGAGGTTTAAAATATGAGTGGGAATGTGTATATTAAACAATCATTTCACTCACCTAGTTTTTCTATGGCAGCTGTTGTATGGTACAGTAGTCAATAAAGCGTGATGTGTAAGCTTGCGTGTTTGTGCCAGTAAAGGGGCTGAACAAGAGGGTTCCTAAAAACACAACAAAACACTGCATGTAGAATTGTAGAAGTGTCTCAAATGCCACTGAGAGTTCACTCAGAGGTCAAATGGTCAAGTGTTTATCTTTTCCACAACAGACAAGTTTAAATTGGTATGCAGGATGTCATTTGTCAGGGTCATATGGTAGTCATAGCGGCGCCACAATGCCTTTGGCACAAGACAACATTGATCAACAGTCTCAGCCAGTTGAAGAAGTTTTTGACTGTCAGAGACTGTTGAAGTTTGTTCAGCTAATGCTATTGTTCCAATGATGATTAATTCATCTTCTGAAGCAACAAATAAGTGTATCAAGAGATTCTGAAAGGTTTGGTTAGGAGCTGCCTGAACAGGAACTTGACAGAGTAAACATGCCTTTTTATGCAATTACCAACCTGTCTTCTGTCTTCAGACTGGATGTAGTTTTCATGTTGCCTTTTGGTTATTTCATTCTTCAGCTTTGCTTTCTTGCCATAGAATGATTTTAATCCTGAAGAAATACAACATAAAAAAAAGAACGTTCATTTTCTAAATCATTTGTTATTACTTTCGGATATTTCTCTAGCTCTGGTTGTTTTATAACAGTGTTGCAAATCAATTAGCTGGATAAGTAAAACTATTATTTTGCTGAAGAATAACATGAGTGAGTTACATCATCATAACAAAAATCATATTGTGATTCAGTGTCAAATAGAGAGATTTTCTCTCTACAGAAGCAATTAACCCTCATACAACATATAGAGATACAGATTTTCCACCATAAAGTACCCCAGAATACAAAACAGGCTGTCTATTGAGAAAATTACCGTAGATCATCTTAGGAAAGATAAGAAAACACTACCTCAAAGCTTTGCCACAAAATAACAGCTGAAATAAATTAAACACAAATAAGAGTGACTTTGTCTCACCTTCCAGATGTCTTTTTCCGTTTCTGTGGACTGTCAGCATATCAACTGTATCAAACACAGGGCGGTACGAGCAGACAAGGCAGGTGTATCTACAAACCAAAAGCACAGGTTTAATTTCAACTTAATTCAGTTTATAACATGTATTTATATCAGGGATCATGTACAAAATAAATTAATGTTAATCTAAAAAAGGAGAAGAATTGAAGATGCTTTCCAAGATTTAGCTACTAGCTAATTTCCATCTGTAGTTACTGGGCATAGTAGCTTCATTCATTACAGTTTATTTACAGCAGGGGTTTTCAGTCTGATACTCCCCTCAGACAAAGCTTGGAAAACGCCCCTAAACTAACCACATCTTTAGTTTACTTGGTAAGTTTCACCAGAGACTTTGGTTTCGCTCAATTCCTGGGTGCCTATGATGTGCCATGATTATCTTATTTGATCCCATAGACACTCAACATTTGAGCCAAAATATCCTAATATTGCTGTTATCTAACTTCTGACTAAACCAAATAGTTTTAAAAAAGGTCTGTACTAAGGCATTTATTAGTTTCTGACTCTGATGGAGGAAAACAGTTCTCAGAAAACTACTGTATCTCTCACACTCACGCATGTAGGCTATTCTATGTAACCTCCTTTTGATAACTAATGCAATAAGTACTGTAATACTGTTTCACTTCCACTCACTAAGGACCCCCTGAAACTGTTTGGAGCCCCCCTAGGGAGGCCTGCCTCACACTTTGTAAACCCCTGGTTTAGAGCCTTTCACAACCTCAAGTTACAATGTTTTCCTTCCCAAACATATCCGTGTCTTTAAGTTTGTCTCACCTTCCATTTTTCAGAAGAGCTGCTTCATCTTCTGGAATAAAATTGGACAGAAGATCTGCCACACGCCGTTTCTGTCAACATCAATAACATCAATAAGAGTGATTAACAATTCATTCTTCGTTTTATAATTTCGCCAGATTCAAAGACACATCTCTAACACGGCTACACTTAGCTAGCAGGATGCTAACCATAACAACGTGTAAGCTCAGCTAAAAATAAATAAATAAAAACAACTGTTACCTTCAGGATGTTCAACTGACTTTTGTCATCACCTTCCCTTTTAAACGACATAATTATTGAGGTTGATTATCTGAAAGAGAAGTCAGTAACATGTTAGCTGACTAGCTTACTACATCACAACGACAAGCTGACCCTGGTAGCAACGCTGCATTTACAGTCAAATCGGGGAATGGGAAATACCAGTGTCCGATTGTAAAAATACAGTTCACATCAGTTTTTAGGCGATAAGTTGTTTAAACCTCTGAGTTTGGATATGGGCACCGATTTCTAGTTGTTTCTCTTGAATTCCATTCAATCATAATATCGTACTGACTAGGCAAAGCAACTTGCTAAATTTTTTAATCACTTGGGTTTGGGAATATATATCCCTTTAAAACATTAGCTCCAATATATATATTTGAATTACGTACAGTAAAATAAAAACAGATGTTAATTAATTCTGTTTCAAATAGTAATTTTAATTTTAAACCCACTGACTTTAAAAATGTTTCAAATAATATATCGGTAATTCTTATTCTCATGAAGGCGTCGCTTGCGCCGAACATGGGAACTAGTCATATAACATGGCAACCTACAGCTGGAAACAGGAAAACATTCATGTAAACAACTTTCTCAGCATCTTTTCAAGTGTTTTTTTGAGATAAGGTAGGTTAAACTTGTAGTCAAATAAAGTTGTTGTCACTGGCTGTGGCAGAGATTTCGACAGGTGACGATAGCAGTCACAGTTTGACACTGAAGGAAAAAACCGTGTCAACGTTAATTAGCTAACTGAAGTTGATTTAACGTTAGCAGCAGGCTAACTAATCTGCTAGTGTGGTTACTGTAACGCATGTGTAGGCTAATTAAGCTGCGTTATCGTGATGTGAACACAATGAAAGTTTGCTGGTAACCGCAATTTACCACCATTTGCACGGTTGCCAACTTAGCGGTAGGTAAGTGGTTTGCGACCATGTCAGGGGAGCGAGCACCTTTGCCAAACGGGGGAAACGGCCTACTCCGCGGGAGCCGTACGAGGTCTTACGGCAGTTTGATCCGATCCCCGCTCTCTCCGGTGCGTCAAAGACGCATTGAACACAAAATTCAGCCAGGAGAAACACTACAAGGCCTGGCCCTGAAATATGGAGTCTCTGTAAGTATTAGTTACTCATGAAACATTTTTTATTTCATTATTGTTCCTTCAACAATTTATTTTTTTTACCGATATTGGTAATAAACGATATCATGTCTACCAATGGAATATAACTTGTGTGGGCTGGGCAATAAAACAATAATTATAGTTATTGTGAACTAATTTGCCTCAATACCAATATAACAAATATATAATAAATGTTTGATTTAATTAATTTCAATTACGAACAATTTAGCACTTATTTTTTCTATTAAGGTATTTACTTTATAAAATTTACTTTATTTTACCCATGCATATTTGTTAAAACATATTTTATCATACCTATTTTGATTGTTCTAACTCAGGTTTGTTAAGTGATCCACTGTTTGGCAAGTGTTACATTCTGACCACAAATAATAGTTTAAAACCGCAATTAACCATCTGGTTCCTTCAGCTTTCACCCAGGAGAAAAATCAGCCTTTAAACTTGAAAGAAATAATGATTTGAGATTTATAGTGAAAATGATTGATATCGAATTACATAAATTTTTTTTTATTGTGATAACATTTTTGGCTTAGCCCTACTTGTGTGCAATATTCAGATATACAAAATAAACATGTTATGTCTTTTAAATACTATTTGTGTATATATTTTTTCTTATTGTTGTCTTTTATATAATAAGTATAATTTTTACCTTAGCTCTTGCACTTGTTCATACAAGTTATTTATTTAGTAATATAAAACAAAATGCATGAACCACCTTTTTAGAGTGAGACTACCTTAAATCACGCTTAAAACAAGTTCACAAAAGGCTGACATGGTCATCTTTTCTTACAGATGGAGCAAATCAAAAGAGCAAATAGGATGTACACCAATGACTCGATATT
The DNA here is from genome assembly GCF_021292245.1 of Micropterus dolomieu. Lineage (NCBI taxonomy): Eukaryota > Metazoa > Chordata > Actinopteri > Centrarchiformes > Centrarchidae > Micropterus > Micropterus dolomieu. The sequence goes on from NC_060152.1 coordinate 4,417,404, forward strand.
CCTGAAGAAGTCCTTATCAATCCCTGTGCTGTCAGACATGGAGGACTGCAGTAACGGGGGGGATTTAGCTTTAGAGGACAGTGAAGAAGACAGTGCTGAGAAGAAGCAAGATGATGGCCAAGAAAGGGCGTCAGACCTTAATCCAGTGGATTTTTTGAAAAGGCTGGATGGCTTGATAAGTCAGTCCAAGCAGGCTGCTGTCAAAGGATGCCAGGAAGCAGAGAAAAGGTATGTCTGCACTGCCTGCTTCATCACACTGGTTATTTCAAACACAGTCATGCTCCATCTTTGTGGCGTGACAGAGTCCTCAAGTCTTGCCGTTGTTTTCATGTTTGTGCTGGAGCTGGGCATTCCAAGTGTTAAAATATTCCACATAGCATAACACCATTTGTTTTTTTTCATGTCACTCCCAAAGAACAATCATTTGATGCTGGTTATGGACATTTTTCACCAGGTTGACCTATAAAAGTATTGATCTACTGAAAGTATATAAGCCTGCATTCCTATATTTATATGTGATATTTATTCCTATATATCAATAATTTACTCATGTCCATACTAATACCCTTTACACTACTGCGTTTTACACCACCTTTTGTAATTTCTTATATCATAGTTTTTATTAGAAAAGTCTATTTCGTTTGCCTAATTGAAGATATATCACCTTGTTGTGGCCACAAAAAATTCAGTTATTGTATCTATCTAAGTTATGTTCATATGTAGTTTGCATTACAAAAATACATTTTGGGGAACTATAATGCCACCTAGATTACATTTTTTAATTAAATTTTTAAGTTCATATTGAACATTGTAGGTGCTAAATGTTTACAGTGTATTTGGTAAATGCTGTATGTTCAGGTTGGTCCACTTGGTGAGGTTTAGAAAATATTGTGGTCATTACCAAATATATGAATATTGATGATGACTTCTAATATGAGACTGTAATTGAACCTAGACCCCATGTCAAACTTAACACACCCATCCGTCTCCCCATTCTTCCTGCTTTGGCACCAGATATTTAAAATACAATTGTCAATACATATTAGTTGCGTATGAATGTTATTCATAGGAAACCTGTTTGATATTTTAGCGTGACTCATAGCAAGAAGCAGTCTATCAGTCTATAACTAAAAGCTGCCAAAGAGGAATGCAGCCTGACTGTGGGAATCAAATCAGTCTTCAGACATGCTGTATCTTCTCATCTGTTTATTTTTCACAGGGTTGCCGCCCTAGAAGCAGCTTGCACCAGGACATCAGACTTGCGACCACTTACAAGGTCGCAGAGTGTCATTTCATCTTCCAGAATGCAGCAGCAGCAGCCAGCACATGTGGCAGTACCCCTAACTATCACCAAACTCACTAAGAGAGTGAGAGACAGGGAAGATGAGATGTTCCAGCTGTGATGTGCCATTTCTGCTGTCTCACTCTGATCATTACAGAAACTTTCCCAGAAAGCCAACGTTTGGCCTCCAGGAGAATAGAGCATTACACATAAAGGAATAGATCTACACTGATCCCCCTGCTGCTGTATGGACTGAAGTCTTTTCATAGTGCCATTTTATAAAACTTATAATGGGAAGTTACACTGTCTTTTAACAGGTTTTTAAAAGTAATATTGCACTTGTGTAGCCTTTTATTTGTTGAGACGTACTGTAGATTATGAAAAGCTTCATATGGTCCATAACTGTGTTTCGTTTGTTTTCACATGCAGGAAATAAAAGCATGGAATGTAAAAAAATTGCAGTCACATGTTGGTTTAGTCCTATGACTCTTCATATGGTCAAGTCACGGTCAACAAGTGGTTTGTGTGTAATGCTACCTCATCGCCATTGTATTATGATGAGAGAGATACAAATCATGTTCACTGTAATATTAAGAGCACAGAATTCCTCACAAGTTGGTCTTTGTTACAGTTGAAGAATTTGTAATAAAATGTGTAATGTAACCAAGTTTTAAAAAGAGAGAGGTTTTTAGAATATATTTTGACAGCAATGTTTTATTTGCAATTTTTTTTATTCCATAAGTTTTGTATAGTTCATTTTAGAATTAAAATGTTTTGATCCCATGTTTAGTTTCAGGTCTAAATACATATGTTTGTCCACACTTGTCTTACAAGGTTGAGCTCTCTTGGCCGTCCATAAAGGCAACTCCAGAAACTTGATTCTCATTAGCACACTCATTAGATCTTTATCAGAGCTTACTGTAGCTTAATAGTGTAACTGGCTTTACTCCACATTATTGCTGACACAAAGAAAGAAAACACTTTAGCAGTTAAACACTAAATTACAATATTTCACTTATATAAAAGGGGGTATCCAGTTGTGACTTGATTCTACCTTTTGTCTATTAATATTCAATTTCTTTGTAATGTAAAACCACAAAATAACACTGGTGCTTTAATCTTTAGAAAACATTAATTATAGGATTAACATCTCTTTAACAGCTTTTACAGTCAACACCATTTAAGAGCCAGTGTTTTTCTTGATGCTTCTAAACATGTTTTGAAGCCAAGACTACAGAGTGTTGGTTTAAGCAATTGTCCACTGTTTGCTTGTTTGCTTTATTATTTGCTCCTTTTTCTTCCGGATGCCTCAGTAAATACTGTACACTAAGTTGCTGAAGCAACCACCAGATGGCAGTGTTGTATTACAGTGGCGTTTGTTCCCTTTCGGTCCTCTTTATGCAATCTGTCGGAGCTTTAACTCCTCCTCTCCATAACACACAACATCAGTAGTTCTGAATGAAACATTTCGAGGTCTAAAATATTAACAATGGAGGATCATAATCTAATTAAACCGAAGATATAGTATAAACAGATTTATATTCAAGTTTGGCTTCTGTGAACTTTGTCTGACTAGACAAGTATGTATCACAATACAGTATATCACCTCTAAACATTAAAAACTTTAGGAATGACTCAACCAACGTTGTTTTTATCCCACATGTTCTCTGAGAACAATGTGGCAGCAGTTTTGTTCTCAAATCACCTGTCTTACGTTGCCAGTCCTCAGCAGCAGAAAGACCAATTTTGTCCAACAGTTTTGAGTCTCAAGTGAGTCTGCCTGTAGATCTCCCAGTGTCTGACTGAACATTTTACTGTTTCTGTGTCATATTGTCCCGTCCTCCATCAGTTTGTCGAGTCCTTTGCAGATCTTGGTAAGGTTGGGTCGGAAGGGGCCACTGGGGTCGTACAGTTTGGCCAGGAGTTCGGGGTCGGAGTAATGGTTGAAGACATGGTTGATGCGACCGTGGGATTTAGGGGTGAGGTGGGTATTGACCAGTTTCAGCAGCAAATCCCTGCAGCTGGTCAAGAGTTCCTCCATCACTGCCTTATCAAAGGTAAAATCCACCTGCGTGAGTAAGGGGAAGTATAATGTAAGAACATTGTTAATGAGTGGGTTTCATGCATTTGTTGATGTCTAAAATCTGAATTTGGCAAAATATGTATCTAATAAGGGATATTTATCTGTGAACAATATATAAGCAGTATATATAGTAGCAAACTTGTGTGTTACAAATTAATCAAGTCCTTTTATCAGGCTATCTGCACATCCTTAAAATGAAGAATAAATCCAATTTATTTTACTGTTACGGTTTTTAAAGGTTTTAATTTTGCATCTAGTGATGACAGCCTTTCTTGCAGCTAGCATTTTGAAAGCGTGGTATGACCCTATTTATGTTCTGTCATGTTCTGAATGCAGAAATGGAACAAAGTTAAATTAAGGTTATTGATCGTGCAGTTACACTTAGATAAAACCAACAACCATTTCATAGCAATTTTGGAGCCACATATAGTATGCTTTGACTCTTGAATACAGAATAGAAAAACGGTATAGTGTTTATGTACTGTTTTGTGTTCATCACATCACTCAACTGGACATTTTGTCCCTAAACAGTTAGTTTACTAGTGTCCTAGTTATTTACGAATTGATTTATCTATGTTAAATTTTAAATAATGTGGACTGAGTGAAGAACATTCATTTAAGATCACTGAGCAAAGGAGTTCTGGCTTTCTAAAGCCTGCACACATCCTAAACATTAAAAGGTGGAAATGTACCTCGTAGAAGCTGATAGCTGTCATGGCCCCTTGGTGCAGCTTCTTCTTAAAGTCCTCTGCCACTCCCAACTCTTCTGTGCTAAAGCGGTTGTTCCTGAATAGCAAGCCAATCTTCACAGCAATCTTGATCAGGTCTTTGATCACCTTCTGGGCCTCAGTTTTATTACCCGAGTAGTCTTTGGAGACACGGTATAGTTCATCCAGGATCTCACTGGTGGTGTCGTCAATGAACATTTGGACAGAGCTTTTGGTGGCCATGCTGCTGAGGATCTTTTTCTGTGCCCTCAAGGCCATGTCCTTTGAGCTGAAGTGGTCCATGGTTGCCTGATTTGCCAAGGAGAAGGAAAAAGTATTTTGTAATTTAACTGTTGTTAATTACAGTGTTGCTATCCTAATAAATATTTCAAGCTCACCAACTATACAAATTGTGTATAGACACAAACTGCAAATTAGCAGTTTCAATCATTAGAGAGAACTAATACATTAGGACTGGATGCTCATAAATCCTCTATAGTGACATCAGTATGCAGTAACTACATACAATACTTCCAGTCTCATAGGGAAGTCCAGCTTTCTCTTAGTGGAATGAGACAGTTGTTGTGCAAGAGGTAATCGTGTTTCACACCAAATTTTGATTTGTGTCTCTGCCGTCGGAAAAAGGCCTCCCTCTCCTGTTCTGATACCAGATTATGGCTAATCCAGAACCTCAGTCAGTGAAGATTAGGAGAAGTTACACTGTTCCTTTTTCTCTATTGCATGAATAAAAGTGCTAAATATAAGAAGAATGTCTATTGCCAAAAATAAGATGTTTATGCAGATTTTAAGTGAACATTTTGACATCTGGTTGCTGCTCGACACAACTTCAGTCTTTTACTGCCAGAAAAAGAACAGCTTCAATAGAGTAGTTGGAGGTTAAGTGCCATGTTCAAGGGCCAACCGTTTGTTATGAAGGCTAGGGAGGGCAACACATGTTCACTTCTCTTATCCAAATTTCCCACATCATCTGGGGATTTGAACTGGCAACCCTCCAGTTATTACTTTTTCTCTCTAATCTTCAGATTGCCACCTATCCATACACATCATTAAAGAACATTTAAGAAACACAGTGTTTAACAATTTAAGCTCAAACTGTTGTGTATTTAAATCCCCTCAGTGCTAATTAAACTGCTAAAAATAAACACCGAAAAGACAATGTATCATGTCACATTTGAGATGCTGCTTTTATGTAATGTTAGTAACAGTGTTTGTTTTTGTATGTGACATGCACACATGATGCCAAAAGGGAAAAGTACCATGGAAGAGACTCCATAGAGGCTTTGAATTTCTCCCCTGAGATTTTATCCACACCTAGTATCCACCACAGAGAACCCTCCGGGAGGCCATCAGCATGCATTCAGCATGCTATGACACAACTACAGAATCCACTGTTTATCTTTGATTGTCAACAAAGTTTGAATTAATTCCTTTTTAATTACGTTTAATATTCCTCTAATCTCTCTCACATGAAAGCAGGCAGATTAGGAGTGTATCAATCACAGAGGAAAATTACATTTTATTTAGCTGATGTTCTTATTAGAGAAGCGTACAAAGACTAGAAAGCAAAATAAGGTTAATTCCCACATCAATAAGATTGAAAGAATCAGTGTAACATGACTCTTAACACAGATGAGGCAAACATGTGTCCTTGTAGAATATTTGCGCTTGATAAGTCCCACAAACACACATATAAATAACAACTTAAGTCTTATTTTAATGCTAAACTCCTCCTTTACCTTAACACAAAGTACTGTCAAGGAGTAAGACAGAATCAGCAAATACATACAATATATCTTGCATGCATCAAAGCCACTGAGACTGCTGTGTATCCTCTCCTACTTCCTGTGTTCAATTTGGCCCTATGTGGACACATTTTATAGAGCTGGAGTGTACAAATAGACCTCATATTCTAAGAACAGATAATGAGCATCTTTCAGTGGAACTTTCTGCACTAAATCTTACTTCTGGCCTGTGTGGACAAGTATTTTAAAGCAGGTAGGCTGCATAGCTGAGGCAGGTCCATGCCTGCTGTTTCCAGATTGCGTCAGTGCAATCAGTAAAGAGAGCACTCCGAGCCCAGTGGCTACCTTAACAAATTTCCTGGGTTAAGCCTTTGGGTAAAACAACAGTTACTCTATTGTTGAAACACACTGTGCATTAGCAACAGCATATTGTCTGTAAGCTGTCAATTAAATCATGGCTTGATGGCTTCTTTAATGTGTTTTCTGCCATGTCTGTTGTTATTTGACAGCGTTATTGAAATGATATTCTCGTTCTATATTCTCTGTCCAACTCCAGTGATGCACAGTCAGCACTGTCTGCAAATGACTCCACAGCTCACTAATAAATGAAAAAGTGATCCATTCACAATAATGATCATATCATGCAAATAGGCAGCTCTCACTGTGACTCTCCCCATCCCTGGTGTGCATCCCGAACCCAGCTGCAACATCCATAATAAGCTAACTTTTATAGGAGATCTCACTAGGTTCCATTTTACATGTACAACCATTTTGAACAAAATGTCAGATTTATAATAGCTCGCTTTGTTACAAAAGCTTTGGGTTCCCTGTGGGGAATTAAAGAACGTTCATTGGATTAATTTCCCTTAACGGTGATAATGGAAGTGGAGCAGCATGACAACTATTTCAGATTCATGCTTCTCATCTCATTTATTTGCTAAAAAGTCTACAGGGATTTGAGGGACATGCACAGTGTGTAGTCATCGGCCTGTATTCCACATTGGCAAATGTTACTCTGCAGCTGGAGATGACTCGCTGCTTGGCTTTTTGTGCATGTACATTGTTTATTTTATGCAGATCTATCAGGAGGTTGAGGCTGTTTGGAGTCCATTGAAACATTTCTGTGTTACAGCAGCGCATTGCCATGAAACCACTTTTGTGTAATGGACGTCATTCAGTAGGTCACGTCGAGGATACTTGCAATGTTGAGCATCAATTTTGTGGTACAGATGGATTGAAGAGGGCTTTTAAGCGTTGTTTCGTTGTTGACATCCACCCGGGAGTGACTGCATTACATGATCAAGTGTTTGTTTCCCTCCTAGTTGCACCTGTATACTGCGTGAGACCTAATACTGTTGGAAGAACAAAATGAAAAATAACATGGCAGAGGTGGAGCTACAACAATAGAGGTGGTCATACCTGGTTTCAGAGTTACTGTAACTGCCAGGCGATCAAGACCCCATCTATAAACGTTAGGTTAATGGGCAGTGAACGGGAGCCTGCTGATTGGTGGAGCCATCCAGGCAGGCAGGAGAGAGGTAAATATTTAGCATTCCTGAGATGACTGCAGCGCCGAGCCTCAGTGTTTGTGTTCATGTTTGAACTTGTGCATTTTTTGAGTAAAAGTGGTGTTTTTGTGCTCAGATATTTTTGCAAATAAAAGAATGTGTGGGATTTTTTTTATTTGTGTGCTTGTGTCCGTGCCCTTTCCAGCATGTGGATATGCGTGTGTAAGTAAGAAGCTAAATCCTCTCACAGGTCTTAGAGGGGATTCATGGAGCGCCTTTTGACTCAGCCAATCAAAATGCGTCTTGTACTGTTATTAGAGAGCAGCAGGGTGACATTACAATGAGCTTGACAGATAGACATCCTCACTGACTTTCATCACCAGGTTTGGGGCTGGGTAGGCCTAGTTGCAGCTGGAGAGACTGAGAGAAGGGGGTTAGGTCTTTTAGTTGCCCGCAGCCTTTGATCAGATTGAACAATGAGAATTTTCCAGAAAAAAAAGACAAAAAAGCCATGGCACTCAATCAGATGAAAACAAGGAGGCAATTGTTGAAAAGTCATCGCTGAGCTACAAGGATGGTTGTAGAAACCTATTGTTTCCTGATGATGAACCAAAGAGAATTTAACACTAACCGTACAGCTACAGGATTTCTGTGTCTTAGACAGCAGCTTGTGCAAGATGACGAGGGTGCCAGGATGAAGTGTCACTTCAACTGTGTTTGGAACTGGGTGGTAACAGGGCTTAAGGTTGTTGCTGTGTATTGTTAACTTTAACTTCTTGTGTAACTTGTAAGGATTAAGGATTAAAAATCCTTTGTTTCGACAAACATTTCTCCGTGAACCTTTTTGGTTACAGACAAAGTATTTTGAAATTTTGCAAATATTGCAGTTTCTGTTTCAACATTGCACAACTCCTTTGAATTGTCATTTGTTGCTCAACCCTGTTACCCATCTACAATGCCTGAAAAGGGAAGCGAAACAGACAGCAGTTGGCTAAACGGCGGGGTGTCATCAGCAGAGGCCCCACAGGTTGTACTCGTCCCTCTGTATCCGCACCGCAATGTGAGTGACATCGCGCCCTTTCACTGTCTTGTCCCTGACTTACAGTGCTTCAAATCAAAGTAGGCCAGTGAAGACGGGAAAGTCCACTGCCTTGAGATTTGAGTTGAGCAACTCCCAGCATGTGCAAACAAAAGTTTGAGCTCTACATCTGTGCATGTCACTGTACTTGTTCCAGCATGACTGCGAGCGTACATGCAGATCTCCCAACTTGCGCTCAAGATGGGGAAGTGGACAGCAGTCACACAATTTGTTCCAATCATCTCTCGACTCAGTCTGTCTCTTCCGGGTGCCAACAATAAACACTCCAAGAACAACAAAAGGAACATATAACACTTGAATGTGCCCAGAGGATTTCTTTTTACTGGCACATGAACATGGCAGATGTGTCTTACCTGAAAGTCTGTGTGCTGAGTCCCCCTCCCTCCTGGTCTGTGTCAGATATCTCTCTCTCTCTCTCTCTCTCTCTCTCTCTCTGCTCTGTGTCTTAGTTGAGAGCACAGGCCAGTTGATTTAATGAGATCCCTTCATCTTCACTACAATCTGAACCAAAACTCAAAAAACAGCCCTCCTGCAGCGCTTCTGTCAGTGCCGCCACCCTGTCTTAAGATAATGTTGAGTTGTACTTCCTTGAGGAACTAAATTGCTATGACACACCCCTCAGTGTCTCTCTCTCTCTGTTTCTCTCTCTGTCTCTCTCTCTCTCTAGCTTCTCTATCTGTTTCCCTCTGAAATTCAAATTCAAACTCTTTAAAACCACATTTCTCTCTTGCCCTTGCTCATCACATCTGGTCACACTCTCTGAATCTGTCTCTCCCCAGCTCCTCTGTATTGCTGACGTTGTGCCTCTGCTTGTTCTGACAAGTGAAAACCCCAGAAAGAATTCAGCAATAATCCAGTGATGCAGCCAGTTGAAAAGGGAGTGGCTTAGCCCCTTTTTTGTGTTCACCTTCATTGGAATGTAGCTCCTGTCAGTATCGCTGAGCACCGTGTCCCCCTCCCTCTGTGTATCTACTACTCAGTAACTAAGTAGTAGGAGTAGTTACAAAATACTTTCATCCCACTCTGTGTGTCAATGTCAAGTCTGTTTTCATCTGTGTATTATCTGCCTCTTATATTCGATTGTAACGCTATATTTTGTCCTTTTAAACATTTAAAATTCTCATATGCGCTTAATAATATTCTTTTCTAAGATTTTTTTATTTGTGCCTTTTCAATAGGTGTTTAGATGTTGTTAGCCTGTTATGTTTTTTTACACTTTAGGTGTGTATATTGTGTGTGTGTATTGATGCTGTGAAGTTTTTAGTTCTGAAGCGATTGTATTATATTAAAGGTTTTTTTTTTTTTGCTGAAATGACCAAAACCAAATTGAACTAAGTGCAGATAAAAGCCACTTGACTAAATTTGTGACATTGACATCATAATCATGTAAAATGGTGCACTTTGTGCCTGATAATTAATCATAGTGAAAAATAAACTTCATAAAGTCATTCCCCCTAGAGTGGTGAGTTTCATTATAATCACAGCGTAGGCAAATCAAATCTAAAGGCCACTATCACTCTTATGAATGAAGCTTTGTTTGAGCTGGTTGCCATGAAACTTGTGAACCTTTGAAAGTCTAATTTGAGTGAGTGAAATGTAAATATAGATGAGGGTAATATAGGATATAATCCAGAGTAACCAGTATTGAGCCTGTGATTGTTCACAACAGAGCAATCAGTCTTGGCAATTACTGCAACATGGCTGCAGGTCTGAATTCAACGATTCATTTCGAATGAGGAAGTGTTCCCTGATTCTAACACACTTTGTTTATCTGTAGGTTTATCTGAATGGCAACCAGCTGTGCTAAAGGGCTGTTGGCTGAAGCTCAGCTCTTTCAAAAAAGACCAGTCCAATGCACTCTCGCAAATGTTAATTGCTGTCAGATGTGGGAGTTAAAGGTCACACTGAGACCTAGCTGGACTAAGGAGTGCCTGGACAGGAGACCAGCCCACCAGTGTGCGGTGTAGAGCGAAACACACCTGCCTCTGTGTTTTGCTTTCCACTCAGCCGTTCTGCAAGAAATTAACCAGAGTAAAGTCATGGTAATCTTTGCAACTGCAGAATGAGGTCTGTCTCCGTGGCAACAGACAGGAAGTAGTGCTTTAGCGGTTTCCTGATAGCTTCCTCTTTATCATGTAATGACATCTCACAAGGAAACATCAGCAGGGAGCACTCAGCTGTATTTGTGTGTATGAGTGTGCATACTTGGCTGTGTTTGTGTGTATAAGTGAGCATAGTGAAGGAGCACACTCGCCTTGAAATGAGCTCTTACCGGTCACCGCTGTACACATCTTACACACTTGCCTCTTTTGGTTATGAGAAAATAAGAAGAACTTCAATTAAGTCACTTATCTTTCATTAAAAGATCACATAGACCTTTAGCCTCCAACCTTACACACACACACACACACACAGTCACTAACATAATGGCAGTGTGTTATCACCAGATGACTAAGACGGGAATAACTGACCTCATAACCACTGAGGTCAGGGAATTGTGCCTGAAGATTTGGAGTCTGAATTGGATGGAGGATTTGGTGAGCTTAGGTGCTTTCTGCGCTCGTGTTGTCTTTCCATTTGCAGCTTTATAAAATAGATGGTGAGAACAGATGCTGGTTCAGGGGATGCCAGATATTTAATTTGATCTGTCTGCAGCTAACGGGGATTTACTCCCCTCACCCCCCGATGGCATGATCACATATGAAACCCTTGTATTGCACTTGTCTTTTTAGATGTGAACATCCTCAGGGAACCAGAAAATAATGTAAGTCACTTATTTTTCCAAGTCCCTGTTTATTAACTAATTAATTTATTCATTAACTTGTAGTTATTTCATAACCTCCTAGTGGCTATTCAAAGACATTGCAGTGTCTACTGATGGCACTGAAAAAGGATCATTCAGTCACATCCTCTGTGGACCTGTGTGGGCTCCTGTACTTTTACCTGGGAATTGTTATAGGCATTTTTTAACTGTTTTCTTCACTAAACGATAGATGAATTCATATAAATAATCAGTAAATCAAACAACAATGGTAACACATGACAAAATTTAGATTTTTAAGGTTTGCAATTTCAAAAGATTTTCCCAATAGGTTTTGTGGAGAGAACAGTGTTATGTGTCAGTAATTTTAGGGCAAATGGATATGGTGTTTACGTGGTACACTTTAATTATTGATTAATTTCTTCCAATGCTTTTAGTTACTGTAGTCCACAGCTGGGTACTTGACATGCATGCAAACTGAGATGCAAAGTTTGTCCAAAGACAAGCAGTTAAACATTTATAGGTTATGTTTTTAATAATAAATAAATTATTTGGTTACACCTGTAACTGGCAGGTCAATGTTTGTTGAAACCGCCAACCACTAAAACCAGTAAATGAGTACGAGCGTCAACCTAATTACAAAAAACGAAAACATGACCCTTTTAGTGGCTGTACATACAGTTTTATATAAATAAATGCTATCATACAGTGAAACAAATGCAGTCAGGTACATACAGTAAGTAGAACCAGAACTCTTTCAGACAATGTGGTGAAGGTCTAGCCAAATGCCTATTGAATTTACCATATTCCAAGTTTAAACAAAATAAAATACAACCTCTGAAGATGTCTACTCTCAGTGAATTAAATGAAGCATCCATAGAATTAGTTTTTCTGTGGAAGCTCCCGCATCTGTTAAAAACCGTGTAAGCCCTGTCACAAAATGGCTCACTTTAATTTTCCAAAACATCTTGTAATTTGTTGTCATTATACATTTGAACAGAATTCATGTATTAGTAATAGCAGTACCTTCATGAATGGCTTGTAGAGCTGTACAATAATACAGCAAATAGCATATCAGAAGAGTATCAGAACTATTTGTCGTGGCTGTCGTATAATTTTGAAGTTCTCTGTTTCTCTGTGCATGTGCTGTTTGTGTCATTGTACTTCCTTTTTTTTAACAGTCAACCTAAAGAGGCCATGTTGTGAAACCTATACATTATAAGTATTCAGAGTGTTGACATAACTGATCTTAAAAAAATTTACTTTCCCTATTTCTATACCAGACATATCCTTTGATGCATGGAATCAATTAAATAAGAAACAAAATACTTAAATTCAGTGACTTTGAGTGCAGAGGGGTTTTTTTGTTAAGCAAAGATAACACTCAGTTATCAAGTACTTGGAGCCTTACATGTCGCACAAAGTTTACCTTAATACAAGTGGGCTTTAGTGGGGACAGTTGAAAATTGAAGTGTTGGTCTTCAGTTTAAGTTGACAAACGTTGTATACGCCTATGTCTCTCAAAGCCCCTTGGCTTGCAGATTGTCAGTAACCATAAATATTGAAAACGTTGAAATGCTTGCTTTTCTTGGCCCTGGTTAAACTTCAATGATATTTTTAGCATCATACCCTTGTCACATGTTGAAGTTGTCTTGTAATCTCACACTACAACCATCTGCTCACAGAATGGAGCAGGCGGCGCTGCGCATGGGCAGGTTGGTGGGCAGCTTGGTGTACTGCTGCCTGAAGCTGTTTCTCTTGTTGTTGAGTAAAGGACCCGGGTTCTCCAGCCCGTCTGTGGGCGGCAAAGACTCTGGCATTGCGTTTCCCTGGGGCACATCCAACTTGGTACCCTTGTTGTTCTTAGTCTTTTTGGCTTTCTCCTTCTCCTGAGGCTCTGTTGAAATGGCGGGGGGCTCGTTAGCGGCCTCTGGTGGGGGCAGGGTGTCCATAGGGAGATCAGTGGGGCTGGGCTTCCCTTCTGCTTGCTCTTCACTGCTGGTGATGTGGAGGTTGGATGCCATGCGTTTGGCATTGGTGCTTGTGGAACTAGTGCAGTTACACGTTAGTAGAGTTTCTCAGTGATTCACAAAAGACATTAAAAAAAACATGGTTTAGTATATTTGTAATCGTGCTGTCAAAAAAACATTTTTGCTTTTTGCCCCAGAGATGATAGTTGTAAATCCACTAGTCTCTCTTCCTGCCAGAAGCTTCTCTCACACTGCAGAAAAATCCTTAACAAATAATTTAGCCTAGAATAATCATTTTCAAATAAGCAAATAAATCTTTCCTCAGGGTTTGCTATTCCAACTATTTCTTTTTCCAGAACAGTATAATTTCCATGTTACTAGTGCACTAGTGCAGTTCCCCTTTTTCTGTTTTATTTGAAGAGTGACACCTATTTTCCAACAAAAAACCTAGATACAAGGTAAACTGCCCTGGGAACAAGTGGAATTGTGTTAAGTGGAAGAATCATTTCTTGTTTAATGAAAAATAAATCTCAACAGCTTGATATCAGACTTTGTGCTGTGTTTGTCTCGCCCGCGCCTTTTTTATTTATTGTTTTTTGGGGGGGGGGCGGGGGGGGGGGGTGCACTGACCCATCTGAGTGAATTTTATTTTTGGTGGTCAGCATGACTCCTTCAAGCAAACAAAAGACCCTAAAACAACCATTCAGTTTGCTTGCTGTCTGGTGCTGCAGGGGGGGAAAGCACAGCGCTGAGTGAAGCAACAGGAGGCATCCTGAGTCCACTCTGTGTACAGATAAGAAGTGATTATTTGGTGCTGACTGCTCTGCTTTTGTCTACTCACCCATTAGAGCTCTTGTCCTCAGAGTCTTTCAGTTCACTGCTGTAGCGCAGCTCTGCCGGGGTCTTGAACGATAGATCTTTCTTTCCTTTCAGCCAGTAGGTCTTCATGTAGCCTTTACCCTGGAAGATACATTGTTTTGATCAAAAATCTTAAACACTTGGACTAGCAGGTCCAAAATATCTCAGAATTGGCTCAATATAGTAATTTCAGTAATATTCTCCCAACAAAGGCAGGTGAAGTATTACCACAATATGACTGGCAAAATCTGACACGTTAAAGTATTAATGTACTTCTCAGTCAGTGGATGATGGATGAGAAAGCCAAAATACTGAGACCAGCAAAAGGTATGTGTCCAGGGTTGATAATAACCACTCACCTTTACAAAGATTTTGCCCCTCTCCTCAATGATGTAGGGCTCATGTTCCAGGTGGTCTTTGGTGGTCTGACTGATATGTATCTGCATGCCCTGCTCAGACAGACGCACATACAGAAAACTACTGCTAAAGCGGAGTATTGAAATACAAGCTCCATCTGTACTGAGACCTTTTTACATCATCGAAGGGAAGTGAAAACATTTTGCTTACTGGACTCTAAAATGAGAGTTCATTCAAGGTTTTCATCCTTTATGAGAATGTGTAGTGGGGAAATTAAGCCTGAAAACTCCTTCCTTTTTAATTTTCTTTTCATCATAGAACACAAAACATGACATTAACTTATATTACTGTAAGCACTGGAAAGCAAATCAAGTAAGCCTTTTGCATTAACTAAATTGCAGCATGCACAATGGCGTCATTAGACAGACCCTAAAGTGATCTACATGAGGTGACTGAGGGAAATCATGAATGTTATTGCAGTTATTTATACTAGTACAGTGGGTGATTTAGAACATTTAGCTGGGTTATGAGTTATTAAATATGTTAGTGTAGTCACCACTCCATTGCTCTCCATCCTTGAGGCTGTGTTCACAGTGTCACCAAATAGACAGTAGCGAGGCATCTTCAGACCCACCACACCAGCCACCACCATACCTGAGTGGATACCTGAGGGAGGAAAAACTGTTTATAAAACCAAACATGCGCTGATTTATTCATAAACTATCTGAACCCATGTTTGTTATTGCACCTATTGGCAAAAACTGGTTTACATTTATAGTAGTGAATTAAATTGCACACAGCCATCATTTATCCAAACCCTTGAGTTCCAACTTTGTCATTATAACCAGTAGTGAGGATCAAAACTTCAACCTGCAGACAATATAACTTTTCTCCTGTTTGGAATGGAAACTACAATTCAAACATTACAAACAATACCCAATGCATGCTGGGATAGGCTGCAGCCCCCAAAACCCTGATCAGAATGAACAGTTTATAGACTAGAATGAATGTATGTTTAGAACAGTGACAACTGACTCGTCACTTTGTGTGTCGATCAGGTCATTTCTCTGAGTAGTTGGGTTAAATAGGTTCTAATGCCCAGTTATGACTTTTTTGTTTGTCACAGATAATGCCAGTTTCCAGAAGGGAATTATGGCTGACAACCTATTTAAATGCTCCTTTTAATTTAAAATGTTTTGTTACAATTCACAGACCTCACTTCCAGCTGCCTCATGATGGAACAGAGGATAAGACGTGCCTTTGATGTGAGAGACTCTGGTTCGAATCCACTGCGAGACACCAATGTGTCTCTGAGCAAGACACTTAACCCCTAGTTGCTCCAGAGGCGTGCGACCTCTGACATATATAGCAATTGTAAATTGCTTTGCATAAAAGTGTTAGCTAAATAAATAAATGTAAATGTTAGAACAGTTACCCCTTGTGACAAAAACTAATCAGTGTTTTGATCTGTATACTTTACCTGGGTCCTCTGGTTGAGGAAAAATCTTTCTGTTGTGACCCAACATTCCACGATTATATTTTTGTGGGCTTAAAGGTGTGGTTGAGTGGATAAAAAGCCCAAACTGGTAATGTCTGCAGTACAAGGATGTGGAAACTAAATCAATTCAAATGCACTGATGACAGACCGCAGCTGGCTGACGCTGAGCTGGGACCTCACAATGGCCAGCAACAGGCAAAACCCCAAATTGCAAAATAATCTGAGTGCTGTTTCATGGCTAAGATACTAAAGCGCCAGACAGCTGCACAGCTCACCAACTCTGATCTGGATGTTATCTCCCGTAGAGGGGTCTTTAAGGTGGTCTATGGAGCTCAGCATGTCCAGGGCCATGTCACAGATATGGTGTGCGTGAAAGGTGGTCTTGTTGGGCACGCCCGCCACCACCATGTAGGCATCACGAATTGTCTCCACCTGAACAGAAGGGAGAGTGACTATTTCTAAATTGTGATAAGAAAGTAAACTGAATTTTTTGACACTGCATAACCAAAGGCAGTGATCACGGCAAGCACGCATTCAATGTTATCTCAGTGCATTTTCCAGGTGTGTGTGCACGTGTAACGTCTTTATCAGAATTTGAAACACCAGAATGTTTTGTGTTAGTATTTTAAAATACTGTTTAAAATCTCAGCTGTTTTTTAGTACATTTATACTTTACAGTTAGACTTATACTGTAGAAGGTTTTACTTAAATTTTGCATGGTGTTCAAAATGCTGTTTCAGAGGTTTAGGAAATAGGAAAATTCTGCTGGAATTTTATACTCTGTAGGAAACTGGTCAAATGTAAAGAACATTAGTTATCATTTTTACATTCTGGGGCAAAAAAATTTAGGCAAAAAAAAGCTTTTTACTTGTCAAAAATATATTGTCAGAATGCACAGCATCTGAACCATGTACATCAGACTGTGCTGCTTTCTAGGACTGACCTTGTAGACGTTGTGCTTCTCGCTGAGTGTGTCAAAGACAATGTAGATCTCATTAAGCATGTCCACCACCTGCATGGGTGTGATGTGGATGCAGATCTCGTTAAACTTGACCACGTCGCTGAATAGGATGGTCACATCTGGGAAGACCTGGAATACAGTCAAACATAAAGTTATGGAAATCTTACAATGTGAGCAAACAGCACTGTATTCACCAGGGGCCTATACCAGAGGTGCCAGTGACTAGCTCAGGGTCACTCAGCCACAGGTTCCTTTAGTCATCAATTAGATGTTAGTTATTGTTGTAGTTTGGTGTGGATATATATTCATTATTGGTTAGTTTTAATGTAATTTTGATTTATAAGATTTTCTTTGTGATGTGTCTTATATATTTGATGTATTTGCTCGACAACTGCTGGCTTTTGCACTGCATTTGCTGTTATTTGTTCCGCTCTACATTTCAACAATAATGACTCAACTGCCACCAACTATTGAAATAATTATTTATTGTCTTTTGATATGCATGTTGTTTTTCTATGTTTTTATCTATGTTTTATCTGTGTTTTTATTTTGCACATTTAGCTAAGAGGAGTAAACATCTTTTTGTTCTGTGGTACTCTTCTCATGTGTACATTACGTGTACATTTACTCATTTAGCTGACGCTTTTATCCAAAGCAACTTACAATTGCTATATATGCTAGAGCATCTAGGGGTTAAGTGTTTTGCTCAGGGAGACATTGGTGGATGTGTCGCAATGGGAATCGAACCCAGGTCTCCCACACAAAAGACATGTCTTTTACACATCGTACAATCTTGAATCACAATAGTTTACCTTTATGTCTTGCACATTCTTGGACCGTGTTGGAAATAAGTGTTCTAACTTTGACATGTTATTTAGATGTTGTAAAGACCCATAAATAAATAAAATGGCACAGCATTGTTAACCAGTTGCTCAACAATACTGTCACTCTTCGTGTAGTTACTCTAGTGTAATTCATCTATTGGTCGCAAACTTGTCCTTTTGCTTGTGAGAAAATGGAAGTTCACAAAAGTGGGGTTCACGGCCATGCTAAGGGCACTGTTGCATGGCTGGCCCCTGAACTCCATGCGGAGTTTGTCAACGGAACAGAAAGTACATGAATTGCAAGGAAGTGTGCTTCCTTTATAATAAAGTGGGTGCTATGATCACAGCAACATATTACTAGGATAGAACTCAATTGCACACAAAATAATCTATGACCTCCATTTAGCAGTTTTTCAGAACCTGATGCTCAGATATTTTGTGGTTTCCCAGTACCGCTATCCTTGTTAACAGCACCATCTTGTACCTGGCATGTCTCCAGTGCAGTGATCCCCTTCCTGAGGCGGTCGGCCACAGCTTTAGGGATCATGGCATACAGCAAAGAATCTCCTCTTTTCTTCTCTTCATCCAGTTTCTTGATGATTTCCTGCAGCTGAGCATATTTCTGTTGCTCCTAGAGGATCAGAAAATGGGACACAAGAGTCTACAGTTACAGTCGCACCTCTCTTAAAGCTCAAAGATCCCTCTTTGCCTCCTCTAATCCTCTTAATCCACATCTCTCTCTGCATGACTGAAGTGGATTTAATGGGTGAAATCAATAGGGGAGCAGAGCTTTCACCTGGGCTCATTTGGTCAGGCTGTTTCATAGAGAGAACTGGCAGTTCTTACATTTTGTGCACTCAGTGTATCATATAATATGACTTCTGCTTTGAATCACAAGTCTTATGAACATTTTATAAAGCAATATGAACCACCTCAAAGTGCCCGCTGGTTTGTGATTGGTTGAAAAGGAATCTGCTTTGTTTGTACGATGCTCTATCTCTGGAGACAAAGGATTCAGTCCTCACCTGATCGAGGGCCAGCTGCAGCTCAGCCGATTGTTGTGTCCCGGCTAAAATCAGCTCTCTGCTGGAGTCATGCAGGTTCAGATCATTGACATACACACCCATCTTTATCATGTCCTCCACTGTCTCTATACTGTAACAATAAGGAAAAGAAATGACTGGAAAAGGAAAGAAAGACAAGAGAATGTGTATTCATTCACTAAATTAGCATAAATCCAGTCTCCAAAATTAGATACGATTTGGTGGGGAAAGTGACCTTAATTTCAGTGAAACAAATTGGTATTGAATAAACAGGGTGGCAACACACACATTAAAGGCAATGACAGAGAACAGAAATTAATTTTTTCTGCAATGTGAATTAAGTGAAAAAAGTGTCTTGAGTTTTCAGTACTATATTCAGACAGGTTAACACACTGATCCATCTGAGCAGTCTTTAAATTACCTTAAATTCTCAAATAGTTGTGGGTTGCTGTCTGTACAAAACAACTGAAGGCTTGTCCTTAATATAGGCTGGGGAAAAAAGAAGATTACCTGTACTGTAATGGCTCACATGATAAATTAAGCATACACCACCAATCTACTTCCACAGCATTAATTTCATCAGTACAACAACATACACTAGTTGTGCCATACTCACCACTCTGTAACGCTTTAGCTTCTCTTCTTCATAGAAAATACCATTCTCACCTTTTGTTTTGTTCCAATTATTACATGTTACTGTGTTTTACTCAGTAAAACTTATGTAAGGAAATCTAACACTTGTAAGCCTGCAAAGAAAGTAACAGTACTATAGCTGTATTGCTGAAAATGTTTGGATATGAAACAGATTAGGTGTCAAGTAAGCGTTAACATCAAACGACAGCAACAGAAAATTAATAGATACAGTCCCCTCGAAAAGTATTGGAACGGTTAGGCCAATTCCTTTGTTTTTGTTGTTTACTGAAGACATTTGGGTTTAAGATCAAAAGATGAGCATGAGACAAGAGTTCTTTTTTCTTTTATTTCCTCGTATTTACATCTAGATGTGTTAAACAACTCAGACATATCACCGTTTGTATTAGACCACAGCATTCTTAGGTAAGCAAAAGTAATGGAAACAAATAATCTTAATAGTAGGTGGCATAACTCATGCTTGCAATAACAGCCTCAAGCCTGCGACCCATCGACATCACCAAACTGCTGCATTCTTCATTTGTGATGCTATTCCAGGCTTTTACCGCAGCTTCTTTCAGTTCTTGTTTGTTTCGGGGTGTTTCTCCCTTCAGTCTCCTCTTAAGGAGGTGAAATGCATTTCTCCGTAAATTGGCAGACAAAATGTTTCTGTCCTCTTCTGAATTCATTCTGCTGCTACCATCATCAGTTCCATCATCAATAAATATTCCTGTTCCAGATGCAGCCGTGCACGCCCAAGCCATGACATTACCTCCACCATGCTTCACAGATGAGCTTGTATGCTTCGGATCATAAGCAGTTCCTTTTTTTCTCCACACTCTGGCCTTTCCATCACTTTGCTAGAGATTAATCTTGATCTCATCAGTCCATAAGATTGTGTTCCAGAACTTTTGCGGCTGTGATTTCCCGATCCGGCCTTCGTTGCTGATGTCACTTCCTAAAGTTTTGGGGGTTTTCTTCACAGCTCTCACCATATTTCTGTCATCAACTGCTGTTGTTTTCCTTGACCGACCTGTTGGACGTCTGTTGCTCAGTACACCAGTAGTTTTTCTTTTTCAGGAAGTTCCAATGTTTGTCCAATGGCTCTGGTCGATTTTCCTTCTTTTCTCAGCTTGACAATGGCTTGCTTTTCTCCCATAGACAGCTCTCTGGTCTTCATGTTGGTTTATCCTCTTTAACAGGAAATGCAGTCTTTATAGCTTTGAACCAAGGATGAAAACTTAGACTAGTCATGCAGAGCTATTTAATGTTTGGACAATCAACCTAAAAGGCAACACCTGGGCAACAAGAAACATCTGTCAGTCACATGTTCCAATAGTTTAGCTCACTTGAAAAATGGGTGGGTTCAAACAAACGGTGGTATGTCCTGAGTTGTTTAACACATCTAGATATGAATACCAGGAAATGAGAGCTGAAATTCTGAACTCTTGTCTCATTCTCATCTTTTGATCTTAAAACCAAATGTCAACAAAAACAAAGGAATTTGCCTTACCGTTCCAATACTTTTGGAGGGGACTGTAGAACGGGACCCTACCTGACCCTTTCAGCCCAAATATACTGTAAATTGGACCTGGCCCAGGGTCGGCTCCCAGTTTCTAAGAACCAATTGGACTCATGAAAACCTACTGTTCTAAGTCAAAACCATTAAACATAGTCAGTCTCTAGGCTGTGGTCTTACATGGGTGTCCCCAGGAAGATGAGGGAGTCCCACTGGGGGACATACTTCATCTGGCCCTTCAGATGGAGAGGTTTCTTTGGAGGCTCACGCATATCCTCAAAGATGGTCTCACTACACTTTCCTGGGAAGAACCATAAGGGACAGGTCAACAGGATTGTGGCTCTTTAAAAAACATAGTAGCAAGAAGTGGAAATTGATTTTTAGTGTGAAATGTCCTGACCAGTGACAGTTTGGAAAGCCAGCAGTTCAATATCTTCCCCTCCAGAGTTGGCAGAGCTGTTGTATTGAGTGAGAGCGCTGCTGTACTCTTGGTCTGTGCCCTTCATCTCCTCCACTGCCTTCGGCTCTGATGGAAGGACAGCAGCAGAAACAGTGAAAGGATGTATGACCGAATGAATCAGGTTGTGTGTTAAGTGAGCGAGTTAAGTGAGTTAACAAGGGCATAAATGTGGAGATGGTGCATCCTTAGCAAAATACAACAAATTGATCTCTGGGCCATTGGATGTATGGAGGCATATTCAGAGAAAAACTGACAACAGAGAATCAGATGTGACTGTGTTATAAACTGCTCAGTAGCCTTATCTGTTAAAAGCAAGTTATTCGCAGGTGTTAATTGCAACAGCTGTCACATCTAAGCTTCTTTCACCAACCAGTATTATGAGATACTTCCTTCATTTCAAAATATCCTCCCAAAAAATTGGGGAAGAACTGCAGACATTTATAAATGACTAAGATGTGACACATGCTTTCAACATAATGCATTTGAAATGAAAGAAATAATTTAAATAAAAGACTGGTACCTCTTTCTTCTTCCCTCTTTGCTTTCTCATTCTCTTCCTTCTCCTCTGGTTCCTCCTTGTTCAGTTTTGGGATGTTGACCTTCTGCTTGCTCTCCACCACTGCTTTAGACAACAGCTCAAACACATTGTTCAAATGGGTGTAGATCTGATGAGAGTAAGCGGAAAGATTTGTGTGGCTTGGTAAGTCAGCAAGGCATTTGAGTCAAAGGAGCAATTTACCATTCATAAATATGACAAGGATATTTGGACCACTTCTTACGAACTCACATTATCCCAGCTGAACTCCAGCATGGGTCTGACCAGCGTAAACTCCTCGTTGACCTTCTTGCCCTGTAAGTCGGAGAAGACCTCTTTGAGGCCGTCACCGATGCGGTACATGGTCATGTCCCGGCGGAAGATGACACTGAAGGGGAACATGTCAAAAAAGATACCTCGCTTCATCGGCAGCTTCTCGTAGCTCGGTGCTGTCTTCTGCTGGGGCATGCGGTGTTTGAAGGCAGCGTTGTCGAAGTTCATCTTATAAACCTGGATGAGTAGAGAAGTTAATTGAACCTTTTGAAATACAAGTCACAATTATTTTTGTGTTTGTTCGAATAACAAAATATACAGTTTGGGATATTTTTCTCAATAAACCAAAATCATTGATGTATTTTCAAGACTTCAAGAGCTTGTGAAATCTGTTTAAAGCCCATTTCAAAAGCAACCAGTTGAGAAAATATCCTAACACAATATTTTCTGTTCTGTCTGGAAAAAGTTGTTTGTCCAGCAACAGCTATTTGCCCATAAGAAATGAACATGAATTTGAATGTTAGTCTCAGTTATCACCTTCATGCACTTGTGACTTACATTTAAAGAAAGCCTTTGTTGGTCCGCTATCTTTTTAAAATTGCTTGTTACATGTAGCTTTTCTCATCAGAACAAGTTATACTACTACTGTAGCTGTAAGCTAAGGTCAAATGAAAAATGCAGCTTTTTGGCTCCTCGGCGTGAAGACTAAATACACAATGTATTTATTCTTTATAGATCAATTATAAGCAGTTGGTTCTAAGCTGTCACATCTCTTTGAAAACGAGAAGCGAGATCCACAGCATCTGTACCAAAATCTTTTTAATTACAACTTGTAAATAATTAGATTTGCAGAACTGATGGATTATAATGGAAGAACCCTTTATTAATGACTTTCTCATCTTATAATAAGCAATCAGGTCTAATTTTACACATGTTAGCAAGTCATTAATTAAAGGTTGTGGGTTTTCACTTGGTATAACTCATCAAGTCTGCAGTTAAAATCTTGTGTGGAATCTGGCCTTCACCCTAAGCCTTGTTGTTACAATAGCTAAACAATAATAAAGTCATTTGTTACAACCTTTAAACCCTTTATTGCCTCAAAATAAAAAAAATGTGAATACCATCGGACCTAATCGGTTATGATGATAAGAGCAACTCTGGGTTTATTTGTTAGTGACAGACTTGCTGGCTGTTTCAGGAGTAAAAACTGTGACTTTCTGCTTATGGGACAAACTCTTAAACAACATGCTAGACAGTATGTGAACAGGAATATGAGGTTGCACATTTCACATTTGTTAAGCTGTAAATTCAGAGTTTACCCTGAATCCCATCCCAATAAACACTTATCTCCATCCAGTAAACACTTGCTGCCTGAGTGTAAACAAGAACTCCACCTGGAGGTGATGGCATCATTTCCATGCTGATAGAACTGACACAGGGTCAAGGTCAGACGTTTGACAGCCTCACTGATACTTGAAGCCAGAGTACATACCACGTATGTCATCTTCTCGGTTTCCTCTTTAGACAGGATTTCCACTTCAATATCTGTGTTGTAGAATTGCCGTCCCACTTGAGAGAGCTGTCCTGCAGGAGTCAATTACACATTCTGGTCATGTGCAGAGGGCAACGTTTGCTTATAACGGATTCCGTCAAAATGGGCTTGTGTAAGCATAATTGGTCCAGTTCACCTGTTATTTATTATTCTTAATTCAAACACTTGAAACTAACTATGAGGTCAAAACCTCTTTCATGTCTTGTATGTCTAAGTTGGTTTACAATAAGTTAAAATCTATTGTCTGTCTCAAGCAAGTTTCTCTGGAAATTTTGACTTGTACTAAAATGAATGTAGTCCTTTGGCCCAGGGAGGTATGAGAATTCATTAAAAACACCTTAAACACTATAGTAATGTGCAATTTGAAGTAAATGATAAAATATACAAAAATACTGATATAGTCCTTAAACAGTGTATGTTGTATCTGAACCTGTGTTAGGCAAAGGCATGACAATTTCAGTTTTTCTCTGCTTATTCTCTGTACTCTGAATGATCTGTACTCTGGTTAATCACATTCATGTTCATGAGTCTAGAGTCTATCCCAGCATGCATTGGGCAGAAACCCACATAAACTGTGGGTGAGTATGTAAACTTTGCACTACTGAGAGGCCTGGGATTGGGGATCAAACCCAGTTTCCTGTCACTGCGGTAAACTGTAACACCGAGTGTTTCCCTCGCTGTGCTTCTTTTTACCTTTGACAAACTGAGTGAAGCCCTTGCGGGTGCTGCGATAGTGCAGTGTGAGGCTCGTCTCGCACTCCTCCTCCACGCAGAAGCTTGGCGGCTGCACCTTGGGGAAGGAGAAGCGAAAGTACTCATGCAGGTTGTCCAGCTCATTAATGAAGTCGCGCACATTTCGCCCCAGCACCTAGAAAAGATGGATGGTGATGATATTTAGATTGTAAACAAGATATTTTTCATGTTGTCCTAATACATGGTAGTTATAATCTATTTTATTTATATATTTTTATGTTTCTTCGGTGCTAAGCAGTCATTGCTTTTGCATTTCTACACCGCAATTCCCGCCTTCCAAGCATCACTTTTCATCCCCACTATAGATACATATATATATGTACTATAAATACAGATGATGTATTTGCCTTTGAATTTTCTAAATATTTTGAAGGAGAAGGCTTTTACTTTTTCTGTTCAGCTATATCCGTGCTAACTACCCAGTTCTCATTCCATTTATTCAGAAATGTCAAACATGCTGTATCACTTGCCAAGTGTAAAGGCCAGATGAGCAGACAATGCATTTAGCCACTACTGTATTATTAGTTGGTGATGGTGAGTAGAAAGGAGGACGTGGATTTATTGCTGCTCTTAGCCAAAGACAACACAAAGAAAACAACATATCACCTTTAGAATCCGCTCATATCCGTAGTTTCCAATCCTCTTGACCATATAGACTCCGAAAGCGTACATCAGCTCATCATGGGTCTTTCCGAGAACCTCGCCTGCTGCCTTTGCCAACCTCAGGATCAGGTTGTCACTGTGAACGAGGAGGAAAGTTTTTGATTAACGTTTTATTTTGAATTATTCCTGCTTAGCTGTCCCAGTGAGATTTTAAAATCGGCTTTTCAGTAGAGACATGGCCAAAAACAGAAACAACACCATGTGAAACCTTTAATAATCTCAGTCAATCAAAATCAAATGCAGCACAACATCATACAGTCTCAGAATGGAACAAAATGTGAACAATGCAAGCTTTACAAATACATAATTATTGAACTACTGTGCTAAATTGCGCTACATTGTACAGCTGATTATGACATTGTGTTCATCTTGTGGAAGTGCATCTTCGTAGTGAACAACATCTAGTCAGCGGTCCAGCTCCAGACTACAATGCGTATGCTCCTAAGTAGTCATAGTCATAAATGTGTCTGGCAGCAAATGTAATGCATTTTTTTCAGGTTTCAAAGTGTTGTATTTGAACTGAGCAATAGTCTAAGCATTGCAAGGCTGCCGTGCTGTTATGCCAGTTCTCAGTGTGTGTCACATTGGGTCTCCACAGTCTCCACAGTATAATGGGGAAACATGATTTACAAAAACACCAACCTACTTGTACATCTGATGTCTGACAAACTTGAGGTGGGGTATTTCTGCTCGGTTCTCAATCAGTCTCCACACATCCTCTCCATAGGATTCATTAATGTAATCATTCACTGCTTCCAAATACAGGCCGTACATCTTCAGAGGGTTGGAAACCTCCAGACTGATGCCGAAGTTAACTGCTTAGCTGAGGAGAGGCAAGGGGAAGCATTTACAGATCCAAAATACAGGTTGGAGTCACCTTTGTTATGGTCAGCATTTTAGAATATCACTGATGGGAGAACCTCTTAAAATCCATTCTTGCTGTGACCTTTTCCACTGTCTTATCATGAGATTAAAATAAGCCATTTAGCTTGCGTGTGTAAAGGTTTATTGCTGTGTTAAAAGAACATTTAAAGGCATACTTTGTTTTATCAACCTGCATGTATGGAAGGAAAGAAGGAAATATGCTTTTGTCACACACAACCTCGTGAAACCTCCGTTACATCTGAGAAAAGAGCTAGATTCTCAGAAGGGAAGGATTTCTTGTGTTAAAAAACTGCGTGTCTGCTGCTGCTTTGTTCTACACTTACAATAAAATTTCCCCACTGTGGGAAATATGAGCTACTGAAAAAACATCACAGGGAAATCAGGCTGCAATTATGCTCCCATCCCAACAGTTAACTACAGTAAAACACATTAAATTAAACCAAAAACAGGATGTGATGGTGAAAAGAGAAGTTCCCTTACCTGCAGTCCCTCAGTGGTGTGTTATCCTGGGCTCCCACTGTGCCAACCAGTGCCACAGCATCGTTCCCTGCTGAGAGTTTCCACCTGCAGTTGACATGTGTGCTCTCCCCTGACACTTGCCTGTCAGGTCAACAGGTGACCTGGGCCAAAATAGCAGCACCAAGGCATGTTTCTGGCAGGTAGAAAATAATAGACTAAATAAAAATGTTTTTCAGGCTCGGCTGTACGAACGGGCATACTGGGTGTAATTTGTAAGGTATTTGTAAAGAGATTTAGTCAGTGGGTGGCTGTGTGGGAATCCCTTAAAAAAAGACATGCAGTTTCTGTGTTATGTAAACAGGAGCGCACAATGTGAGATTCATTAACCGAAATTAGCCTGTACTCTTTTGCAACATCTCATTAGGGCTGCCAGGTTTCTTGGCTAATTATCTGAAATTTGCATAATTACGGTCAGGTGCGCATTAAACTGACAGGCATTGTGTTGAGATTGGCATTTGAAAGGTTTTGGATTGTTTGTTGTTTTGTGAAGTGAAGCTAAATAAATCCTTTCAAACCATTTAGGTCTTCTGTTAAGGCTGCCATTATCCTCCACTGATCAGTGTAGGTTGAAATGTGACAAACATTGGTGTTCTGACTCATGTCATGGTGTTTGTTTTGACTTGCAGAAACTACTTCTGTGTTTAAAAAGAAATTTGTCGTCATAAAATCAGACATATATAATAAAACAAGAGCTGTAGGTTTATTAAACAACTGTTAACCAGTGTGATTGCTACACCATGTCTAAGTGAGGTCACATACAGAGCATCTGCAAATTGAAGGTAAATCTTTACCATCTTTCTCATCGTGTCCACCAGGGGGCACTGTTACAACACCCTTGATTTATGACTCGTTTATCTTCCGCTGGAGAATATGAGCTTGAAAATGAGAAGAAATGTGTGACTCTGGCCTTTCGGTGAGTCAAGACAAGGAAGAACAGGCAATCTGTTATTTTATGACATTTGTGGCCTTTTATGTCTGTCTTCTTGGAAAATACACATACCTGATTCAAAACATAATTTCCCCCCATAAAAAAAACTGATTTGGTCATGGACAATGAAAACTTATACTTTTTTATATTTATATTGTGACCTGGAAGGTTAGGAGGCTCTCACCTACCATGAAGACATCTAATTAAGAAAACACTTTCAGCCAGAATTAATTTTTCCAGCCACCGATTTCCCTGTCACACCTACACTCCTCTAGGGAACCAAAGGTACCGACATAGCCTGTAATACCTGCTCTGAGTGATAATGAGCCGCTCTCTGTTCCATTTCTTGTGTGGCTTTTTGCTTCTTTCTCCCTCCATTTCCTCTCCCCTGTGTTCTCCTATTTGCCAGGTGCTGCTTCCTTTCTTTAATGGCCTCTAGTGCGTTTGTGCCACACGACGGCTTGGGAGGCCCTCCGCTGCCTCTTAGCCGGGGAACAGAGGGGAGATAACAATGTGCTGATGGTGCCAACCACCGCTCCTAACAGATGCCACAGGTGCTTTCATTAAAGATGACATGACTCATCTTCTTTCACTCCGCCAATATTACACCCTGCCTTCCTTCTTTCCCACAAAGAGAGAGGTGTCGTCGTTTGAAAAGGTGTCCATTCATGTCGTTTTTGTACGCTAACGGGGAGCTAAGGTACTACTCCCTCCCATTGTTTGATGTGAACAATACAACACACACAGATGCACACATCCCTGTTTTCCTGTTCCTCCAACAAACGTGGTGTATTTTTCACTCATACTCATATGTTTGTCAGTCAGTCCCTGCTTTTTAAACCTCCATCTGCTAAAGGCTCAGTCTGCCTAACGGAGTGGAGATCCAATCTCTGGGGAGTATTGGGTCACTGAAGGGAACCATGCATAGTCAGACCTATCCAACTCCAGCAAAATGTGAGGGGTTGATATCATTTTTATATCGCCAAAGCAGGAAAAGAGCTCACTATTCAAACATGGGACATTTATTAAAGCATCCTCTCGCAGCACAAACAGGTTATTTGAGCATTTCGACTGAGTCAAAAGTTATTGGGTGACAAACTCACGCTGTAAACTGCTTCTTATTGTTTACCACCAGCAGCCCCTCCAGATAAAATTGTAAATCCCTTCGGTGTAGCAGGACTGTGACTGCACAAAAGCAACAGGGATGAATACTAGAATGTAGCAAAATGGAAATCTCTGCCTCTGTGGAGGAGCTGTAACTGTTGTGACCCCATGGCTGAATACTTAATGGGAGTCTATCCGTATCCCAGGCATCCTATCTCTCAATCCCTTCTATCAGCACCCAGCACCCCCGCCTTACTGCAAAAGAATGTGCCATATTTCTCCAGCAAAATCCCATGATACCTCCCTCTTATTGGTTTTAGTATAGACACACCGGGAGCTGGGCTATAATGCTACGCTAGCTGAATGCTAACAATGTTGGGGCATTTATTGTGGCTTTATGCAGCAACCAGGGGCCTCTCTCGCTGTAGTTATAGCTCCTCTGGGATTTCTTCCCCCTCCCTTCCCTCGCTGCTTCTTCCCTCTCCGTGTCTTTTCAGTTTCACCTGTCAGCATCTCTATCTTTTCCCCAACATCTTTTACTCCACCTGCTTCTTTTCTCTTTTCAGTTTCTCTATATAGACCTGCTCTCCTGTGATGCTGGCTCTCTCCAGCCTTCAATTATTCCATCCATCATTATTTAATGCAACATTTAGGCGATATCAGCCCAGATTGTTGTTGTTACGGTTCTTGCGCACATGAAAGTGGTATAAAGAAGAGATTTGCACTGGTATTATTTTGTTTGATGAGCTGAAATTGGATTATTTGGACAATATGTATACGTGTTGTCATGACTGTGCTGTATGGTATTTGGAACCATATTGGAGTTATTAATGCAGACTTGTTTGGTGCATTATATGTATATGGATCTACAAAAAGCCTATATATTTTATTTATTTTGTTGCTGGTATGGTATGTTGCAAATAGGGGGGCAGCATAATTGTTTTTCACCTACAGTGTCAAAAGTGCACCCGCCGCTCCTGGTCACATGCATGGGTACAGCTGTGTCTTCCCTCTGTGTGTCTCTCTGCATTAGCATAAATTGAATCTTCCACAGCTGTTTAAAAAGTATGTGATGAGGGGTTGTCTGTTGTTACTCCTTGGCCATGATTTCTGCATGGTACAGTCCAGTGAGGCTAATATCACCTGACCAAAAGTTGCTCACATTCACTCTGTCTCTCTACAGGCCCTCTTAACTGCAGCCGATGGAAATACATTGCTGTTGGAGGTGTAAAAATAGTGTCAAATCCTAACAAATGCAATTCTAGAACGAGAGATGGGGGGGCGGGGGGGTTGCATGTTGTTGGGAAAAGAAAGGAAATTCAGGGTGCCACAGTCGGCATATAAATATTCCATTAACTTCAGCCGGCTCCATAACTGCATGGCAGTGCGTTTATGCATTCAGTGCCTGGAATTTGAAATGAAATTATGGTGGAGGTGGAGAGGGAAGTAGTGGTGGTGAAATAGCCGTTTCCTTTCTTCCAATTTTCTCCTCTTCCCTCTTTCACCCCTTTGCCTTATCACGGGTGACACTAATCCAATTTCAGCTCTGCTTGTGACAGCTCTAACGTGGTTTTGTGTACCTATTCCACCCCCCGTGTGCATTCACACACACACAAGTGGTGCATGCATACTCCAAAAGGTCACATACAACATCCAGACTTATGCAGAATGTACACACAGATTCATTTTCATTTGTCTAAATGTGCCCAATACAGTACACACACGTGGGCCAAACTTCCATCCAATAATGACTGCACACACAACACAGACTAGAAACATAAACAATCTTCCTGTCTGTCACCAGTTAAACGACACCAGCCAACAAACAATACATAAGCCTATGATCTGTGTAGCCCGTCCACACCAGAAAAACGGCCGTATAGGTCGATTGTTCATGTAGCTTAATAAAACCCGTATTACATTTATTGTTAGCCTGTGTCCTCTAGTGGCCCGTATGATGGTAACAAAGGAGGAGATCAGGTGATGTAGTAAAAAGAGCCAGAAGGTCCATGTAATAGGGTGGATGGATGATCAAACAAACACAGGACTTTCATCTGTGTGAGTCCATCTGAAACCAAGTCAACGACATTCAAAGTTTTGTTAAATGACGTTACTAACTTACGTCACATGATTACTCAACATACTTATTTCAACCCAAACCACAATCTTTTCCAAAACCTAACCAAGTAGGTTTGTTGCCTAAACTAAACAAACTGGGACTGTTTCATGATGTTAACCATTTGTTTAATGTCACGTGACTTTCATAACGTACTTGAGGTCTGGTGCGTCTTTTACTGGGCTTCTTGGATCTGTCAGTTCACAGTCAGACCTCATCTGATACCAAATATAATAGATCTGCTCAGCACTGAGGGGATCTATTTCTAGACAGTACAGAAGGTCAGTTCAGCCAAAAAAATAAATCCAAATGACTCCTGACTGTATCCAGCTGTGCAGATACGTTGGGTTTTCTTTGCTCATGTTTCGATATCTTCATAGCTCAGACTTCAGCTGCCACCTTACACAGCTGAAAGCTTTGGGTATAGCTTTTTATTAATAGACAGTAATTTTTATTCCAGCACATGTTCTCAAGGCCAAGAATGAACCTCCATGCGCACCCATTCAGATGTATTTCTGTTGTGTCTGTTTTCCACATGTATGTTTTGTATTGCACAATATTGTATTATATTGCATTACTGGGGCAACTGTAGGTGGAGAAATTAGTCTCTGTGCACCTTCTATGATGGATTTCTCCCTGTTTGACTATTTATGTCGATGCAGAATTGGTGAGATTTGTAATAACCCCTCGGCTCTTTGATTCTGAGTGACTCACAGCAAAGCTTGATGTTTTCCAATGATGTTTTAGAAATTCTATTGTTGCAGCTGGAAATGAGTAAAAATACACCACCAAACAAAAAACTGGCCAGAAAGGAAAGGTATAACCAAAAGTAGTTCTTTAAAGGTCCAGTAAAAATGTGAACCCGGGGCTCATGATTACAATTCAAAACACAGGATTGGAGACTACTATTACTCCCAAATTCATTTCGTTTTCTAATACACAATAAAGCACGTTTCTAATCTTGCTTTTACATCAGAAGTGTTGCAGTGAAACAGGCTGATGTCTTTTTTTTAACTATGATGTGTTGAAAAACACAGAAGTGCTTATTTTTCAAGTACAATGCGTAGACCTATGTTCAAGTTAACTGACAAGGACCTCTAGTTACCGTGTAAATTAGGAATCTTGTTTGTCAGTGACAAAAGCATAAACAGCATGACGTTGTTTAAGCTGCTAAGCCTTGTTGGGAGAAGTCTGAGTGGATGGATTAGTCAGCAAAGCGTGTGACTTGGGCATGGGAGACTACTTTTCATTTCCTGTTTCCTACCAACAGTCATTGTTGTTTTGTTTTAACCTCCAACATAATATTTCCCTAACCAAAAGTAATTCTTGTGTCTGAACCGTAACCCAACTGAATCATAAACTTTAATCATAACCATGGCAGTGGCAGATCTGAAAATACTTGAATTTTTGGAATGATTACAAATTACCAACTTAGGGCAATGACAAACAGTGTATTTTGTCATTTTGTTGGGAAGTTGTATATACACCTGTTATTCACGGACAAAAGCTGACATGGATTTCAGTGGTGTTTTGAAACAATGCATTGATGGCTACCTTATGAGCAACATTTTCAGGCACTGTATCAACAAAATTTAAGTTGCCAAGAAAGTATTTTCTTTCCAACCAAGGCATTGGGTAAATGTGTTTATTTCCGAAGTAACTCGAGGCTGCTAACAGATGCTGCAGCTCTGTGTTGATTTCACACCTTGATTGTGTTATTAACAGGCAGGAGACATTGCATCACTGCAGTGGGTGAATTGAGGATACAGAGGGTCGTTGCATAAGTGATAAATGAATTTTGATAATGACTATCAGACCTTTATTCATTTGCTCCTTTTATCTGATTTCTGTCCGTGGGTTTCAGCAATAACTTGCTTTTTATATGTAATTCACTGATCTACCATCTGCCCACACTCATTTTTATGGGCCGAACAGCCCACACTGGACTGAATGAAACCAAAGACCAGATAATTGTGCCCATTGTTTAACAATTCTGTATTGATTTCTAAAATCAGAATGTGACTTCACATGTATTTTCATAAATGAAAACCATTTGGCACCTTACGTGTGCAATGATTCATATGAATCAAATTCACAACCTTGACTTGTAAATTACCATCTTGTGGGCAAAAGATGTAGCAACAGACCTTGTTCCAGTGATGTATTCCTGCTCCTGTGAAGTGGCAGGCAAAGCGTATGTACTGAGAGAGTCACTGTAAAGTTTACATTTTGTTTGAGTGACTTGAAGAAGTGCTAAAAAGAAGCAGTTCTCCAGCAGCTTCTTCTCCCAATGTGTGATTTTACAGTGTCCTCACAACACAGGAAGCCAAAAAGACACCAACAAAAAGATGTCGATTATCCTGCCTTGTCTTCTCTTTAGTTTTTTACTGCCACACATGCACACACTTCCACAGAGTCACAGAACTTACGTATGTACACACACATATACACCCAACACTCACACACAGTCTTCAGCACATCAGTGAACATCCCATTTCCCTGTCTTATTCCAGAGTTTCCGCTGGGAATCGTTTTTCAATTGTGATCCACCTCCCCCGCCACACAGTTGGTTTTTGCGCGGCTGGGTAGCAATGTTTAAATGGGAGGCAAGGTCACGGAGTCTTTGTCAGGATGCTCCAGAGAGAACGCACAGAGAAAACAAATGATGGTGAAACAAAAAGCCAACATCACCCTGCGCAGCAAGGGAGGTAATTGCATCAGAAAGTGGTAATTCAAAACAGGGTTCGTGGCCAGGCTGAGGTAGACTGGCTCATGAGTGTGTATGTGTGGGGTTGTGTAGTATGTATTAAAAACCTCCAATGTTGAAGCAGTTCAGTCAGCATTGTCTGTCGCAAACCATTTACACCACAACACGGCAGAGCCTTGAGATCGTGGCTGAAGTATTGTTTAAGCTGAAATAATGGATGAACTTTACTCTCACTTTTAACCACATTTCCCACAAACTATCTAGCACAGCCTGAAACCTGAGAATTCTAGGGGGTCATTGATGTTGGTGATGAAATTCTTCGTAGGTAATAATGGGATTCGCTCGGTCCTCAGCTGATCTGTTATAATTTCAGAGATACCATGAGCAAGTATTAGCACATCTAAATTTAGTGTATTTAGTTATGTGGTTCCATATGTTGATTGTTTTGCTGATAGAAAATGGCACTACTGGAATTTCTCTGAATCCATCCCAAAAACATTTTTCCTTACTGCAATATATTTTTTATTTAAAGAGTATTTTAAGTCCTCGAAGGTGGAAAAATCTTAATACTTTCCCCTAATGGGTCGACAGCTGCTCCTCTAACTGATGTCAACCTGCTGAGTGGAGTGGAGGCTGTCCAA
The DNA here is from genome assembly GCF_021292245.1 of Micropterus dolomieu. Classification (NCBI taxonomy): domain Eukaryota; kingdom Metazoa; phylum Chordata; class Actinopteri; order Centrarchiformes; family Centrarchidae; genus Micropterus; species Micropterus dolomieu. The sequence goes on from NC_060152.1 coordinate 4,451,403, forward strand.
ATATCGCAAACTGAGTCTGAGCTAATGGATTTTGGGGGTTTTCCCAGCCGTCAGAAAATCTCAAACGAAAATAGCCTCATGAAATCACATCAGTTGTTGAAATACTGGCTCTTGTCTTTCTGAGCTCATGTTGTTGTATTGCTGTACACATGAGACCTAACACAGATCTGCAACATATCCAGACGTTTCCTGTTTCCAAGTTTGCAGTGATCTAAACCATCAACGTTAAATGTCATGTTGATGTTAGGCATTCACAATAAAAGAGCAAGCATTTATTTAACAGTGACACAGAGAGAAATCTATTGGACAAAAGGCAAAAAGTCCAGTTTCTACATTCAGTAGAGCAGCCGAACAACGCAGCCATAAGGCGGTTTATGTTTTAAGAAAAGTATGCTCCTCTACTGTTAACTGCAGTTATTATCATAATATCTCCCTCTACCCACAGCTAATGCAAATGAGTCTGGGCACTTTCTCTGTGGACAGACAAAAGCAATTCTGGCAAATGTAAGAAACAAGTGTAGGAGTAGAGGTTGAGGGAAGGGGGGAATATGCAAAAAACTAAATCACAGCACTTGATTACCGAACAAGTAGAATACAGTGATTATCACGGGCTAAGAGACTGAAGTGGGAATTGACCTTAAATCCTGGCAGGCTGCAGCACAGGACAGGTCATCCGGTAGCTGATGAGTCCCAGTTGCACTCTTAAGCATGATGAGCTGGTTAAACACCCCCTGCTGGATAAACCAGTGCAGTGCTCCTGTCTGAAAGCTCTGGAAGTGGTCTGAGTCCCTCTCAGCCCCCTGCAGACCTCCTCCTCCTCAGAACAGTGGCTGGTGGTGTGAGGCCCAGCAGCATGAGCGTGCACTAGATCCATAATCCTGTGTCTCAGTAGACTCTTCTGGAGAGCAGATGATACAAAAATATGAACTTGACTCACACTGTTCCTCTGTTGTGGGAGGTCTTTATATCATTCGTGACAGTGTATATCAGCATCTGCTGGCAACTGTCAGTTGGCAACACATCTCTGCAGCAATGTCACCTTTACTTAAGAAGTTTGGTGTTTGAGGGCAAAGCAGCTAAAGATAGAAAGAAGGAAAACCTACAGTATGTTGTTTGGTTTCTTTCTATACCATTGGCACTAGGAAAGTTTTGTGCATTGTATGTGTATGCCTACAATTGATCTGCCTTTCATTTCCATATGCTCTGGTGATTTTGCAGAAAAGCAATCTGCCTGTACATTCTCTTCTGGGCATGGTGCAGACACTGAGACTGACATTACAACTATAATGTTTTTATGGGATACCTAATTTGAATTACCAACATGGGACATTGGACATTACGATTTTGCATTAAAACTAGGTAGGTTGAAGCAGTTTGTACAAATTTTATTGTCTGTGAGCAATGGTTACCTGCAATCCTTCAAAAACTCAATTGCTTTGAACTTTGGAAGGCTGGGTGTGATGTTGGTGATCACGGTGCACCAGTAATCCAGTATCCATCTTTCTGTGCAGAGATCTGTTATTTTTCTATGCTCGCTTTAAACATAGTAAGTCACTTGAAGAGTTGAGTTCTAGTGATACAAAGACAGATACATTAATGTTATGGGGTTGAACTCTAAATCTAAATCTACACTGTTGACTATAAAACAAGTACACAAAACAGCATGGTTTGTCCTTGTAATGTGTGGATTTGTTTGCATGCCACTGTGGATGAGATGCTGCTGCGTGTTTTGCCAGTGTGTTCAGTGTATCACTGTGCGGCTGGTTTTGGATGCTGCGAAGCCAGGTCTCTGCCAAGTGATTGGGTCTTAGCAGGAATCGCCACATAGGGGGTAAATGGATACCAGATTGTTGGTCTCATTCGTTAAACTCATTAATGAGATGCCTGCTAAAGTGCCAACATGCTGTCTGTATACAGGTTCTATATGAAATGAGATGATAAATGATACATTTTGGACTTTTTGCACAAGTATACTATACTATTACCCATCATTAGGACTAAATCACACAGTACATGTGAGGTTACTCAAACATTTTGGGAAAAAATGTCAGAAGGGGAGGGCCGGGATGGATGGATCCTGGAGAAATAGTGTTTTGGGTTATCTGCAAGGGCATCACTTTGTGTTGAAAACTGGTGGGAGTGATGATACACTTGGGTCACAAGACGTGACAATGCACGAGAACAAGACAAGAAGATTTTTAACGCTATTTTGAAGAATATGCAATTCTGAAATATATGAGGGTGGGGTCTGGGAGTCCTCCCCTGGAAAATTGGCACATTAAACACTTAATTTCCTGCATTTCTGCTTTTTATTTATATAAATGGAAACACAAAATTAAGCTTGGAGGTGACAATTTATAAATATAAAAATATAACAGAATATAATCAGCTGCTTTTTTTTTTATAGCTACTTACTTTTTTTGGACATTTGTTTCTTCTATATTTAAATTGCATTGCGTGTTTTCTTATTGTGCAAATAAAACTTTCTCAAAGCATTTTCTTTTGTTAGCTAACATTTCTTGGTGCAAGCTATTTTTCAGAACATTTTCAACAATTGCTTTCAAAAAGTGATGGGGACAAAATTAGCCATTTCAAAATGTGGTGGGGACATGTCCCCAGCGTCCCCAGTGTAAATGACACCTATGGTTGTCTAGTTATTTGGTTATTGTTATCTGAAAACACTTGCCTTCAGTGTCCTTGCCGTCAATGAAAATAAATGACAGGAACACGTATGATTTGGAGATGGAGTGCATGTGATTGGTAAGGATTTGTGATTGTTTAAATCTCTTATATTCAGACCCAATGTTATTCATAAGAGAAAATGGTGATTGTTCTCTAAGGTGAGTTTGGTGGAGGAAAGGTATGTTGTTCACAATAAAATATGGTTACAGATAAAAACAGCTAGCTTCTCCAAAAGTGAACAAGATATCCTTTCCAATAAAGCAAAATGTCTTCTTTAATTTTTATATCTCAGCAAGCTGGTCACATGTTTAAGAATCACTATACCTCCAAACTGAAAAATTAAAAAGATATTGGACTTATCATAGCATTGCTGCTAAGCTAGAGAAAAGTGAATTTCCCCAAGAGTTGGAGTATAACTTTAATAACATTCTACGCTAGGCAGTTTGCAAGTGTGAAACATTTCAGGTCGGTAGATATTTCCTTGCAGTGAGCACTGTAATGAGTTTTGTTGCAATGGGAAAAGAATAGAGCAGACACAGGGGGGACAAGAGCGCTGAGCGGTGTTTTCTCTGTGTGTAAAACAGGAGAGAGAGTATGACTCATGCTTCCCACTGGCTGCTTTTCCGTATCTTCAGTTCAAGTACTATTATTATTATTGTATGTATGTATGTGTCTATCTATTTTCTCAATCTCTTTAGTCTCTATCTGTCTCTGACTCTAGCTGTGACCATGTATTTCAGTCACAGTGGTGGAAGAAGTATTCAGGTCTTTACTATTAAAGTAAAAATACCAATACTACAATGTAAAAAATACTCCAATACAAGCCTGATGATCTGACTGACCATTTTGTAAAAAGTTAGAGATGTGGGCCAGTGGCAGTCATAACAACAGGTTTTCACTTCCAACTCGTCAAATACTGCCACTGGGTCAGTGGCCCTCCACTTCAAAATATGACACTGTTGATACTCATTTCACGTCATTTGGACATGGATTGGTCCGCGGTAAAGTTAGCAATAATAATTCAAATGTTTACTAATGAAAAAGCAGCTACTGTAGGGGCAAAAGTACTCACATAAAAGTGAGCAAATTTAACTATTACATATTAGGGCTGTCACTTAAAAATATCAGGTTTGCGTAAATTTGAGCTAACGTGTATTTTTATGCTATGTTTTCATGTATTATCAATATTATCAATATTTTTCCTACTGACTGACACGATTTTTACATCAACAAACAGCCCACTTAATCCACGATTTTTCCATCTACGGTGTTGAATCCAAAATGCCAAAACAACAACCATAGTTTACTGATCGGATGGGTCAGACAGACAGTATACCTTAGGAGCGTCCGCTGTTGGAGTACAAGACATAGATTTAAACAGATAATTTTATATTAAATATTTTCTTTTCCTCCCTGATTGGAACAATAATTTCAAGTATAAAGTGACCGCTTTAATATATTACTGTGTAGTTTAACCAGGGACAATGCATAATATTTTACCTTGGGTTTTTAATACAAAATCATTATCTGCCAATAACATGACTAGCTGTCTGTAAATGTTACAACACAGTAAATGATACAACATTTGTGGAGTAGATATGGAGTAAATATAAAGTACTTTTAAAATTGTATTCACAAGCAGTACTTGACTGAATTAACTTTTCTCTATTCTACCATTGCTCAATCACACATTCCGTCAGTCAGTCAGTCAGTTTTCTGGAACTGTGTAAATCCATTTCAGATATTGAAAAAGTTGTATTGTGAGGTTGTACAGAAGCCAAAAAATGCTAATTAGTTTCCTGTCTTTTGTGTATTTGAAAGGGGGAATAACATTATAGCCATCTTTAACAGAAAACTCTTCCATTGTTACATTTACTCATGTAGCTGACTCTTTTATCCAAAGCAACTTACAATTGCTATATGCATCAGAGGTCGCACACCTTTAAATAGGGGTCAAGTGTCTTGCTCAGGGACAAATTGGTGGGTGGACACAATGGGAATTGATCCCGGGACTCTCTCACACTGAGGGCATGTGTCTCGACCAAGATGAACCATAAAGTCTGTAAGGCTGCCACTGGCTGCTCACTGTGTACAACTTCATCCGTTGATTCAAGAGAAAGCTGAGCTGCAGGAGTAAAGTTTCCATCTTTAACAATCTCATTTACTGCAGCAACAACTCTCCTTTATGCTTCGCTTGCCTGTGACCACCCAGTCTTGCACAACACTGTCTGTCCTGCGATGAGATTACAGTAAACCTTGAGCCGTCCACATTTATAACACAAATAGAGGCCCCTGCAGCAAGGGGACACACAGGCTTGATTTTCACAGCCCTATTGTCTTCCTGGATTCTGGGTGGTGAGATAAACCAAATATAGACGGGGGAGGTGGGGTTGTCATCAGCGATGAGGGTGGTAGTGGTGTTGTGGGGATGCACATTTCCCCTGTCCCACCGGTGCCAGATGCTTGCGGTGTGCCAAAGACAGCCACGTGCCACCCCACCCCCCTCCCCACTGTCCTTTGCCAGATTGACAAAACCATCTGCGCGTTCGCTTGGCAGCCTCTCCCTCCAGTCAATTTGCATTCTTGCAGTATTCTCATTCTTCCTGTTTGGAGCACTCAAGGGAATGCATCAAGGTGTTGGAGTCCACAAAGTCCCTTGAGGATGCCCGCGAACGAGCTCAGCAATTTGTAATTCCTAAACTCTACCCTGAGCACTCCGTATTCTATTAACATTTATTAATGCATATCAAAGGCTTGAGAGGAAGCACTAAGAAAAGTACCTTGTTGATGCCGTGCATTGACAGCAATCAGAGTTTTAGAAGGTATGCAGCTCTATCTGTCCACATCACCCGGAGCCAAAGTTGGCCACTTTTTTTTTTCTTGAAGTGTGATTACATTTTCTGTTAGGGCTACAGATAGACTCATTCCATTCTGGGCCAAGAAAAAATGTATCGGTGTAGAAATAGGTCTTTTGTTCATTTCATTGTTTCATCTTTGTAGAAATTGAGGTACAGTTTGACAATCTTGGCCACTGTAAGAGCGAAGTGCAACATAAGAGAACAATTCAGTCAGAAAAACAACAGATGGCAAGGCGTACTGGAGCAGGAGGGAAGACATGGCATATTGTTTTTGTGTAAGATTAAATCAGAAGTAATAAAGGGAATATAATGCAAACTGATCCGTGATCACATGCTATCTGCCGTCTTTCTCATTGTGTCTCCCCTCCTGCCATGCCTCGTTGTCTTTCTCATCCCAATTAGTACTGTTTAAAATTGTTCAAGTGGTTTTTATTGCCAATCAGATAGCCGCCGTGCCCCGGAGGTCTCTGTTTAATATTTTATCCACAGCTGTGTGGATACCATCAGAAGAGATTGCTCATTCCTCTTATTTCATTTTAAGCTTTCAGTTAAACCCGGCCGCTCAGAATAGAGGTATCAAAACCCTAAATAACGATGATGACATTTACATGACTAATTGATGCCATGGTACCATCCCAGCTTGTTCTTTCAAGAAGACACGAGTGATGGAAAGCACTAATCCATGCTGATGTAGGGATCAGAATCATACAAATTTAGAACAGTGGTATTAGCCAGGGCATATACAGTAACTAAATATTCAAAGGGACTACGTTGTCGGTTGTGTCAGGCAGTTATTTCAGATAAGAAGTGAGGTGTGCTTCCTGCATTGTGAAAACCAGGATTTTGCCTTTATTTTATATTTTACAATACATATTTCTACACTTGCTCTAATTCTGTTTTGTAGGTCAGAGGAAGGGTCACTGTGTTGCTCATAATCCATGTGAAAAAGCTGTCCAGTAGGTCTTGTTTCTCAACATAGGCGGTTCTTTTTGTGTTAGATCATTCATTTACACACCCCAAACTTGTTAAATTTGTATAGTTTAATTTGTGTTCCATCAGTTAAAGGGGTCATGTCAAGTAGTAATGCGATATGTTTATTGTTTTTCTGTTTGTCATTGTCTGCTCATTCACTCCTGACCATAGGCGTCGCTAGACCCTTTTAACTGGGGCACGTGTCCCTGTGAAATTGTCCAGACTCCTTGGCGTTGTTTTTGGACGTGTAGGTTCTTTGCGGTGAAGTTAGCAACATCATTTTAAATGGAGACAATAATTATCTGTCTCTCAGTGAAGGTTAAGTTACAACTCTGGACTAATGCAAGATGGAAAGTAGTTGATTATTAAAATGTTTATTAGCTGGGCAGTCTGGGCAATATGGATGTACATCTTTCAACAGATAATAAACATCACATACTTAGTCATGTCATAGTATAAATATTATTTTCCTTTTGAAAATGTATTAAAGAAAACCCGATGAGACAGTTTGAATGGGCCTGAAGCAGCTGATAACATTAATGGGCGACGCTGTAGACTCACAGTGTGTGGAGTTTGCATGTTCTCCCCCGTATCTGCGTGGGTTTCCTCCGGGTGCTCTGGTTTCCACCATCATCAAATACATGTTAGGTTCTCCAGTCAGTGCCGTTGACCAGGTGCTGCTCCCTTGAGGGATGGGTTAAATGCAGAGAATGAATTTCGCAACATGCATGTGTATGTGACAATAAAGTATCTTGCAAGTGTTGATATTTATAACAGGGCCTGTGCTGAAGTATGTCATTAGAGTGGATGCTGGATCATAAGCCAGTACAAGCACAGCTGATCCAAATCCAGTACTAGCACAGACCCAGTCCAGACATCTTTAGAAGGTCACACAGACCCAGGTGAAATACAGGCAGCCTCAGCCAGTACGAGCACAGCCAGAGGTCTACAGGCAGCATCAGATACAAGCAGCTCAGACCGTAATGGAGGACTGAGTTAGTGCACAGAGGTCCATTCAAATCAGCAGTGGTATTTCCATTCATCCCTATTACAGAGACAGACTGTTTTAAAAGAGATGTAGTAGTGAGAGCAATAGTAGTGAGTGCCCCAGTAGAGCTTTATGTCTAGCAACGCACCTGCACCTAACAAGGAAACTATGGTTCAGCAAAAATCTGAGTAATCATTTTTATGACTTTCTAGTCTATTTTTGCAGGAAATACCTTGAATTTGTCACGGTTTGTTTGTACTCCATATTGTACTCCCAACAACAGGGCAATGAATTTGATCTGAAGTAGGTCGTGTTAGCGTCTAGCTCTATTCATCTTTGATGTGTTCTTATTACTGTTGCAACTACTAGCTAAGATGAGCACAAAAAAAATAATAATGAGAGATTTACAGAGTGTGAGAGTTGCTTTTAAAGTATTTCTTTCATTGTTATTGTGTATTTTTCTAGCATTGTACTGTACCTTTCTAGATCAAAGTATGCATCTGAACAGACTGCAGTCACTGCTCCAGTGGGAGTCTTGGCAGCTTGTTCTGCATTTTTGTTTTGTTCCCCAATTTTTTCTTTCATTTTTCCCTTCTGTTTCATTAATATTTTTGTTAATAAACTCCACCTCATAAACTCCTAAACATCCAGCAGGTGGAGCATCAGTATTCGTGAGTTTATGGCAACCGCGCAAACAAAAACGCACCTATACGTTCTCCTTCATCGACTCCTGAGAAATATATGTGACAGAAATGAGGTTTGTTAAAGTGCTGAGCCAAAGTTGTTGGATATAAAGCCAAAGCAATGTCCCAAAAGACACTAAAATATAATAGCCGATGGACTCCATTGTTGTTGTTATTAGTTGTGGCTCTTGGGCCTGACAGTCTGAGGAGGGTCTAAAGATAGAGGGTGTTGTATGCTGCCTAGTAAGCAAACGTTCAGTTCAGTTTTTAAAACATCCTATTTATATATAAATATATAGGTGTATAGTCTTGTGCATTTTATAGACTAGTACCACCAATGACCAATTAGACAGAAAATCTGATTTCTGAAACCCTAGTGAGCTATATCAAGGTTTTCCATTTGATCTCATGGACAGAAACGAGTCGAGTGTGTTTTGATGTTGAATAAATCTGATTGGTTCAATTTGCAGCATTTGAAAGAGCTGCAGTGTCTGTTTACAAAGCGAGTGAAGGGCAGGGATTCATGATGTTTGTTAGGTGTTAATGATACACAAAGTGAATTTTGATGAGAAAGGTTCAATGCAAACAAAACATGTTAATGAAAACTCCACAGGGTAGCCTCTTAGCAAGGTGCTTCAATCCCATCTCCTCTGAGTTAACTCATTGGCCAACAGCAGAAATGTGAAGATGTATGAGCTCCCAGGTGTGCATAATATGAATGTCAAACAGGGATGAAAAAAGCATGCATGCACAGCAAAGCATTCTTTTGACAGAATATAAAAGTGAGAACTTCTTAGTTTTCTACCTGAATGACAACACACTGAAAAGCAACTTTTACTTACAGTTATTGAACCATTTTCTGAGACCCGCAGAGGTTGTTGTTGATGTTTTTGGCACTTAATTAGAGAAGTTGATGTCGCCTCTGAAATTTGGTGATAAAATGTTGATGGGTTTTATTCGCACAAAGCTTTCTCACAGCCTGTATAATGTATATTACAATAATTTACCTCTCCCCACTCTCTGGTCTGTCATCCAGCTCACCAGGCACAGTGTAGTTTTTAGTTACCTTATATCATTGAGTGTTCAGACTTACAAAGAGCACAGTGTTCTCTCTTTCTATCCATATCTGTTCATGAATATAAAACACCACGTACACACATTCTGGCCTCCTCTCTCTTACTTTATCCAATCCTCAACCAGGATTTCCGCCTCCCCTGTGTGACCTCGACGTTTCTCACCATTTAGACTTGCAACCGTATTGATTCACATGTAAACAGGACGTGGCTCCCATCGTCGCATGGTGCAGTCTCACCTTAACACATACGTCAATACGTCAATGCTCTCTTCCCAGACTTCTCCAGTGCACACTCCAAATTGATATCCAGCATGGGCTAAATGAACACCTATCACGTGACATGGTGTATTTGCGCACAAACCCAAGCAGAACTCTCCTTTGTTCCTGTTTATGTCAACAACACTCTTTGGCTAAATAGAGTTTCACTTGTCATCTGAATGTTTGATCCAGTTAGGTCAGTCTGTGAAACACCTACACACTATAGTCAAACCACTATGCAAAAAAGAATTAGCTATTGATAAGAAAGCAGAGTTAAATAAAAGGAGTTTCACTGGACAGCTACAGTAACTACTAATTCAGTATGATTACATCAAGCAAAAACTGTTCCAACGTTCATACGGGCACACAACTATTGTTTTAAGACAGACTTGAAAAACTGGGAAACTTTCCTTCAACTCCTTTAACTGGATTTAAAAGCCAGTTTCTGTAGGATTTCAACATTTCTGACTGGCGCCGCCTTGTGGTAATATCAAAAAGACTAGACGGGAATGCACACTGCTACCTTAAAGAAAGTTTCCCAATTGTGTGTGTGTGCGTGTATACACACACACACACACACACACTGGGAAACACGCACACACACACATTACAAGTGTAAGTATTGTTCAAGACTGACTTGAAAAAACGTGATATGTAAATATATCAGCCAGTCTACAAACAGTGACCTCAACTCAGTATCAAAAAACTGCCTACTTATAATCTCCTCCTACCTTTGACAGTGATAACAATTCTTTCTTCCCTTGCACGGTGCAGGTTTTACACTGAAGACAACATGTTCTCACACAAAGTTTCACAAGACTAGGATGTCTTTCCATGCAGCACTAAGGCTGCAGCTGTCCCATATAGAGCGTTGCATGGTAATAGTCAATCACGGCATGTTTGATTATACCTGTAGCTTTAACAGCTTCATGTAACTACTCAGAGACTGCTCACACAGCTGCTGCTCCGCTATAGTGGATTGCCCAGCAATGCTCATGCTTATCATCAATTTCAATTTCAGTTTGGAGCTTTGTAATGGGCCAGTCTTATTTTACATTGAAAAGGTGGATTATATGCATTATTCACATTCTAATATTGTAATGCTATTACACCCCCCACCCCCTCTCTCCACCACATGCATACGCATCCACATACACCCACACACACATTCGCCTTGCAGTGATAAAAAATGCGCATACTGTTTATAGCCTCATAAATTGAGGATGCAGACGCAAAAGATTACATAAAGCAATTCCTTGTGGTTATTTTTTTTCTCTTCACATGGAAATGAACTGCAGCTTTTCTCCTCTCAGAGTCCCCCAGTGTGATTGCACGAACCTCCGACTTGCTTGCCGAGCCGCAGCAGAAACTGTTACAAACAGGAAAGCAGACAAGTAGCTGTGGGCAGGGAAGCCAATTTCCCCGGTCTATGCGATGTATAAAGAGAGGTGCAGTACAGTAGCCTTGGAACTGCAGGCCTTGGAGGCCCCCTAAGCAAGAGGAAGACTTGACAAGCTGACCACAATCTATTATTAAGCACCAGATCAAAGCTGAGGGCTGATGCTGTTGGCGTTGATAGGGTTGATCTCAATGGGTTCAAGGTATTGCGTAATTAAAAGCATCAGTCATACAACTAATTAATTTCACATCCTCAACATATGTGGTATTTTTTCGGGGGTGGTGGTCTGTGTGTGCGTGTGTCTGTGTGTGAGGGGGGGGGGCATCCTTCAAAAAAATGCAAGTCATCATTGTTTTAATGTTTTTTCTTTAGACTTAAACCCGAGTTCAGCTGAAAATTCCCCTCTTTATCTATTTTCATGTTTGCTCTGAAAAGACGCCCAGCAGCAGATTATTGTATGATCATTTGTTATTCATAAATGTTTGGACCGTTTACATCTACCTTCAATAAGAAAACACCTCTCTTCTACGTACCAGTGTCACAGTTCTGCAGCCTGCACCATATTAAGATGTTTCATATATTCAAGAACCCAAACAAGATGCACAACAGCTCAGCTTCAAATGTGTAAGTACTAGTTGAGAGAGCAGGCAAAAAAACAGCCTGCAGCAACAAATTAAGCTTCTACTGATTTGCATTTAGTCTGAATGCCAGATTTTCCAGTGCTAAGCACACTTAAAGCAATGAAACTACAGGATATTATATATAATATGAGATATTACCGTGAAAAATAATAGAATTTACTAAATAATAAATAATACACGTAACCTTTAATATCAGAAGAAGTTTGTCCTGGGAGTTTCTCATTGGCTTCATTGTATGAAGTCTGTAAGTGTATGTTTGTGTGTGAAAATATTGTGCAGTTTCACTCATTATTGAGCAAAACCAACTAGCTGTAATTTAGTGGTTTTTCACTGTGTACAAATTCACTTTACATCAAGTGATTCTTTTAATCTCTTTTATGTGCCTGAATCCTTAGAAAAATAGATTTTCAATGCCAAAAACAATGACATGATGAGAAATATGCAGCTTAAACACTGTATGCATCTCCCAGCATTCTGCATGAACATCTGGCCAACACCTGGAACTGCCTCGCTCTTTATTGTAATACTCCACAGGTAAAAGTCTTCATCTCAAGATAAAATAAGCCAAAAGCAACTTTGGAAAAGAGGTAAGCACCCTGTTATGTGATTGCCAGGGAAAAGATGAATCCTCATTTTCCTCTTTTATTGCAATGTTTACCATTCTTGCCATCTCTGAGGTAAAATATAAATTTTTCAGAATGAAGCACAGAACTACTTGCACCATTTCAGATGATTTCTGTTAGGAGCACTGCCAATATTCCATTTTAGAAAGGACAATGTAAGGTTTATTTATGGGCAGATTTTCCCAGTTGAATATTTTACTGCCAGGCATAATATCTCCTGACCAGCTGCATAGTTCATAAGACAGGGGTGTAAGGATAGCACGGTTGCAACCTTCATGCTTCCCTCATTGACATAACTGGATCAATAAGTTAACCAAAAAAAACTGGAAATATAAGGGCAAGAAGTCACAGTCTACCTTCCTGTGACCTTTTAAAAGAAATCCAGGAAGGCTGCATCTGAAAACACCTTGTGCCGCCTCACAAATGCTACAAAGCAGGATAGCCGAGGCTTTGCTGAAGCACTACAGATAGATTGTCACTCTGTGCAGTTCTAACAGAAAGGATCAGGTTGAAGCAGAACAACAACAAACTGTGCTTAAAGCACCCCCTTTGCTAAATGGACTTGTTTGTCTGCAGGGGGGTCCTGTCAGGGGCTCTGATGTCATTAATATTTGATTGAGCTTGATGGAGGTAACCTTTAAGGCATCCCACTGCTGAACACTCTCAGATGACCTTTTCTTTTTAGCTGGACTCCTTCCTTTAGTAACTATCTTGTCCTGATGCTGGCTGGACAAGGTGTGCACAATAAGAATCAGACTTTCTAAATTTATATAAACATATTAGTAGACATGATCGTATCTAGAATGAGCAGCTAATAAAGGAAACGTATGAATATCTTACTTTGTACTAAGTATAGGTAGTGCATGAGGGAACTTTCTGTTTGCTTCTTTTCAGACTGGCAAATGTGGCTTATACTCAAAATTATCAGTTATAATCACAGTCATACAATTAAGCACCATCTACTGTGCTGCAGTTTGTTTACAGTTACAGTTTTTCCGTACAATATATATACACGTATATTGCCATCCAGGGAGCCACTGGTTTCCATTTATTTCATTCCAGTGTGGAAAATAACCTGCAGAGACTTGAGATACTAGTTCATCACAATACAGATTTCATATCTTTTTCTTGTTGCTTCAAAGTGTTCATAAGCAGCACACATTTTTGGCACTTGTGTAATTGTTCTTGAATGCATCGCCAAAGAGAGTCATGAAAATGATCTCTGCTACCAGCAGCAGGACCACACGATGGAACTTTGACAATAAATGAATAGGTTAGAGGTGAGAAATGGTCTGCAAATCAATTTTCTACAGTATTGAAACAAATCTAAAATCTATCTAAAACTCTGTGGAGAATTGTCAGCAACAGTGTAGGTGTCTGCATTTTAAAGCTGCTGGGCTAAAAAATGGCATCTCACCAGGAAAATGAAAAATCACCTGTATAGTTTGACTGACCTTTCCCTGGCCATATTGGATTTATTTTCTTGTTATTCTACACTGCTTCTCTTATGTCATGAATGTAACACACCTGACACAGGATTGCAAGTAACCTTAAGCCCTTTCTGCCATTCCGTTGTTTCTGTCTAAATCGGTAAGATGATGATAGCAACAAGTCCTCCAAATAAAACCACAAAATAATTTGCCCTTGCCCTCTAAAACAACACATAAAAGCATCTTCTGATCTGACGCCCCTCTCAGCGGGACAACATCATTTGTATGTGCCTTCCAAAACTATTACAAATCAGCTTTCAAAATAACTCAGTTTTATAATGTGCCAACACTATAGTTAAGGTTTGGTTAGGTTCAGGCACAAAAATGATTTGGTTAGTTGCAGTTAAAGAACAATCATGAAAAAACAAAACAAATCCAACATTGACTGTTGGCAGTAAACGGGAAATAAACAGCAGTCTCCCATGTTGAAGTCTGATCTTTTGCTGACCCATCCATCCAGCCTGACCTCCCCCCAATGCAGGCTTTGTCGCTACATAACAATATTACCTGACTTCCTTGTTTGCTTCCATCAAATATTCTATGGCTGCAATAGGGCTTTGTCACTTTAGTGTGAACATATTGCTTGGATGCCCTTGCTGAAACGTCTCATGCTGTCATCCTTCCAGGGAGAAGTCTCAATGATAAAGTACTGATTCTGTTTACATTGTTATACTCTATTTGTTGACTGTGAAAGCAAAATGTGTTTCACTGTCCATATATTTCAAGACTGTGAAAGGTTTGTGTTGAGATATAACATATTTGGTTCTTTTTAGAGTAGTGCTTTGCTATCAAGGTCCCCCAAAGTTTGCTTTTTTCATCTACATGTCCCGCTTCAACAACATAGCACTCATTTGATTTCCCGAGAGACACTCAGCGCCTTATCAACTGAAGTGAACACAATTACTTCAAGATTAATGTCAAGAACACAAAAGATGTGATCACAGCGCTCCACTCAGATGTTACCAGACATCAGCTTGCAATGCTGAAAAGGCATCTTGTATTAATATGTTGGTCTTGAAAATGATGTACATAAGTTATATATGTGCAGTAACTTTACTACTAGTCAGTTTACTACCTGCAGGATCACCTGTTGATTCCTGTTGAAGCATCCTTGTCGGATTGTTGGGACTGAGGTGGCACAGAAGGATGTTGACTTTCTTAACTTGTGATGAAGGAATTTATTATGTGTTTCATTGTAGAAGGAGAGAAACGAGGGTGCTGAGGCTGTTCACAGCTGAGATTGGATGTCATCTTGCACAGTGTGTGTTGTCAAGGTGGTAGACAGACACAAAAGAATCACACAAACCTAACCTGTAATCTTAACTGAGTAACAAAGATTATTAAAGAAAACTGCTAAAACTTATAATGGCATAAAATACAAGGGTTGAATATATTTGCATGTAAATTATTTCTTCAAGAGTAATATTAATTTATACGCTTGCAACCCCAAGAGGTTTTACTTTTCTATTACACAGCCTGAAAGGATAATTGCCTCATTTTTACCTTCAAAAATTAGGATAACACGGGTAGCTCACCTGTGTTCCTCTGGCTAAATCAGAAAAACTTGTGACCTTCTGCGAGGACAGAGTCAAGGGGAATGAAATGAGAACCACGCCTTCTAAGTTGTCAAAAAAGTTTTTTCTTTTAGTTGTAGTTGTGAAATAAATGTCATATCTACGCCCTGTCTGTTAATTGACCAAACAGCAGTTGTAATAGCTGTAAAGAGCAAAAAACACAATCCTCTAGGGGATTTGCATCGTCTCTGTCACCTTTTCCACCCATGAGGAGTTTGCATCCCTGTTGAATGACCAGAATAACCCTGTCAAGCAGCATGTATGAGTGGCATTTACCAAAAAATTTATGAACAAAACTTTTCTACTTGTACTTTTGCACTACGTACTACCCGTGTTTTACTCTTTGGGCTTAATATCGCTGTATACTCACTGTTGAGATTGTTCAGTACTGCATACTTGACTTAACTAGGCTGCTGTTGATACCAGCTCCTGTCCCAGCCCTCCAATACTTTATTGGTTTATGACAAAATACCTATAAAACATTCCCATCATCCTCAGCTGAGTTCATATAGCCAACGTTAGCATATAGCAATTGTCAGTCGCTTTGGATAAAAGTGTCAGCTAAATGAGCAAATATAAATCTAATGTAACACGCTACACCAACATGTGTATTATTTAGCTCAAAGCCTATATAGCCATCAAGAAACATAAAACCACGAGCATGGCTGTAGACTAGTAGTATTGTTGTTTATTTACAAGGAAAATAATAGATAGGTACAATCAACCCATTATCAGAATTGTAAAGTAAAACTAAAATTGAGTATTTAGAAAGGATAAGAAGATTTCTTTCTTTCTATACTTCCGCTCAATACCTGCACAATCTGTTAGAGAGCCCTGCACTCTTAAGGTGGTAAAGAGTGCACAATACTTGAAAACTCTAGACCCGGTACAGGCTGTGTAACGCTCAAACTTCCCCACACTAATTTTTACTCATATTTAGCTAAAAATCAAGGCTTGAATTGGAATAAAAATAGTTATTTAACCAACAGTCTACATAGCATGTGCATGCAACATTTGTGGGCACAAATCATATAGAAGAAATATTATTTTGATGGTACAAATTACTAATAATACAATGTTCTAATAGTATTACATACAAATGATCAAAAAATACTTGCTGGGCTCTGTGCAGATCATTTTGCACTCTTATCCACCAGATTTGCCACTGAAGTAAAATACATATTTTACCTCACACATAGGCAAATATTTGCCTCTTTTAGTATGTTCCAACAGGAATTGGCCTATTTTGCCAGATACCATGAGCAGCTAAAGTAAAAATACTTTGTTGATCAGACCATTAATGTTGAGAACTAGAACAATTGAAGCACTGATGAGAACTTTAACATATGCTGTGTCTCAATTCGCATACTTCCATACTTTGAGTGCATAAGTGTGTTCACACTATGAACTATGGCAATATGCAGTGCATTGTAAGTACCCGGATGGTGCACTCATAACGGCCAAAAAGTTGAGTGTGGAACGGTGGACGCTTCTCACCCTCAACAACCGCCATTTTAGCTACATAGCGGAAGTGGGCGGGGCCAATACCATGGGAGAAGCAGAAAGCAGCAGAGAGAGAGACCAACAACAGAACGTCTTTTACAAGTTTCATACACTTTTTCATCACTAAATGCACTTCTGGGAAGTTTTGAGGCGAGAAATTAATTGTGTAGATTTTGAATATTGCCAGTTTTATGAAAACTGATGCCAGAACAAAAATGTGCTTGAACGTTTTCAGAGTTGAGGAGCTTCGTAAGTGACAGTGGGGGAAGCTCGCGCCAACCCGCGGGAGGAGCTAGCAAGGCGGGCCAGCTGTTGAGTAGCATGTAGCTGCAGTACCGGAGGCTGCAGTTTCAGGACCCTTGTTTACTTTGATACTGCCAGCTAGCTGACTGGCTAGCTAGCTATGTTACTCTTTACAGCCCCCCGAAGCTAATTACCCTTACCACAACCACCACAGAGTGTGTGCCTAAACCAAAGTTATTGATTATATGCATGTTGACCGGTTAACCTCACGGCCGACGTGCTAGCAGACAGGGTTAACCTCCTTTGTGTTGCTGTGCATTACCACCACCACTCCACTAGATGGTGCTATCGCAAAAGAACTAGGGTCCTAGAACTGCAGTCTCAGGATTGCGGGGGTCCTGAAACTGCAGCCTCCGGTACTGCAGCTTCATACTATTGCAGCTGTCCGCTCACAGAGCCCTCTCCTCCCGCGGTCATACAGACCGCTGCAGCCAGCGCAGCAGAGACTCCAGCAACAACAGCAGAGGAAAACACAGCCGTAAGATAGTTTTAATGTTCGTACCGCTGTTATTCTGTCATTACATTTGAGTAATTTAAATTAAATGAAGAGACATCTGGTACAGAAAATTCTTGGCTTGTGAAACATAAAAAATAAATAAACACTAATATACCAAAGAAATTTACTTGTAAGTTTGAACTTGGCAATAAACCCGATTCTGAGAATTTATTCTGTGTGATAAAGCCTGGCTGTTATTTTGGAGCTCTGCAGTCGGCCTCTGTGCTGGGGGGGACTGCGCAATCTTGCGATAGTCATTTCCGGTTAGTGCATAACAGCAGTGTTTGATTTGAGACAACACTACCCTGTCGAAAATTAACATACTACGCAAGTAAGTGCATAGTGTACGCAGTGTACTGCATGTTAGTGTACTCAAGGAAGTACCCGAATAGAGACACAGCAATATAACTTACCACAGACTACACTCCAGTTCCTGTTGCTAGGAAATGTGTAAATCAGAATGTATATCTAAAAAAAGATTCTGTTCTTTTTTCATGTCGGGTGTCACCTTGTTTTCAAGTTTTTAAACTGTCTTCCAAAACAATAGCAGTCTTCCTAACCAGGTAAATGGATGTTGCTCTTTACACTGTGTGAGAATCAGAAGACAAATGGGTACAAAATAGCTTTGAGAGCAGCTGGATAATGATTTTATTTCATTCTCAGTGCAGTGTCCAGCTACATTGCAGATAGTGCGAGGAGCGGATGTGTTTGTGCCATTGATCTTGGCCATCTGATAAGGAAGCTCAGCGACAGGCTGTTAACCTTAAACGGTGGGAGCATTAATCCATTTCAAAACACCCTGCTGCGCCTCTCTTGCTCTGCTCGATTTCTCCTGGGCAGGCACACAGAGGAAGGACAGTATTAAACTCCTCCTGTCTGCCTCGTAACTCCTTTCTATTTTTTACTGGAATGCGACGTGTTAGTGGTTTTATGAAACACAATCAAAACTCCAGGCGAACTTTCAAACGTGCATAGTTATCAGTCAAAGAAAAGGAATAGGAGTGTTTTGTTACAATCCAGAAAATTAGATTCGATTTGTTAGAGGCTACAAGGTTTTCATCTGACTGTGGCTTTATACTGGTTGCAGATCTAATAGAGAGAATTATTTAGCCCTACAGCGGTTTACGGGCTTTTTGAGTTAACAGGTAATTCTGTTTCAAATGTTTACTACTGTAATGAGAAATGGTAGCTGTGAAAACCATTTAGCTTGGGGCGTGCCTAAAGAAATATACAGGATTGGGCACTAATAGATTTGTTATAAGAAGTTGCACTGAGGGAATGTTATCATTAATGGGTGGGTTTTTAAAAGCGCTGAAGGTTAATGGAAAGTGCCTTAAGGCACCGGATCGCTTAACATCAAGGGATGATTACTAATGAATTCTGTGACTGATAGCTGCTTTGAGATTATTGTCTGTCATTAGAGGTGTGCCATGTTCCAATACACAGAATATGTTGTAACTATTTCTTATTAAATTAAAGTCAATGGAAAGTCAACAGGTTGACGTTCCAGATGAGAATTGTTGGATTTTAATGAGGAATATTAGGAAATTCCACAGTTTATGTTTTGGTCCAGGAGTCAGTCTAACTTGAAAGTTTAGAATTTGCTGCATTTAGAGTTGAGTTATCCAGACAGTTTAGCCAATTTCAAAAATCTTAAGGCTTCCCAAAACAAATAAAACCAAAACTAAATAAACTGACCCTTCAATGACTTATCAGGCTAGGCCTTTTTTTCTAATTATGTATTCATTTTATTGGCAATGCTGGTGGCATGGTTCTAGGAATGGCAACATTGGTCCCTCAGTTGCTTGGCCAGGTCACTATTTTTGCCTGAAATATCTCAACATGTGTTGAATAGACTGCCATAACATTTGGTACCAACATTCATTGTCCACAGATGATTCCTTCAGACTTGATCCTGATGATATCCTGCTGATGTTAATGATCACCTGACTTTTCCTTTGGCACCACCGTGAGGTTCTTTTTTATAGTTTTGATTGGAAAACCTCAACAATGATTGTATGGATTGCCATGAAATTTAGACATTCATGTTCACCATAGAATAAAGTGTGATACCTTGACTTCTTATCCAGCAGCACCATCAATGTGTCCAACTCTTTGGTTTATGACCAATTTTAGCCCTAGGAAAGAGAGGGAGAACAGAGAGAGGGCCAGAGGGAGAGAAAAAGAGTAACCAAAAACAACCCAAGCCCAACACACACACACACACATAGACATCCCTCACTCGATCAAAAGGCAAAAGAAAACAAAACCCATTCAAACACACAGGCTGTCATAGGATACTTTTATCTGAAATTATTGAAAACTCTAACATTAGCCCAAATCAAACCTTTACAACAGTTTAGTGAATCAGTTGATTGAACTAATAAGCTGTTGAAATGTTACAAATAGGCCTACTATAAACAATTTGTAGGCATACATAAGCCAAATAATGTGTAACCTATAAATATATTAGTATTATACTAACATTAAACTTTTTATTGAACAAATATTGTACTAATACACAAATTTAAATTTGTTACTCCTCCAGGTGGATAGTGCCTCTGCAGTGGACAGATGTAGATTTAGCCAGAGCCAGGATGCCATATGTGCTCCTTCTAACCGCCTCACTTCCCTAGAGCAACATGCTCCCCTTGTTCTGTTTTACTAAAATTATTGTTGAAATATAAATTGTGTGTGTGTGTTTGTGTGTTGAAGCAGAATACATGACATGCAAAGCTGATACGTTCTTGTTATATAAAGGTGCTAGCAATCCAGAAGCCCACATTTACATGACTTCATTTAGCTGACGCTTTTATCCAAAGCGACTTCAAATTGCTATATATGTCAGAGGTCACCACCCCATGGTAGGCCCCATTAAAGTTCAATAACATTGTTGGTTACCACCAATTACTTGAATTCCCATCCAGCCCCAACCTTCCACCCACTTCGAGTGTCCGTCTGCCTCAAGCCCCCACTGTCCTCTTTTTTTTGAAAACCAAAATATGTCTCTGTAAAGCGCCTCTGTAAACTCAAGCCTAGTCCAACATGCTAATAATCTCATTCCATTCCTGAAGACATCTGCCAGCCATGAGGGGTTAAGTTTTTGGTGAAATTTGGGTTCTCTGGGGTCCTTGGTGCTGTTGACTGCACGCATGGCAGTGGTTGTTACGGGACAATGGCTATCCATTAAAGGCATGGCTAATTACACAGTATATCTTGCCAACAGCAGTGTGTGATATTTTGTTGAATCATGTAAAAAAGCACGTGCTGTAGAAAAAACATTGTGATTGCTGAATTTGTGATTCAGATGTCTGGATAGGTCAGGTGGAACATTACAATACAGCCCTCAGAAGGTTGTAGCATTCTTTGTGGTATGTTGTGTGTTGCAAAACATTGCCATGCATCATAGATGTCTCTTGGACATAAATGTGGACACATTACAGGACTTGATGCTGTAGTGCTTGTACCAATGCCATTGCACCCAAATATGTCAGCAGCAGCACTGGCAGGAGAGCTGTGTCATCTCTTGCATCGTAAGCAAACTCACTGGCGTTTATTGACTAAAAACAAACCCTTTGCTCATTTCACCTTACTTTGTGCCCAGATTATGAACCCTTTAACTTGCAAAAGTGGAGTTGGACCAACTATCCCCACAATCTATCTGTCCAAATCTCCGAAAACACTCAGCCCATCACTCAAAGGGTCCTGTTCTAATAAAAGTAAACATTAAACATGGATGTGTATCTTCCCGACGTCTATACTGTCTGTACATACCTCTACACAAACCTCATGTAAATGCATACAGTGTCTGCAGAAATACAACCAAAAGATAAACCTAAAAAACACACCTAAGTGTGGTTAGTCTGCATTTTCAAGAAGTTGTGTATTTTATCATGTATGTTTTGTCTGTTTAAACAAAGTAACTTTGTTTGGAAATGCCTAGAACATAAGGAGACGTACTGCTTCGGATTTTCTTCTTTGAAAGCTGTGTATTTTGTTTAAAGACACGTTGTGACAAATTTTCTTTTCTTCATTTTCTTGTTATTTACTTGTTGCAGCTCAGACAGCCATGCAGTAATTATCTTGCACTGGTTATACATCCTGCTTTATCCTGTCGGTTCAACTGGCTTCGCCTAGGTTTTTAGTGAGCCAGCATCAGTAAGCAGGTTTATCTGTAAACATTTGGAACCTTGTGAGCAAAACGGCTGCTGAAGCACTCCTTATGTCCTCGAGACTTGGCAGGACATCAAACATGTTCTTTAGTTTCACCACACACCATGCTCGCTCAAATGCTCACTGCTGTATTTGAAGCCGGACATTTGAGCTGTTGTCTGAGGGGAAAATACAGTTTACTGTACAATTCTCTATGTGGGAAAATTGTCCTACAATGTTATGCATGCTTGAGTGAAGTTTTGTTTACTTTCCACTGACACCTATTTTCTGTGAGCCATGTACAAGCCAGTCTGTTTGGCCATAACGATTGGGGTGTCTGAGCATAATGCAATTTGACCCGTTGCTAATGATGTCCTGACACTTGCTTAACGGAGCTCTGCATTTGGATAGCTGGTATCTAAGTGGAAGTGACAGGACAGCACCTGTAGCTCGCACAGTGTTTGCCAGGAAATTGTTAAGGATGACTGTGGCAGAAAGGGGACTGAATGATCTTTGGGGGAATCTGACTATACTTCTCCAGTAGTTCTGCCCAGTACAGCCACAGTTAGTCTCTATCCACTACCAAGCAGCATGAAGGGAGTAACACAGTACAAAAAATGATAACTATCCCTTTATTACTCCAGAGTCATGCATGGGCAGCTAGCTAGGGCTCAGAGTCCAGTAGCTAAAGATCTGTCAAAAACAGGAGAGATCATCAGCCATGGATACAGGTTGATAGAATACTAAACCACAGGAGCTCTCAAAAAGGTGATGCTAGAGCTTGCAGCTGTTAAGGTTAAGGTTAGATGGGATTCATTTAAAAGTCACAACTGTAATGGTGCAGTTTAACCAAGTTTAGTTCTAGACAGGAGGCTGTACATACACTCTTATCTCTGCAAAAGAAAAAACACTACAGCCAACAAGGTCAGATAGATGAACTGTTTTCAATGAAAACAACAAGCAGAACTAGGATAACTGGAAAAGTCAGATTAGGACGGTGAACTCAACTCTTAGCAGGGTTTATACAGATGGATGACAAATTAAAGAAAAAATCTAAATAAATGGGTGGATATTGCACCAGTGGTCAAACAATGTTTTCATTATTATGAAAATGATGGGAGTGGAAGGAATGGAAGAATGGTGTTCAACCCTGCAGTACAGTTCCAGAGACTTTAAGAAAGGGAAAATTTAAAAGACCTGAAGTTGTTCAAGGTTCAATGGTTTATTTGTCTCATACTCATATTTCTCAATATGTACAGTGCAGCAAGGGAGGACTCGCACACAGAACAAAAGGAGATTCAAACAGTTTTATTCAATACGTTACAGGTCCAGGACTGTGCAGACAATATGTACAATGAAATGCCAGGGTGTTATACTGTGTTTACTGAAAGGTTAGTGAGCAATAAACCCATCTATATATTGTAAATAACAGGTAAAGTCACCGATGGTGTAAACATTATAGGTGTGTGCAGTCTCAAAGCAAAGCTAGATATCCTTTAAGTTTATGGAGCAAAATGTAGTAAAAGGTTATCTGACAAGTCAAAATTAACAATATTTTGTCGGTTTTGGAGCTCCATACAAACTTGTAAGAACAACCTGTTTCTGATTGACATAAATGTCAAAGTACATGTGGAGATGTGCTTCCAGAGGCAGATTTACAGCCAAACCCTCTGGGGCTTTGTTAGCCTAAATAAGCTGGGCTAATGGTCTGTGACAAGCCTAACCCATATGTAAATGTTAGTTTATATTTAATAGGAAGTGTCCACCTGTCACTAAATGAAAGGTTCTGTTTTTCAAATGCACTGTATTTGTCAGCATGTCACAGAGATAACTGCACTGTTCATTTGGTTTTGAATTTTGGATATTTAGAGCAGGGCAGCAGGTACAGCATCCATCTACAATAAAAAAGATGGCATGAAAGAATAAGACTACTAATAAAGGGGTACAAGGCAAATCAATGTGTGAAAATGAGGCAGCAAGCTCTTTATTAAAGTTAGGTGGACAGTTTTCCTTGATAAAGAACAAGCTTAGAAGCAGCTGAAGGTTGCTCCAACACATTTGTCCATCAGTGCAGGTAACGGCTCCCTTTAAAGTTTTCTGCTACAGCCAGCTCCATAAAATGAACTCCATTTTTTCTTGCTGTCTTTATCACCCCTACCCAGACATCTCAAGGAGTTAAGAAAGAAAAGAAAAGACTCCATATTTTTTCTTATCCTCATTAGGCTGCAGCAAAGAGTCCCCTTTTTTATTGTGCCCATCCTGCCTGCCTTTGTCTCTTAAATCTGTCTCCAGGCCAGGCAACGGGAGTCGTGATGGAGCTGGTGCCATACAGGGTGTGATCTTCTCCAGCGATACCGATGCTCTGAAAAAGGTACTTCAGCAAGAGGAAGGGAAATAAATGTGCTTTTTGAGCTCTCACGTCCTGCAGCGTGGTATTCACAGTCACACGTAATTTCAGCAGGAATGGCTACTAATCAAGTAGTGAAGGCGTCATTTCACATTTTAAAGCTCATTTCGGTATTTAACAGGCCTATAAATTCTGCAAGGGTAGTTACAATTCTTTTCTCGTTTCAAAACGCCAGTATTTAGTTTGGCTGTTGTGTAGTCTCAGCCATCTGGAGTTTGGCAACATAACAACAGTGAAAACTAGAGGTGTTTATCATGTTTTAGCTGCAGTGGGTGCAATTTTAGAATAGAATTTATACCATGCAATCAGCCTTAATACTTTTGGGGTACAGCTCTTTTTCTTGTGAGACCTTTAACTCCACCATATTTCAGAAAGAAGTAATTTCTTTTCCAACATCTTTATCTGAGCACTATAGTTGTTTGTTTGTTACTTTTTGTTTGTTTGTTTGTTTTTTACAGAATAATGGTTTATATTCAAGTTCATAAATATGAATGTGATACATTTTTAGAGTTTAAACTAGCCAGGAGTTTGACCAGCTACAATATAAAAATATTTGTCACATGTAATGTACTATGCAATAATGTTGGGCTTTCACTGTGTAAAGAACAAAAAAAATTAAATGTATTTAATCACAATTAAATTTAATCCAATTAGTTCTTACATTTTGCAGCCCCTTTAAAGGGATAGTTGGATTTTGAAGTGGGGCTGTATGAGGTACTCCATAGTCGGTGTATTACCTGCAGTAGATGGCGGTCAGCGTGTCCCCACTTTGGACAAGCTGCACCGACACTGAAGCTAAGCACTGCTGTGGACAGGGTCAGCAGATAACATGTTTTAGCCACATCAAGGTTCAGTTCAAGTGCATGCTATCTTGCCATCAAACAGCCATTTACAACATTTTCTCAACCATAGAACTTACGTTTTCCTATGCATAAGCGCAACTTTGCTGCGCACTGTATTAGGCTACCGGACATCAGTGCTGTTGCGAGATCAGCATGAAATCAAACTTTCTAAAGAATTTAAAGATGGAGCGTGCTTGTGTTTTGGCGGGCTGTTCAAACAAAGTTGTTTGACACTGCTGAAGAGCACTGCTGTACCCAACCATCAGGTAACATAGCTCTAAATACCTTCAAATAAATGAGTAACTAGTAAAGAAATGTTTCCCCAGACGTTTTCTCGCTCTATTTCAGTGCCCATCTGCCAATGTTCTTCCGAAGTTCTATGGTTGCAATAAGAGAAACGCTCTATTGAATTTACATTTTAAAATGAAAGGGCAAACTTCTCCCAAGATCACACAGGGCAGGAGGTAGAACTTGGAAATGTTAATGAACCAAGTTACTGAAAAAGGAAGTGAAATCATAACTGAAGACCTGCTCTTGATGAGAGGACTAATTTAAATATTGTCCACTGTACAGAAATTGCATTTTTATTTAATGGTGATTTAAAAAATGCTTGCACAGATAGGAAATTAGGCTACATGGTTTATATTGCATTTTAATTTTCTAATTTGATTCAACATTTCAATATTGTCCCCTGTACAGTAAAGTATGACTTTGGAAATTAAATGTCAAACTTGTCAATGGAGCTTTTCCATTTTCCTTATAATATAGCCATAGAACCAGTATGTGAAAATGCAAAGTAGATTATTGCATTTTCATTTAAATTTGTACTCAAATAACGCATGATTAGGATATTGTGGGATTTCATTCTCATTTTCAAGTTTATATTTAATTTTAATAGTGATAGCAATAGATCATATTTTAATTATAGTCTCCTATAGGCTTTCATAACCTGGACTTACTTAATTAAATGCATGCACAAGTATTAGGAAAGTGAGTATTTTGACCATAATATCAATTTTATGCATATTTTCCAACTCCAAGCTGTATAAAGTTAAATGCTTATTGGATTTAAACATACCAGGTGATGCGTATATGTGTAATGAGGGAGTGTTTGGCCTAAGAAGATCAACACCCTATATCAAGATGTGCAAAATTATTAGGCGACTTCTTTTCCTCCACCTTTGGACGACCCATTGACAGCAAAGCAGCATATTGAGATGCGATTATATGTGTCGCAACACATCAGATCCAGGCTGTTTGCCGTCATAGTCCTCATGTTATGTTGAGTGTTGTTGTCAATACTTCAGATTAATGCGTGGAGATAACTATGTGACTGTGTCTGAATGTTGTGTTTGTGTATGTTTGCTGAGAAGCTATTCTCCTTTCAGCCTGTGGCGTGGACGGTACCCATCCATCAGTTCAAAGAGCAGAAAAACCAAGAGTGACATTCAATTACGTTATGCTAATTTGTATTCTTTATTTATTTATTTGGGCTTCACCATTCATTTACTTAATTAACAATTTTGGACGTGAGTTATCATGAGCAGATTGCAATATTCTTTCCAATAACATGCCATAATGAAATATATTATTAGCAATAAAGTTAATGGAACAAGCAAAGTGAGACTCCTCATCACTGCTGGATGGATGGCAAATTAAGGATAATAAAGGGAACAAACAAAGAACACAGACTCAGGAAAATAGCTCCTGTATAAAGTATTGTGTAGGATTTCCTTGAAACGTCTATGGGATGTGTACTAGTGATCCACACTTGCGTTGGATCATTCTGATGGATTGTTCTGATAAACTGTCCACCTGTCACTGGAAGGACTAAAGAGAACCTTTTCCCCTCGTTGTTTTTGCAAATTGGACCTTGTTCTCAATGAAAATGTAATTAGAGTGCTAAAAGAGAGAGCAGGGTGTTTTGACAGGCCCGACCGAACTCAAGATGCTTGCAGGTAATTAAAAATATTTAGCTGGGCCGTGCAGCGTCTGGCATTCACTTGGAAATTCTCATTTGTGATTTGATTATTTTTGTGATGTGCTCCTTTTTACAGTGATTTAGCTAATCAAAGAGAAAACATCTTCCAAAAGAAACTTTTTTTTTGATTTGATGAACACAGAGCTGAATCATGACATGAAGGATTCATCTGAAACCATCCAACCAGCATTTGAAGGGTGGCAATGTTAATTTAACATTAAAATATCGTGGAACAGTTGCCAGATTAATTGGACGGGAACAAACCAAGTAACAGTGGATCTGCTAACCTCTGAGACCAAGCTGGCCATACAGTAAGAAGGAACTGTCTTTGATGTTTAGATGTTAAGGTCTGAAACTGACTGAAGTTCATAGCCTTTGGGCAAGTATCTTTTTATCAGTCCAAGTATGTAGCAGAGACATGGGCCTTATGAAGGAAAAATAAGAGTAGATTGATTCAAAGCAACCCACTGAAGTCCACATAAAACAAGACAATATTTAGAAACACAAATTGCAAGGCATCATTAGATTACAGTATATCGCCAGTATTTGATGTCTTCTGAAAATGTATTGGTTAACATACCTGTGCAGAACAGTACATTTAGAATAAGAATTAATATAACAACCTGAACCACAAATCCGTATGTCTGCAGGGAGCAGATAGAATTGTTATTCATGCCAATCATAGGCACCTGTTCGGTGGGTGATCGGGAGATTAGGCAATCCTACTGTGTGACGTGACCACGTCAGAATAAGTTATAGTGACCTTGTCCAATGAAGATACCTAGAGCAATGGACACAATGCCAAAGGAACTTTTTAACTTTGGGCTCAACCTGTGTTCATTCCTGTTGTTAACTTTGATTAACTATAGATTTCATACAGTGAACACATCTTGTGCAATAACAACCAGACCAAGCAACCAACTTTGGTGAGTGAGCCCATACTTTATCAAATTTCCCTACTTGCAGCACTGGTCACCAGCATTTCACTGTTGTTATTTCTACAGTCTCACTATTGTAATTTACATGAGCAGTTTATTACTGTAAATTTTAGTATTCTACAGTACAATGTAAGGTTTACAGTGTAATACTGTAGTTAGTCATGCCTGTAGAATGCTGTATTTTCTATAGTGTTATTGTAATCTACATTAACAGTTTCTAACTATATGTATTACTCTAAACTACTGATGTTTTCTTCATATTCATATTAATAAAAACAACTGTAAATTAGAGACATATGCTGTAAATACCAAAATGTCTTTAATCTTAATGGTCCAATATGAAGATCTAAAAATTTAAAATTTAAAGTAAAAGTTTTGCATTGAAATGCATAACACCTAAATCACCTAGCACAAAAGAGGATGAGACAAGTGGCAAGTTTTATGGACCTTGAATCCACAGGCAGCATTCACAGGGTGGCGATGGGGCAGTGGATAAGACACTTAACCCATAGTTGCTCCAGAGGCATGCACCCTCTGACATACAGGTGCTGGTCATATAATTAGAATATCATCAGAAATTTGATTTATTTCAGTAATTCCATTCAAAAAGTGAAACTTGTATAATGTATACATTCATTCCACACAGACTGATATATTTCAAGTGTTCATTCCTTTTAATTGTGATGATTATAACTGACAACTAATGAAAACCCCAAAATCAGTATGTCAGAAAATTAGAATATTGTGAAAAGGTTCAATATTGAAGACACCTGGTGCCACACTCTAATCAGCTAATTAACTCAAAACACCTGCAAAGGCCTTTAAATGGTCTCTCAGTCTAGTTCTGTAGGCTACACTATCATGGGGAAGACTGCCGACTTGACAGCTGTCCAAAAGACGACCATTGACACCTTGCACAAGGAGGGCAAGACACAAAAGGTCATTGCTAAAGAGGCTGGCTGTTCACAGAGCTCTGTGTCCAAGCACATTAATAGAGAGGCGAAGGGAAGGAAAAGATGTGGTAGAAAAAGTGTACAAGCAATAGGGATAACCGCACCCTGGAGAGGATTGTGAAACAAAACCCATTCAAAAA
>NC_060152.1:4480460-4563169 GCF_021292245.1 Micropterus dolomieu
GTCGCATTCCTTGTGTCAAGCCACTCTTGAACAAGACACAGCGTCAGAAGCGTCTCGCCTGGGCTTAAGACAAAAAGGACTGGACTGCTGCTGAGTGGTCCAAAGTTATGTTCTCTGATGAAAGTAAATTTTGCATTTCCTTTGGAAATCAAGGTCCCAGAGTCTGGAGGAAGAGAGGAGAGGCACAGAATCCACGTTGCTTGAAGTCCAGTGTAAAGTTTCCACAGTCAGTGATGGTTTGGGGTGCCATGTCATCTGCTGGTGTTGGTCCACTGTGTTTTCTGAGGTCCAAGGTCAACGCAGCCGTCTACCAGGAAGTTTTAGAGCACTTCATGCTTCCTGCTGCTGACCAACTTTATGGAGATGCAGATTTCATTTTCCAACAGGACTTGGCACCTGCACACAGTGCCAAAGCTACCAGCACCTGGTTTAAGGACCATGGTATCCCTGCCTGACCTTAACCCTATAGAAAATCTATGGGGTATTGTGAAGAGGAAGATGCGATACGCCAGACCCAACAATGCAGAAGAGCTGAAGGCCGCTATCAGAGCAACCTGGGCTCTCATAACACCTGAGCAGTGCCACAGCCCGATGGACTCCATGCCACGCCGCATTGCTGCAGTAATTCAGGCTAAAAGAGCCCCAACTAAGTATTGAGTGCTGTACATGCTCATACTTTTCATTTTCGTACTTTTCAGTTGGCCAACATTTCTAAAAATCCTTTTTTAGGATCGGTCTTAAGTAATATTCTAATTTTCTGAGATACTGAATTTGGGATTTTCATTAGTTGTCAGTTTTAATCATCACAATTAAATGAAATAAACATTTGAAATATATCAGTCTGTGTGTAATGAATGAATATAATATCCAAGTTTTACTTTTTGAATGGAATTACTGAAATAAATCAACTTTTTGATGATATTCTAATTATATGACCAGCACCTGTATATAGCAATTGTATATCACTTTGGATAAAAGTGTCATGAGTAAATGTAATGTAATGAGCATTGTATGACTGGTACATTTTTATTTTAACTCCAAACATCTTATAGCTTTGTGTTTGAAAGTAAATATCGTAAAGTGCATGCCCATCAATAAAAAACCTATTACTGATAATATCCTGAGCTGCCTTCTAAACGTGTTCATGAGTCTAAACATACTGTACAAACCTAATGTTCTTTTTAATGGCATTTAAATCACATATCTTTTAACATGAAACACGTCCTAACTAAACGTTACAAGATACTCATTTACTTTACCCAGTTTTAGCCTCAATGTCTTCATCTTTTGTTCTGCAAATCCCCAAATCAATGCTTACTGACCTACAGTGATGTGAGGGAGTTGCCATAATGCAGTTACTGTAAATGGATATGAGGCATACATCAGAAATACATACAAATACAGAAAAATAACCAGATATGCCATATCTGCTCTTGACATAAAACCTGTGCCGATTCCTGAATAAGAGTCGAGACTTAGAAAGTGTGATGTAAATCTCAAGTGACTACTGATCTAATGTATGGCCTGAAAGTTGACCACATACGTCACTGACTTGTTTTATGAACTGGCCGCAACAAACCTCCTCCCCTTAATGTCAGTTAATTTAGCAAACTATTCAAATATTTGGACTGACAAAAACATTTTGCCATCATTGCCTCCCCACCCCTGTAACCTTGTCTCAAAGCCGGAGCCATACAGTATGAATAATGAAAGCCCTGATCTCCAAGTCTTGCTGGCTCTCCGTCAGCAACCAGGAGCAGCTCCATTAAAGAATGAAAAGGCAGGTCTCTTTTGTTGCTCCCAGATCCCCCCATTATTAAAGAATCCCATTAAACGACAGAAGAAGGTGACTTTTCCTTTCAGTGTGATGACACATGGAGAGAGGCCCCTGTCAGGTCAGAGATGGGGGCCACTGATGAAGCCGGTGAGGGGATTTTGACCCCAGAGGAAGGGAGTTATTGATTGACTGAGCCAGCACTGCGTCTCCTGCACTCTGTCAATCACCTGCAGACCCCTGTCTTTGCTGCTCTCTTTTCTCCTGGCCACCAGTGATCACCCATTTCCAGAGCGCTCTCTGCCAAACCTGTGCCCTCATTTAACTTCATTACTTCCAGGCTGACAGCAAGTCAGCAAGGGGGACAAACAGCATCCTTCGACCCTGCATGGTCACCATCTCCTGGTGCCACCTTTCCTGCCGCCATCTATCCTCAATCCCCCTCCCTTTGCTTTCCTTTTTTCCTTTTTCTCTGTGGTTATTCTATCACTGTCTCGGCCTTTCTCTGCCACCCTCCCCGTCGCGCCCACAAATGCAGCTCAGCAGCATTGATAACAGTCTGACAGACCACAGTGGAGGGCTGGCGTCAGCTCCTCGTCCCCATCCCTTCTTCCCCTAACTCGACGTCTTACCTTTCTCGTCAAGGTCACCCTGCTGCCAGAGAGGGAGAATGTCAGGCTGTGAGTAGAGGCTTTCTTTTGCCACTGCTTGTTTCCTTACAGAGGTTTCATGCACCTACCAAGACGATGGCAGTGGTTTGATTTAGCACTGTGTGGTCAGACCATTTGCCGATAATAATAACTATATGACAGTGTGTAATTTATGGATTTTTGATGTCCAATGTCAATATCTTCAGATTGGATTTTTATACCAAAAAATATGACAAATAGTCTGTAATACTTTTTAAGTAGGATTGGGTTTTTTGTAATTTACAGAAAAATTATTTAATCACTGATATTTTTCTTGGCCTGAAAACATCAAGCTATTAATATATCCTCAGAAATTGACTTCCTTTTGCAGGATAAATACATACTTGCAATTCCAAAAATATTTTCTCTTTAACAAAAGCCGAAGAGAATATTTTCCTTTAAGCTTCATTACTTTATGCTCATTCCTTCAAAATAGCCTGCCATCATCAGATCTTATTTAGTAGGGATGGGTCATGAATTTCGTATTTTCAAATAGTCAGTAATATAAAAACTTGAATAGTTTATGCGACTATCGCCTTGAGCACTCTCAGGAGATAGGTCTGGCTATATATTACCAGCTATGTGCCAGGCTAAATAAATCTTAGAAACCAGTGAGCTCCAAACTACGGTTCAGGGCCAAATATCTGGGAAAGGTAACACAGGAAAAGCTAGCATATTACTCATTACTACTACTATTCAGTCATTTGGGAGCTGAGTACTCCCACTGTCTGTCTCCCTGTGTGTGTGTGTTACTTGACACACAAAAAAATCACTTTTTTTTCATTTGCACCCTTGATGGTAACTTGTGACTACTGATATCCCCCTAGGAGTCTACAGCCATGCTAGTCTGTGTTTGTCACTGCTTTAAACTAAATGCTGAAGATGCTGATCTTTATGTTTACCATATTTAACATCTTACTTTAGCTTTATAGCAAGCTACTGTTTGCTAATAGGCACTATTGCACAAAATACAGTAATAACTTTGTAGATATTGTCATAACAAAGTATTGGACAAATAACACAAATGTTGAATATGTATGCAATAGTATGCAAACACCACATTCATGTGTATATACAGCATTCACTCAGATAGTTGGGTTTTGCTGAATGGGTGGTATAATAATTTATAACAATATTCACTTTCTTTACTCACACTGTAAAAACATCTCATCAGGAAAAGCAGATGCCTGTACCATCATAACCCAGACATGACCTTAATTAGGATGTGTGGCAGGAAAAGCTGGTCCCAAGAAAACTCTGTTTTGTGTTACTTTCTGTAAAAGCTGTAGATTCTCTGCCCTCTCTGGAGTATCTGCTCTGCTGTCATATATTTAGCACGTTACTTCAAACCAAAGTGTCTTGCACCTTCGGTTGTATCTGGCAAAGGTAAAGTAACACTTGAGGCAATGTGCAAATTCGGTCTCTCTCATATATGCGTGGCGGCACACAGTGTACTTCAGTGTGCCTCAGCGATGAATCACAACATACACATACACAGTAGACTGGTATACACACATACAGAACTGTGTTTGAAGATGTATTTCAGAGTGCCGC
This sequence comes from Micropterus dolomieu, assembly GCF_021292245.1. Lineage (NCBI taxonomy): Eukaryota > Metazoa > Chordata > Actinopteri > Centrarchiformes > Centrarchidae > Micropterus > Micropterus dolomieu. Next base: position 4,484,478 of record NC_060152.1, read on the forward strand.
ATATCCTTTGGGAAAACAAGTGAAAAGTACCAGAGGTGCAAGAGCCGGTTTCACACTTGTGGTTTTCAAGCACATTTGCCTGTAAATCTGACTAATATAACATCTAATAAAGATTTATATGTAGAATTGACTAGTTTTATTGCTCTGAGACCCTCCCCCATCATAAAGAAAACATCACAAACTCACCTCAGAGGAAACAAGTGAACATTTATGCCAATTTAATATTACCACTGTGATCCATCAGTGTCTAGTCAATGTATTTGGTACAGAAACAGTTAAGAGGTCTCGTTCTCAACTCCAATGCATTTTTAAGTTTAGATAGATTATGTCCTCCTGCTTCATATGCCTCACCATGGTTTGGCTCGCTGCCTACCTTTTTTAGACCCTCAGCGACTTTATTTCTAAAAAGCGACTAGCGAGTTATTCAGGCGAAGTGAGAAATATACAAAAGTCTATTATATTATAGGAAAATGTATTCCCCTGCATGCTGCTCAGAGTAATCTCAGTCAGCATCTCTCACTCTCCTCTTGTACGGTTCGCACGTAGGCAGGAGTGAGAGTGAGTTACTACGGTTATGCGGACTCGCTTTGAAACTTTGCGAAAACACAGGAGGAGAACAAGGCGGGGCGGTAGATAAGCTGCAGACTTTGTAGTGATGAGATATGTCATTCAAAATGTTCTACATTCAGTCATAGAAGCATGACACCATTACACACCTCATATATTTACATGTAAATATCAGTAAAGTTTTGCTGTTTAAAGATTTTCTTTGTGAATTAGGGGATTAATTAAGTGCTTCGCCCATTGTTGGTGAGTCTGTTTTGCTCAGGGTGCTGTGCGAGGGTGCAATTTGCTTTTGACTTTCAGTTTGATGCTGTGTGTGAAAATATCCAGAGAGAACACAGGGAAGTAGTCTGCACACTGATTAAGATAAAAGATGATTTACACTTTATCATTGTGGTGTAATTTTGATTCGAATTGCCTAAATGCAGCAGTGTGTGTTTTCCTTTATACAGACTGTGTTTTTCTGCCTTTTGTGAGTGCATTTTTGTGGACAAAAAGCAGTCTGTGGAGCCTTTGCATGTTCTCAAGTAGTACGTACTAATTGGAATCTGCACACCTGCTGATAATCACACTAATGACCAGAGGCTCCACACTTCCCCAAGCTCTTCTCTACACAAGCTGCCAGTAACTATTAGCTGATACCAAAATAAATAATGATGATAATAATGATTTAGGCAAATTGAAAGTGGGATCTAGAACCTTCTCCTCTTGTAAAAGCACACTTTGTAGTTTATTCTTGTGTAATACAGGTGTATTTTTACATAGTCATCTTTGAGACTAATGCAAATTAGTTTTTATCAAGAAAAAGCACGCCCCACCTTATACAGCTATGAAATGTTTTTGGTCTGATTAACTGATTGTAATGTCATTGTTGCATTTAATATTTTTTACTACAGTGACTTTAAAATACGTCATCTTGCAACTTTTTTGAGTCTCTTCAAAAAGTGACCAAAAAAAAAGAAAGTTTCCTTCTTTCCAAGCCTTCTTATTTTCATCTCACTTCTCTTTCAGCCTCATTAGCAGACATCATATGGTTCATCACATATTTCATTCAGGAGTGAGTCATTCATTTCATACTGATTCATATGTTAATATGTTCCTGAGACGACCTCCCGTGGCTCGCAGGGAGTGCTCAAGATTTTGCTTTACACTTTTTACAGCAGCCAAACTCGCTGTGAAAACTGAGGTTCATCACTCCTCCCACCCACTAAATTCTCTTGACCTAACTTGTTGTTTTTTCTTGCAACGTGAAAGGTATTTCTAAGATAAACAATTCAGAGAGCTCTGCCCTGTGCCGGAGGGACTGGCATGTTGACATTAACAATAAGCAGCATTTTATATCATATTATGGTGTGACAACAACATCATACGACTGCAGCTTTCAGAAATGCCATTCTGAAATAGTGGGCTATGAAGCATATCATATTGATATTATATACTGTAGATCACAGATCCACAAGCAGCTACAGGGAACCAAAACAGCCTTGTGTGCTGCATTATGTCAGCTGCACAAGTTTAAATTATTATGTGAATGTTACAGTGAGACAGACACAAAGAAACGTGACATCATGTGTCCTGGATATAAAGTTAAGCCTCTGCTGAGAACATTTAATGAGGCCTTGAGAAAAGTGTGCAAAAATCAGAATTTTCTTCGTTTCTCCAAATTGCAGGATGGCCTAAGATCAGTTTGCTTGTAAACAAAAGCTCTGTTTGCATCTAGCACTGCAATGTACTGAAAAGGAAGTTATATTTTCTCCTAGAATACTTTTCAGATTAGTTTATGTATGAATCACACACAGATCTGCACTTTCCTCTAACTTCTTACTTCTAATAAGCTGTGACCTCTGAAGGAAGAGCCTGAAGCCTGAAGCGTGTCCCGGGGGCCAGAGGCCACCTACCCTCATGTGCCTAACATGCTCTAGAGCATGTTATGTTTGAGATTATGGATAATCGTGTATAAAAGCACCGCCTACTGACCAATTCATTCTCTTGGCAAATGGCATCACAATTAGTAAAGATTCCATGGAGCTCGGTGCACGGATGGTGAGAGGTTCTCAGTTTGGCAAGAGTGTTGCCCATAAGAATTTTTACATGAGTAGGAGCAGCAGGAGGGTACTCCACTCCTGTCTTCTTCATTTCATTTTTCCCCTGTTGGCTGCAAACAACGTCATAGCCATTTAATTGTGCTTTTGTATACCAATATCTTCCTAAAACAGACTGATTGAAGCACTAAAGCCTTTTACTTGTTGTACTTAAGGTATAAAAGTAAGCCTACTGTCTTACTACTGCCTACTGTCTTCTTTGAATTATATTTTATATTTGCTCCCAAGCTCGTCTCACACTGCCAGGGTTGCATACAGTCAGCAATTTTTTTCCAGCTGTCCTTCCTGCATTTGGCAGCTGCAATTGTATTGCTTTTAGCCTGGATAATATGTTTAACTTCTTCATATTTTTTTGTCTAATATTATAGTTTGCACTTTGTTTGTAAAATGTGACGCTCTCCTGCCAGTAGACTCCATGTCCATCTTTGAAATTGGTCCCATGCTGCAAACACCACCCCTTTTATGTGAAAATGCTCATGGCTAAATTGAAAACCTGTGTTGACTTACCAAATTGAAACCCATGTGAGCTCTTACTTTTACCCAAACCACAATCTTTTCAAATATATTTGTTGCCTAAACCCAACCAAAGTGGACCATTTGACGGTAACCACGTGTTAAAAAGGCGTCTCATACAAATCCTAAGGGTTACACTACCTTGTGTTTTTGTATGGGACGCAGAAGAGTGTGACAAAGCTCTGACTTGATGACCTGCCAGTTGCACTTCACAAAAAGGAAACAAAATGTTGTTTTACATAGATTTAATACTTGTTTTTGTTTTGTTTTGCAGGATCTTTCTGAAGCTGTCTTGCCTCTGTTCACAAATTATTTTTTGCTACTATAACTATAGCAGCTTGTTCAATTCCTATGGGATAGTAGTAGTTATTTATTTTATTTTTGATCTTGTTCACTCGTTAGGGTATGTTGAGTCTAAAATATGTGCACTTGAGAGGATGTAAACCCTGAAAAAGAAAGAGTAATTACCACTTAATATCATGTTGGAGGATTGATGAAATGTATTAACTGCTTACTTTATTAGTGTTTTAGTAGGGTGAATGCATGGCAAGAATTAAAAATACCAGGCTTTTAACACCTTGAACTTACTAAATAGAAGTCCAGTCCTGCATGCTGACTTACTGTTAGGATTATCATCTTTATCTTGTGTATAAGGTGTAGCCCGATCCTCAGTCCAGGAGGCAGGGGGGGAAATGGTGGATGCGTCTGTTTCCTGCTGTTTTACTGGCAATCTTCTGTGGATGGAAAACTACAGGTGTGCACTTCATAGACGTATTTTGTCATCTGCTCATGGCAACAGACAATCTCATGGTGTGAAGGGCTTGTATAAAACACCTTAATCCAAATAACACCTTAACTGTAGCGCTGTCAATGCCTGCATTACTTCTGTGCCTAATGTAACCACATAACTTTCCTATAATTATGCTATGAACTCATACAGAGGAATTTCGGTATTAGAAAGACAAATGTGCTTGACATGATTAAATCTGTGAATACCTGTTTTGTTCACCTGTGAGACCTTGCTCAAGCGCTACCTCCAACGGTGATTGTTCAGCTTAGCAACCATCGGTACACAGGCCTATCACTCTTTGGATTTCTCAACATGATGAAGCTAAGTGCATGAGTAAAAGAGCAAGTGTAATGAATAGAATATACTGTGTGTTTGATCACTGGCATGTAAAGCTAACTTACTACCTTAACCAAGATTTACTTCCAAGGCCAAGCAGCGCATCATTAACTAGCTACATTACTTTGCAGCGTTACACCTGGAAGCTGTTCCTGGATGCTATCAGAGCAGCTGTCCTTCTCTTTAGAGATTTGGGGAAGTTTACAGTCCAGCAATCCCAACGAATGCCACCTGAGATAGCGATACATTTGTCAAACAAACCAGTTAGTCCTCATCATTAAAGTCTTTTTTAAAAGTAAAAAATGCTGTTTAAAAATTTAAACATGTATGTAAGCTAATAAAGCTGTTTCTTCCATTTTTTCCCCTGCTAAAAGCTTTTTTGGGGAGTTCCTTATCTAAATCAAGGGATATATAAATAAAAATGTACTTGTTTTCCTCCACAGAGCAGAAATAAACTTCAAACAGATGTAAGACTTGCCCCGACTTTGACTACCTTTAAATCCAGACTAAAAACTTATTGGAAGATATCTCTCCTCTGCCTTTGGCTGAATCTTGGGTTCTCCACATTATCCACTTTACACTTACATCTCACTGTTTTCTCTGTCGCTTACATCTTTTAAATTATTTAAATTCAGTCCTTTTAAATAGCATTTTATTTCTTATACTTCTTATTTAATGTCTTTCGTGCGTTATGTGAATCCCTTTGAGTTGCCATTTATATAATAAGTGCTGCATAAACTCTTACCAAATTTCACATACCACACCTGCATTGCTTCATTTACAACTAAGTCTATTAATGCTGTGTGGTGGAGCCAAAGCTAATTTTCAACCTTGTGCATTGTAAGGTCACAGTTAATAATGATACACTTTTAACTTTATTGAAAAATCTGAACTGCCTCATAAATATCCATTTTTTTAGTGTTTGAAAATGTCTTGTTGGAATAAATGTTTCGCATTAAGCTGACATCATCGCCACTGGCCTTCTCTAATACATGGATGTTAATGAGAAAAATATCCAACCGCAAAGCTGTATGACTTCCCCGCATGCAGCCTAATTCCTGCAGCAAAGTTTCCTCTGACTTTTATACACTTTATCTCTGTTGTCCTTGAAGTTGCTTTTTTCTTCGTATTGTCTCTGCCTGGCTGCAGCTTCATTGCCCTGAGCGAGTCTAAGTGGTCGGGGGTTGAGCTAGTTTCATCTGAGGTCACCTCGCCTCCATCCCAGGCTTCTGTTCCTCAGAGAAACCATTGGATCCTGCAAAGAGCTGCCCTGCAGTTTTGATTAGTCCTGGCTCCGCCTCCACAGCGTCTCCTGGAGGGGAGAGAACAAACCATCAAAATAAAAGCACCAACGTCCAACATTGGCAACAATGAATGAATATCATCAGCGAAAACACGACTCAGAGAGATTCAGAGAACAAGAAAAGAGAAGAATAACCCTGAAGCCACAACTCTGATTGAAACGGTGACCTTAATACACAGACACATAGTGCTGAGAAACCCAGTGGGTGGATTTTAAGCTGTAGGACTATTTCTAAATGTCTATGGTGCCAATCATACTAACAGCTTTGAAAATCATCTGAATTCTTTTTTGTACAGGATAATAAGCTGTCATAACCTGTTGCTTTGCTATATTTGAGTTGTTAAGCATTTGAAATTCAACAAGTTTGCAGAAAAACTATTAGTTATTCAGTGTAAAACTTTTTGCTTTACACGCTTCACTGTTTTTAAATCTGCAATAGAGAGTTGGAGACAAATCATGATCCCCCAGCTTTAATTACCAGTGTTAACACGGAGTGGTAGCAGCTTTTATTGTTGGTAGAACAGTCATGTCTACTTTACCTGGGTGAGGAGTTAGCAGGCGGGGATTGATACAGCATTCCTAGTCCATCCAGTTGTTTAATGTGACTGTAACGAATGTATCAAATGACATGTGATGTGAAAACAGTGTGACGATGTGAAAGGAGGCCACTTGTTGTGATGAACCAACAGAAAACTACCTGAAGCTGAATCTGCAGCTCCTTGGCTTTACAGAGGTTTATAATGAGTTTCAGCTCATTGTTTAGCTGTCTGGCCCACGATTGTTCTGTTTTGGTTCAAACACTGCTTTCATGGCGTTTTCAGCACAGTGCTGTACACTACCTGCTCAGCAATAAATGGCAGACAGAAACAGTTAGCGATTAGCTGGTGAACATATTGGGGCATTTAGCAGTTAAAGAACACCAGATATTTCCCTCAGGAGTTAGTAGAGACCCAAAAACAGAGCATGTTGGACTGACATACGCCAAATGACCAGAAACACAACTCCAAATGACGGATCATGTGCCATAACTGCTGGATGGGTAAATAAGCAACTGTTTGCTGATAAGTTTACCATAAAAACTTAAAAGGTGATTTTCAATGTTGTGTTCACAACTCGTTTCTTCGTGGCCGTGGTTAAATGCTGAGAAAGACAAAGCCTACTTAAAATACTGGATGGAATTGACCCCTAACCTGTGTTTCAGGCTGCGTTCACACTGACCTTGTTTAGTCCGGTTGAACTGAACCCTGGAGCTTTCACCCCCGTGGTGCAGATCATTTGGGTTGGTGTGAACACTTGACTCAAACTCTGGTGTGGACCAAACAACCGCTCTCTGGTCCGCCTCAAAGGAGTGGTCTCGGACTGATGCCAACTGAGCTCTGGAGCTGTTCATTTCTGGTGTGAACACCATTTGAACCAATCACTGAAAGCTACCATTGTATGTGTCATTGAAAATACTTATTATTACTGTACTATTGTATGTATTATTTTTGTTATTTATAATATTTTCATATTTATTTCGTATTTATCAGAATATGTTTTACTACCAAGTAGGTTTTCACTGTTTGCCAATATGCCTTGGTGTTATACAATGAATACACGATGAGATAATAAAAAGCTAGGCAAAGTACTAAAACAGTCAAGAACAGAAGGTGGGGAGTTTGACCGGGGTGGTACACCTGTCAAACGGTAACCCAGGTGTCCTAAGGCGAGTTTAGGACAGAAACCTCCCGTGGAACAGAAGGACAAAAGCTTGCTTGATCTTGATTTTCAGTATGAATATAGAGAATAGAAAAATTATTAAAGAGATACTATGACAATAAATAGAATATATAATAATAAAGGCTAATTATTAAAATTACCCATTATCTTGATGAAAAGCCGGCATCCTTTCATATATAGAACTTTGAATATAGCATGTGGCGATATATATGCATTAATTAAATAATTCAATGCAATGACTTGGTAACACATTCTCAAGGCCCAAAATGGAACTATTTTTGAATTAGAAACTCAAATGAAGTCTTTGTCACCGCCGACCAATAATCACATTTTCACCACATGGCTTTTGTTTAAAGTTTTTGGACCTTTTGAGTTTAGCCTTTTTTAACATAAACTGGACCAGTTGGAAAACTGAAAAAATATATCATCTTCGCATTGGTTTGATTCAGGAACCGTACCTTTAGGCTTGATCCTGCCCTCAGTCACCTAAATCTAACAACACATGGAATGTGTGATGCAAACTGCATTCTGTCAAATTCCAGTGGTTTGTCCTAAAATAATTTCCCAATGTCTCTAATGTTTGTCTTGTAAACTCTTGTAGCATTTTTAAGCTGTTCATCCTGTCTTTTATGATCTGTAAAGCACATTTAAAATATTGTTTAGGAAAGATAGATAGATAGTAATACTATTGTTTTTAGTCACATTATTATTATGTTTATTGCTTTTGGAGAACATACGAAACATAGCTGTCACGATTAAAGGTGGAGTAAGCAATTCTAATCCAATACACATTTTTGTCAAATTCAGCAAATATATTTCTAGATGTCTGTTCTGTGTATGCGCTAAAAACAAATCTGGTGTTTGTACTTGTTATGGCAGAAAATTTTGTCCTCTTACATTTAATATTTTATGCATGTTCTTTTACTCTTATTAATTTTACTATTTTTGTTATGTCTTATAGATATACAGTATATGTATTGTGTTTTTATATCCTTAACCTTTCCTTATTGTATACTCCTTATGTTAGTCTGTCCACATTTACTAGGGTTTAGGTCAGAGCTGTGAGACTGTTTTGGTGTTTTCCTCTCTTGTTGTTCCTCTCCTCTCCTGGAATGTTCATTCAAGGCTGAGAGAGGATCTCTGTTCCCCAAAACATAGAAACCTAGACTGTGTAAATGATGATGCATCCCTTTTTGCTTGGGGCCAGACGCCCGAAGCTGCCCTAGGCAGCAGGTCTCTGGACCAGCTGTATATGTGTTTAGTACTTTAGTAACTCACTTATTTGCTTAATCCCACACCGGCAAGATACAATTTCCACAACAGTACTCCACCCAGGCTCTGTAAATGGAAAACAAAGTAGCCCACACCCCTCCACACACAACGCACATCTCATCTCAGTGCGTCATTACCAACGATTTTAGACAGCGTGACAAAGCGTAATTATTTGACAGTAAAGGTACCTAAAGCTATGTCGCAGCAACACAAGCAAACTGGCTAACTCTACCTGCTAGCACATCGGCCACGAGGCATTCATAAAGTCAGTGACTTAGTTTTAGGCACAAACATTTCTGTTGGTAATGGTAAGGGTAGGGGGCTTGGGGGGCTGTCAAGACCTTTAACACAAACGTAGCTAGCTAACTAGCGCTAGCATTCGTGAGCGTCTCATAGAGTAGGTTGACCAGACATCCCTGTTTTCATGTTAAAGCTGTATCGCCCAGTCTCTTTACAACCACAGCTGCTTTTATCTGGATCAAACAGACATAACGTGCAAACAAACATCACTTTATGTCCGTGGTATAGCAAAGGTATGTATTTGTGATACTTTAACATTTCTTTTAACAGAATAATCACTATTGTGGCCAAATAAGTGTTTGCAGTTAATAGGCAGGCCAGACATTTATGTGATTATAGGCAAAAATAGAAGCCTGTTGTGTCAGATGGAATATGTGTTTGGTAGGCCCATGTCTAATATCCTTGTTTATATATGGAAACCAGACTGTAGCCTATAAATAACATGGCTTACTGCTCAATTATATATAAAATAAAGGTATGATCTATTTTGCAATTATGCTTATGACTACATTATTTAACTTGCTGTGTCCCAACCAAACCAGACCTGTTGAAATAACTTTAATGGCCAACACAACCCCTAAAATGCAGTATTCCACTTCCAGAAAGTGATATCAGCTTCTGCTTATTGACTAAATTGACTGATTCTGGCTCAAAATGACTTGATTTCATTCTGAAAAGGTATATTTAACAGATTATAAAACCAAAATTGTCCCCCTTTTTTATTACATGTTAATATTATATTTTTTAATGACGTACTGACCACCAAACCAAAAATGTCCCCAGTTTTCATTGGTCACCTTATCATAGAGATGCACCCAGGGCGTCTCACACAGACGCTAAAGGGTACCTTTAGCATCAAATAACTACGCTTTGTCTGGAGCTGGTATGCTGGCTCTGGGGCTGTGTTGTACTCTCTGAATGTTAGCTTCGCAGCAGCAGCTGTAGTGGCGGTTTGCTAACCCACAACTTAGATAACATTCGTTACATAACTTGCTGTGTCGTTGTTCGCTCTGTATAATGGTATTTGTCATGCTGTTTGTCATTCCATCAGTGACTTTTCACATCTAACTAACAAAATCTTCACTGATGTCTGTTGTTGGTCAATTGGTTTGTGTTCCTTAAAACGCCTAAAATAAAAATAGCTGGAATGCAGTTATTTCCAGCCCTTTAGGTATTACAAGTCTGTGCCACTCTGAGGTCTGTTTCTGTAGCTTATCTATTAAGTAAATTAGATGCCAATGTTTTACTTTACACATGACAAACGACCTCCATGTGCAGGTCCTTTACAAAGCCACTGTGCTTGGTAACACAAGATGATAAAGGAGGCTGTTCTTGAACGGTACCCAGCTTCTAAATGGCCAGCCTGGTCGAGTGCATCATTCCCATGTCAGGGAACAAACAAATAAGATGAAGTGCTCTCTCAAAGTCAGTGGAAAGGACAACCACACTGGCTCCCAACAAACAATGATAGATGAGCAATACATGATGGTGTGAGCAGAGAACGGCAGAGCGTTCAATTAGTACAAGGAGAAATGGCAGTTTAACGGTACGGCGAGAGAAGCTGGCAGGCATTAAGAAGCGCCAAATTGAAAACGCATACATCTCAGACAGCTGACAACCTCATTCCCTTTTCCAAATTGGTCACAAATTTATGATTTTCCATAATTGTTCATGTTTTGACACCTCATATTTCAATCTTGAAAATGAATGAGAGAAAAGTACGCCTGGGAGATTTAAAAAAAAATGAACAGAGTTTAGGGTGCTCCCATGTGAAAAACTTACTCTAAATGCTAAAAGGGTGAATTCACTTGCACACTTCTCTCCCTCACCTCTCAACTTTGCCACTGTGCTCCAGGATTTGTTGCCCACTGGAGGCTATGCGCCAGGCTATTGTGAAGAGTTACACCTTCAAAAGCACTCTGAGCTGGACTCATGAATATTTATACACTGATTAGGTGCCCTGATTTATCAGGCTGCGACAGAAAGGAATGATGGGTCTTAAGGAGTTGAGGCACGCACAGAGACAAAGGTATGGCTCTGTTAATGCAGATCCTACACTCCACATAATAGCCTATCCATTAAAGAAGACTGTTGGCTGTGTAGAAAACTTCCAAATTTGGGGGGTTTAGTTCATTGTTACAGTGATAACTTATAAGAGCTGTGTGTTCATATTTATTACAGTTCTTAGTAATATATCCAGGAGATCCTGCAGAACCTGTTTAAAATATGATAACTGAAATGCAATGGAAATGTTGCAAAATTAAAAAATGTGTTTACTGGCTAAAGATTTACTTTTAAAATCTCATGTGTTTAGATATTTATTAAATTATATATTTATCTGATTTCAATGCAAGAAAGCATGGATAGCAAAACATTGATGCTTTAATGTCGACTGGGTTAAATTACCACACTACCACACTCCAGTGAAGCTAAGACAAAAGCAGTATGTTCATCTCGTTTTTAGCCAAGCCATGGCTCGAGGGATGGCAATGTAGGTTGGTTTGTTTGTCCACCACTTTGGTCCAGACTGAAGTATCTCAACAACTATCGGATAGATTGCCATGAAAGTTGAATCCTGATGACTTGTGTTTAGTGCAGATTAACAGATGTTAGCATAACACACTAAACTAGGATCATGAATACGAACACCATCTGCTAAACATCAACATGTTCATTGTGAACATACTGGCATTCTGATATCAGCCTTTCACTCAAAGCACCACATAACCCATGGATAGACTCGTGAGCACAACAGTGGCTGTAGATTCTTCGTCATGTTCAAGACCAAACATCTTGAACATTCAAACAGGCGGCCTTCATCTGTCAGAGGTACAGCTGCCAACCTAAATCAACTCTGACATCAGTGCTTTCACATACAAATTCAACATGTTAATTACAGTCAAAACATGTTCTTGTTTTGTGCAATACAACAGGAAGTGATGTACAGAGGCATAACTCTAGAGGTAAAATCACCAGATAACTCAAGTCGTGTTCTCTTAAGAGGACAATAAATCCACAGTGTACGTCCACTGAGAAAAGTAATCAAAGACCTCCAGCTAACCTCGACGTGCTGTTATCCCTCACTCACTTTCATCTGCCGTTTTGTTCTTCATTCATGTCTGCCTTCCTTCCCAGCCGTTTGAGTGACAGGTGAGATTAAGCACCCTTTGAACTCTATCTGGTTATTGGAGGAGCAGTCTAAATTGAAGCAGTGTTATTTCACGCTGCCTTGCTGAGTCAGTGGGAAAGTGGGAGCAGGGGGTGGCACTTCTCTGAATGAATAAAGAGCTTTTCAGAGGGAAAGGTGTTGAGCCAGATCTCAAATACATTATAGAACAATAATGAGAATTGTAAATGGAAGAGAGGGGAAATTAGATTAAAATGTTTTGAACAGCAGCTCTGCTTTCATTTAATCTCTTAGATAATAAAAATATGACCTGGAAAATAATTCTTTCCTTCCAAGGGATTTGCAGGGGTCAAAAAAGACAAACATTGATAAAATGGTTTTCTCAGTCCACACTTAGATCAAATAAAAACTTTGAAGAGTAGATGAAGATTTGAGAAAGAAAAGCAACCAGATTAAACCTTTTAATTCTGAATCTGAACAATGCCATTAGACCAGGCAGCACATTGATAGATCTTAATATTCAGTGACCTACAATTACCTTTTGTTAATGCAGGTAAAATTGATTACAGTAAGATTAAACTAAAAATCTGTAATTTGAAATGTTAGTGGAGTAGCTGGGTATTGTAGTTGAAATTCAGTCACAATAACAAAGTACACTCAAAGTACTTACCAATGTTTTCTCAGAGTGTTTTAGAACTGTCATAGAAATCACGACATGCTTTTTGCATCAAGCTTTTTATGTACATTTTGTTCCGTATCTGTAATTAAAAAGGAGGTACAGTAAGTTTTCTCTGGCTGGTAGTAGTTTGAAAGTGTAGACTTACTATATGATCAGATCAGAGATTAGATTTCAGTTGTAAAAGCAAAACAAAACTAACTTAGGAAAATATGTAAGGCACAATTTCAAATTTAGTATTACTGAATTTTACTTTCAATATTTCTGTGTTGACCAATCTGTCTTCTAATACTGTGGGTGGAAAAAATATTTGCTTCTTACTGGATCTCTGCCTGTTTGTGAATATTTCAGACCATTCTCATCTCAGGGCGTCCAATACCGACACTTTCAGAAAAAATTACAAACCCTTTAGCATCTGTGGGAGACACTCTGGGGATTCTCCTACAGACCGGAAGTGCTAGCTAGCTAACATTGCAACATCTGTAAATCTGCATTAGTCTGTTCATTTCTGCAATTGTCATTAAATAGTTCTTTTCAGTAGCCCATCTATGCAAGCACATATACACTTGTTTCTGACACTGCACTGACTTATTTACATCCGTTTTAAGGAGAATTGTGCCAGTTTTAAACACCAAGTTCTTTTTACAGGTCTTGGGGAGTTTTACTGCAAATGTGAAAAACCTTTTGTGGCTCCAGAGGGAGCTGTACGTGGTCACTTCAGTCAGCATCAGTTGGGGCTGAAGATGTTTGAAAATGCAAAAGAATCTGAGGGTGTGGAGTTAAAAAAATAAGTGAACTTACTAGATCTCTGTAGCTCAGCCCAGTCCTCATCTGTGCATGAAACTAACAGCTAGAGGCTATGTTAGCTGCTGCTAGCATAAAATACTCGAATCTTAGATGGAACTGTTAGCAGTTGAGTTGCATTGTGGGTAGTGTAGGTGCCAGGTTTTGACAAGTAAGAAGAATGTGTGGAATAAAAGGGATGATATGTTTGGTTCCGCTACATCTATTTTGATCGCAAGTCTCAAAGAGTGCAATGCTAAGTCATTGGTGTACTCTTTGAATAAAGACACATCTAAAGGCAAAGTGTTTATAGCTGTACTGAATGGCCACACTCAAAGTTGGGAGGAAAACTCAGTCGCCAGGACTGATCCTTCCATCAACCGTACTCCCACCTCCAGACAGAAGCCTTTCTGTTGATTCTCCATTAACTCCCTAATTTGAAGACAAGGTGGGGGAATCTAAGGATACATACACTACCCTACAAAAAAACAAATTCTAAAAAATAAAATAAATGGTAGGCCTATACCATGTCGGCAACTGTCCCCAGATGACAGACAAGTCTCCACAATGGGACTATATAAACAAGATTTTTGTCCCCAGAACACACACACACACACACACACAAGTTTATGTGTTTTGTTGGAAAATTTCAACTGTCAGCCTGCTAAATAATTCCACTGGACAGAACTGAGGCTTGATTGTGTTGTTCAAAGACAAATTGCTGGTCATGTTTTTGAGAGATTTAAGAATGATTCTGATGCCTTGTCCAAACACAGTCTCTGAGCTGGTTGCTCGAAGCAAAGCATTGATCACTTACACCCGGTGTAACACTCTTCTGCAGTGTCTCACAGCTGACAGATCTCGATCTGTGGATTTTACCCTCACTTCCTCTCTCTGCTGATTTTCAAATGTCTTTTCTGCTACAGCAGAAAGAATTCACGCATTTGGCAAAACAAATATGACCTAAAATCCCAAATTTTACATTTTGAAGCTACATGCAAAAGAAAAGTAACTTTTTAATTTGACAAATTCCTTATAAGAAAAAAGTCAGTGCTTTCACTCAAAACTGCAGCTTCACAGCTAAGTGAGATGAATAGCAACGGGATGTAGTGAGGTGTGTTGGTGGTGGAGAAAAATTCAGGAGAAAATTAGTTTAAACTGATTTTCACCTTGATATTGTTCTCTCATCAAAATCATATAGAAAATATCCTTTATATCGCAAAAACATCTCAGCTCTTAACATTAACTACAGTGGTACCGGTTTGTCTGGCTGTGAACTTTTCTTGCATGCAATTCCCATTCACTCACTCCCCATGTATCCTGTCTGCCTTTCAACTATGCTATCACTTAACGTCACCATGTCACATGACATTGAAACCTTGCGGGAACAAGGAGGCTGTTTCTTTTCTCCGGGTGCACAAAGTTGGAACCACCTTTTGCCTGATCTAGCAAAAGTTTAAAGGTTTAAAAAATCTGTTTTAATTTTCCAGTTAATATTTGTTTCCAAAGCATCTGGCTCAGATAATTCTATAATAACTGTTTATAACTGTACATTGGTTGCCGCACAATGTTGAACATGAGACTGATTTTGACGTTAACCCCCTCGATCAGGAGTCAGCTGTTCCACTTGTGAGCAGCAGGCAGATCACAGGAGCATCTACTGAATGTTTGAGCGACCTGTGAAACAAACCTTCTCTTTTCATCCCTACAGTGGAGATGAGCCTGGAGAGCCGGAGTCATACAGGCACAACGGAGACATATGTTTCTGTCAGACGGTGTTAGGTTTGATTCTCATAGAACGCAGATGCCATTCGAAGTAGATGTCACAACATTCCTGGATGAATCGGTTGGTGCTGCAACAATCTGCTGACTTCCATCCATCACTGGCCTGTGGAAACAGTGAGCAGCACAGATACACTGTATGCCTCAATTCATTTCTCCAGGCATTTAGATGAAGGTCTTGATTTTACATTTTCTTTTCCTGGTTTACATCTTTGACTTCTCCTTTTTAATGCTGCTTTTAAGTCGTACCTGCCTTTTTTTTTTTTTTTAAATGTGTCTTTCTGTCATTTATGAGTGCAGGATGAAGAGTGGTAGTGGTACTTTAAAGTAACACCTTAACAGATGATGTGAAATAATCTTATGTGACTTCTGTTGCAAATGGATAGCATACTTTCTACAAGCTTCTTTTCTCAGCATGGATAACAAGATTTGCCATGCATCCAATTACATTTCCGGCATTTACTTGGCACACTTACCAAAGACCAGCTTACGATAAGTGCAACAGTAGAATACAAGCATGTTTACATCAAGCATATGTTAATTTGACTCAATAGTACTATACTGTAGAGAGTCCTTAAACGGCACTGACTCACTGGTGGGACAGTCATTCCAAACTCATGCTGTGCCAAACATTGCACTGTTATGGAGATAGCTGAGGAAATATAATATGATAGACAATCTGAAAAATCTATGCAAGAAAATTAACCAAATGGAAAACTGGAGACTTTCAGACAAATTCTAAACTAGTAAAATCAGAAGGACTAAAACTGATTATTGTAAGCTACAAAGAGACTAAACTTGATCAACAGTGACATCCTCGTTAATTTGTTGGGTGTATGAAGCAGTTTGGGTACTATCAGGGCTGGGACTCTCAGTCTTTTCACTGTGTACATTTTTTTTAAATCATGCTGTCATGACTCAACAGAGATTCGACACAGATTTGCCACAACACCATCTGCTTTGTCTAATTAGAAATCTCACTCGTTCTCATGGAGACATTGTCCGTGCTCCACTTAGAAACGACAGGAAACCTGAAACAAATTTTATCATTTGTGAACTGCAGATAAATTTTCCATTTCCAGTGTGTATGCTTTAAATTCATTACAGCCTTTACCAAAATCACCATATGGGCAAACATTACCCATTATTAAATGGTGAAACCTATTTAAGTGTTGAGTTGAATGCACTACTGTCTACTGCAACAGTGGATTCACTCCAGGGTGGAGCTACGGGTGAAACGACAACATAGCAGGATAAGACACTCACTACTAAACACTGCCAATGGAAAACATGTCTCACATTACTAACAAGATGCTGTAAATGTGTGATTAATTTGGAAGTAGACAGAATACAGAAAATACACTGTGGGAGGAAAAGATAAATGATTGAGGGAAGAGTACCAGTACTTGGCAGTTTCTTGTAGTGACAGCAGATGTTTGGAAACAGGAAGAAACTGTCCCATTTAGCAATTCTCATGAATGCTGTTTTGTGGTATTAACATTCAAATATTTTAATCAAGTCATCCTAAAGGAAGCATAAATGTCTATACCAAATGCTAAAGCAAAACGGTCAATAGTTGTAAATACATTTCACCAAAAAAGCACAAAGTTGAACCACATGGTGGCTCTAAAGGAATCATCAAAGTAAGCAGGATAATTCAGTCTGGAACAAACAGTTCAAACAGCATCAGTGAGCTCTGCAGCCTAGTTTACATCCAAACTACTTACATATTTGACAATACTGTTCACTGTTCATTTTCACGCAAATGTTGGAGTTATTATCTCATCTCAGACCACCAATTTTCCTAACCAAGTGGTTTAAGTTGCCTAAGTTACTAGTTCTGAAGAGTTGTCCACTACCAAAGTTCTGTCTGATGAGCAATTTAGAGCTTTGTTCCCTTAATGGTACATGTTGTTTTTTTTAATGACTACAGCCCATAAGGTTGTTTGTTCAGCCACAGCAGAATGACAATGTTTTCTGTCAGGTCATTGTCCTGTTAAGGCAAAGTGCGTTAATGCGCTGTGGAGACAGGTCGCTAATGTGAGACTATATTGAACGTTGCATTCCAGCAGTGACATTCAGAGGTCAAGAAGATCTTGAAATTCAATGAATGTGGCTTTACTTTTTCTGTTAAAATTGAATCAGAGCCCCAGCTGCTTACTTTTACCTTAATTTGATGCTGAGTAGAGTGCAGAGACAGCTACTTCACCTCCAACAAATCATCAGGGGGGAAAAAAGCTGAGTGCACTCCCTTGATTGTATCTGAAGCTGTTTGGGTCAGCGGCCCCTCCGTGATCCATAAACCGAGCTGCTTGAAAGGAAACTTACAAGGGAAAAATTACAAGGGCAACTGGTGTATCCACACTAGTGGGACTTTTTAAAGTGCAAGTGCAAAGACATTTTTATAGGTCAGTGTCAAATTAACACTTCAGTTTCATCCTGCAGCGCAATTGTGTCTGTTCCTGCCAAACACTTCCCAATAAATAAGAAAATCTCACATTTACAGGAAAAGTGACTGTAGGATGGAAGAGAGGAATTATTTCCCCGTCAAATATTTGCTTGTGTTAATTCACTCAAACACATAAAAGAGCTCTAAAGGCAGAGAAGCAAACAATGACTTCATCAAAATCTCTTCTAAAGCCTTGACATGTTGTTCCCCCAATCCTGGCCCTTATATCTGACAGCTTGTTCAGAGATGAGAACTTGGAGTTGTTTTCATCTGCAGTGCTACTGCTAGTTTCCCTACGGGAAAGATGTCCGACCTTGACTGAAAAAAACTTGTAAAACATGTAAATGAGGAAAGCAGCTTTTTAAGTCACAAACATCCTGTCAGTGTTGTATACACTCATCTGTGACTGGACTTTGTGGAGGCGTAGTGCCTCAGGTGTTTGTTGTCCTCTTTAAGGATTATAAAGGAGAGTTTGGATAGGTGCATAATCCTTTCAAGTTTCTATCTGGCTCGGACCAGCGGCAAAAATAAACAATCAGCCGAGCAATACTGCTGGCATCTCTTGTCCCTCATCGTGATCACTATGACAAATTCCAACTTGTCTGTCCAGGAGAGCATGTCTGCCTCTGAACTGCTGATCCCACATCCTGACTTATTTTTCCTTCCTTTCTTTTTTCCTATTTGTTCTCGCTGTGTCCAGGGTTGCTCATGTAATAAACAGGAAGCCTGCTGGTGTGTGATCTTGACACACGACCCCTGTGAGAGTGTTAAAACTGAGTGCTGGGGTTATTCATCTCCTCTGGAGCAGTGCAGCACGTCTCACGTGGATCAGAGGACAGAGGGGAGACCTCCAGGGAACGTGCCTGGTTATTACCTCTGTGTTTGGCTGTGCTGAGGTCAGTGACCACCACTCGGCAGCAGGTGGACACAATCTGGCCATTTTTGTTTGCTTTTAATACAAATCTGATTGGACTTGTGTTTATTTTCATTATTCCATCATATGATTACAGGATAATATATGATTCTGCTGCCTTTAGTGTATGCAAACAGTGATCTGCAGTAACAGCTCACCAAGGTCATGTTAGTCTTATGCAATATTGATGTTCAGATCAGCCAGTGCTGACCAGTGGTAGAGGAAGTTTACATATCCTTGATTACCTGTTACCATGTTGTGGGTTCCGTTTGTCTGTCAGCGGGATTATGGGAAAACTACTGGCTCAGTTTACATGAAACGTGGTGTAAGGGTGTAGCACGGGCCAAGGAAGAAGCCTTTACATGTTGGATTGGATCTGAATTACAGGGCAGATACACATTTTGTTTTGTTTTTGTTAACATTGCGAGATCATTTGTAACACTGCTGTCTACGGCAAAATGAAGTGAATTTTGTTGCACATGCGCAAAACCAGTCTTATTTAAAGTGAATGGTGATGGTGT
The DNA here is from genome assembly GCF_021292245.1 of Micropterus dolomieu. Classification (NCBI taxonomy): domain Eukaryota; kingdom Metazoa; phylum Chordata; class Actinopteri; order Centrarchiformes; family Centrarchidae; genus Micropterus; species Micropterus dolomieu. The sequence continues at coordinate 4,503,628 of NC_060152.1, forward strand.
GCCATGACTAAACATACAACAAGACAACAGCCATCTCAAACATCACTGTAGAAACAAACGCAGCAGGTAGAAATAAGCAATCAACGATCCGACCTGACCTGAAAATCTGGCCCACATGAATCATGCAGATAAAAAAATTTTTTTAATGAAAAATATTTTATGGTGGTGTTACCTTCTCTGTCCTTTGGATCAGCTTCTCTTACACACACACATACAGCTGTAAGCAGAGCAGAGATGTTGCAGTGGAGACAGTTAAAGGAATTTTACTTTCGAGTTTACGAGTAAAAATAGAGAAAGTAGAAAAACAATATTTCGGATTGTCGGATGTCGGATTTTCCGGGAAATCCATTTGCCTGTTGTGCATGCACATTCCGGAGTCTCTGAATCTGTACCACACACACAGCAAGCTGCTAATTCTGCTAAGACCATAAAACGACTGGCTCCCTCCACAACGCAGACTCCATCACAAACTCCAAGTAAGGATAAAAACCAACAACTAAGTTTTATGTGTTGGAGCCCTTCAGCGAGACCAGAATCAGATTAAGTTCATGAGAAAACACAGTCAACATCGGAAAGGCTTGAGTCACGCAGAGACCTCCACTTTTTTTTGGGAACCGACAAAACTGAAAAAGTCGGCTTTCATCCTATTGGACAGGTAAATTAAAATTACTGCAAAGCATGTTAAGAATTTTATGATTTTGTGCTTTAGTAGGCTCAAGTTAGATAACGTTAGCTTGCAGGTTAATGCCGACCTGTTGGTAACCTTACCCGGTGTAAAATACTACAGTTGTATGACTTGCCTCATAACTTCAGCAGCTAACACGATCCATATTACTATCCTGTGTACCACCGGAATTATGTCAAAGTGTTGACTTTAGTCTGTAAGAATGGTTTAACGGTACAAAGCAAATGCAAAGAGATTTGTTTTTAGCCTATAGTGATGCAAAGCAGGGGCAGCCGGCTAGGCTACTTTAGCACAGATCCACCGCTGTTTGTTTTGTAATGTTCAATTTAGATTTATTGTCATTTTACCGATACTCAGGTACACAGCTTCTCCACTAGTGTCAATCGCTGTAACTTACGTGACCCACTATGTATACAAGAATGCAAAATAACAGCACAGGACAACAACACAGAGGAAGACCCATTCAATAACTTTCCTTACTTATAAAGTGTGGCAACAATCTCATTTATAATATTCAGTCTAGCTCTCAAACTGTTTTCGTTAACATCCAATACATTTGGCTGTGCTGACATTGCTGAGCTGCCGGTGAAAGACACATAAATAGTTACTGAATAGCATGCAGGCGAGCTAACACCAATGCATCACATCGGCTAAATGCAGTCAATGTAACATTATCATGGAACCAGCATTGATTAGTTCAACGTCAAGCTGATAAAAATATTACTGTAACGCTGCAACGGGAGTTTAAATGAGTTTCCAGCATGTTGTGTGAAGCTGTTTCCTGGAGTGTCGTATTTTGCACGCGTTCGAGCACATGAGGCTGAAAACTACGTTACCAACACATTAAAGCACAAATACACACACACATATTTATAAAATGACATTTTGAAAACACATTTTACGTGGAAAATAGGCCTTGCTTTTTGACAAGCAGTAGCATTTTTCCTCTCTCTCTCTCAGTACCTGTTTAAATGGAGTTTTGCCTCTGTCATTAAGTGTTTGCTCTTGGTGGGAATTGTTGGATGTTTGTAAGAAATATTACAAAAGAGTACGGTCTAGACCTGCTCTATTAAATTGATTGAATTTCCAAACAAGTGTGTGTTCAGCTAACCAACTATGTTACGTAGGCAATGACAATAGCTAAATAGCTAGGTAGATATTAAGAAAATAAAATTGTCTATCTTTAAATCAGATTTTTAACTAGGTGGTTTTTACCAGTACCAAAAACATGAATGTTTCATGTCCTCTTTGCAATATTTCTTGTTGCATTATGAATACACCTGCCGTGTGTGTCACATGGCAAAGCTAAGGGCCAGGGTCAGATTTGTGGTTGTCTAAAAAATACAAGTCATATAGATGAGTCACTGGGGATGTTTCAGTGCTGTGGGGGTATTTACAGTAGGTTTCAGCAGGTTATACCTGCAATGTAAATGTTTGTCTCCCCTTTCTGGCACTGTTGACCCATGTTCATTTTGCATGCCTACAGGTAAATGCTCCGTACTTGTATAGCGCCTTTCTAGTCTTTTCGACCACTCAAAGTGCTTTTACTCTACATCTGCATTCACCAGTCATACACATTCATACACTGAGCCTAAGTGCTCAAACGGAAACTAACATTCACACACATTCATACGGGGGTTCAGTATCTTGCCCAAGGACACTTCGACACGCAACCAGGGGGAGCCAGGGATTGAACCGCCGACCTTCCGATTAACGGCCAACCCGCTCTACCTCCTGAGTCACACCCAGCCCAGGTGAGCTTGCCCCAGGCTTGTATTCAGAAATAGTTACAAAAATACAGAGACATTTCCAAGACAATAATCCATTATTTAGGTAGAGTAAATGTAATAAATACATAACCCACTCTAAATATTTTACAAATACCAACTTGTCCAAGAGCAGTAATGCAACCTCGGTTTGTTATCTTCTCTCAGCGCTCTCCAAGGAGGAAAAGCTACAGCAATACATGTTTGTCCTCACCATTAATCAGTCCTTCCTCTGAACGTTACGTTTCTTTTTTTATCTGGAGCATCAAAAACCTTTCTTAGATGATCCCAGATTTTTCCGCCATAGGCTCTGCCATACTCCTAGTTGGTTTAGAGCCATGTAGAGAGAGCGTTATCATCTCCAAGTGGTCATTTCCGATCTAATATACGTCTAATATAACTTGAGCATAGACTTTGCTGACCCTTGTGTCAACATTGGATTTAAACTTCTGTAATAAATTTACAATTTCAAGGTGGCTTACAAGATGTCAAAGCCTGGATGACCTGTAATTTCCTGAACTCAGATAAAACTGAAGTTATTTTACTTGGGCCCAAACACCTTTGAGATATATTGTCCAACGACATTGCTACTATGGATGGCATCGCTGAGGCCCCCAGTACCACCGTGAGGAACCTGGGAGTTATTTTCGATCAGGAAATGTCCTTCAACCTGCATCTTACGCAAATTTCAAGAACGGCCTACTTTCATTTACGTAACATTGCTAAAATCAGGAAAATCCTGTCTCAAAACGCTGCAGAAAAACTGGTCCACGCTTTCATTACTTCCAGGCTTGACTGATGGAATTCTTTACTAGCGGGCAGAATAAATAAGTCTGGAAAGCCTCTCCAGCTGATCCAAAATGGAGCAGTGCATGTTCTGTCTAGATTCAAGATTAGAGAGCATGTTTCATGAATGAGCATGAAATACAGAATTGATTTTAAAATTATTCTACTTACCTACAAAGCCATAAATGACCAGGCACCATTGTACCTCAAGGAACTCCTGATACCTTACTGCCCCAGTTTATGTCAATGCAGTGCAGCAAGAATCACCGACCATGTTCCATAACATATTATAACCACCGACTCCGTCTCGTTATAAATACACTTTAGTCACAATTTAGAATTAGTGATATAAAATGGAATAATAGCTTATAGTAATGTTTAAAGTTATATAGCATGTCTTTGTTTGCTTTAAGTAAAGTGATAAAATATCTATCCCTGTATAATATATTACAGGTGGAATTAATACCATATGAACTAATTATAAGACCTTATAACACATAATTTTTTGCTTTAAGTAAAGTGACACACATTTTGCGCAGGAAAACAACTTTTATTTATGTTTCTTCACTGTATGAACAATATGTATGCATTTTGAACATTTTGCAGTTTAGCACAAAAACACAACATAATTACATCAAGAAGACTCATTCTCATGGTGGTGAAAGAGAAGACCTGTTGCCAACCAACATCATGTAAGAAGAGGCTCAGATGTTGTCACAGATGAATGGCGAGCCTATGGACAGGCCGTAACAGATGCAGTGAACAATTAAAGACAACCACTTCACAAAACCGCATGTCCGCATCACAAAGAAGTATACTATACTGTACTTTAATATAATGTTCACGGAACGCAAATGGCAGAACCTCACTTAACTATCAGGATGTACAGTACGTATGTGTACAGCACACCAGTTTAGCTTCAACCTGCTGTTCTCATTCCTCAACAAGTTAGGTAGTAATGACATGCAACTAATTAACAGTACTCCATTACTAATTTAGCTAACGTTACACTGCAGCCAAAACCGTGATTTACAGACCGGGGATCTGTTAGATCTGTTGCTCACAGGGAGTCAAAACAGCGATGATGGCACGGTGTGCCGGTGAAAATCAATGTCACAGTCATATTGATGACCGTGTGAAATTTTAGTAGCGTGGTCATTAATTCAGCAGCGGCGAAATGCGTCAAATATAACACTGGTCTCAGACCAGTAACAGAGATCACGGTTTTCTGTTATGTGCACACCTCCGACTGTCCGGGCGCTGCAGTTCCGAAGGTTCTGCCATTTGCGTTCCGTGAACATTATATTAAAGTACAGTGTAGTATACTTCTTTGTGATGCGGACGTGCAGTTTTGTGAAGTGGTTGTCTTTAATTGTCCACTGCATCTGTTAGGGCCTGTCCATAGGCTCGCCATTCATCTGTGACAACATCTGAGCCTCTTCTTATTGGTCGGCAACAGGTCTTCTCTTGAGCGATCTTTCACCACCCTGACGAGTTTTCTTGATGTAATTATGTTGTGTTTTTGTGCGAAACTGCAAAATGTTCAAAATGCATACAGATTGTTCATAAAGTGAAGAAACATAAATAAAAGTTGTTTTCCTGCACAAAATGTGTGTCACTTTACTTAAAGCAAACAATTACGTGTTATAAGGTCTTATAATTAGTTCATATGGTATTAAGTCCACCTGTAATATATTATACAGGGATAGATATTTTATCACTTTACTTAAAGCAAACAAAGACATGCTATATAACTTTAAACATTACTATAAGCTATTATTCCATTTATCATATAATATCACTAATTCTAAATTGTGACTAAAGTGTATTTATAACGAGGCAGAGTCGGTGGTTATAATGGAGATTCTTGCCGCACATTGACATAAACTGGTATTACTATTAGTTATAAAACATTAAATCAAAAGGTCATAATACATTATGAACTTTGCTATAGCGTTTAATGCATGTTTGTAAGTGATAACAACTGTTATAATGTCGTATGGACGCATTATATCGTGTTATAAATATACGCATAAGTCATTATAAAGATGACCTTCATAGAAAGTGTCACCGAAATGAGTTTTCAAGAGGGGGGTTACTGTGTGGCCTTGTCCGCTCCACCCGGAGACAGAGTGGAGCGGACAGGGCCAGGAGATCGCCGCTGCGGACGGTCGGTGATTGTTCTCTCTGGCTGAATGAAGTCTGACGCTCCTGAATTTACGAATGGATCCATGATGATATATAGAAATGAATGGCAATAAAGTATGCTGTCAATATTTTAGAGACCCCCCAAAATATCACAAATAATGCTTTTAGGGGAGCTGATGTCCTCTTTAGGACATCCGTAATTTGCACCCTGCCAGCAGTCACTCTGTATGCAAGCATTAGTGAGCCAAGGGTAGCCAGTGGAGGTCGCTGAGTAATGGTAGTGACACGAGCCCTTTTGTGCTCTTCAAAAACCAGATGCTCTGCTGCGTTCTGAACCATTTCTAGGGGTTTCACCGCACAAGCTTAATCAGCATTGTGTGAACTTGTTTGGCAAGGGCTTGATTATATCAGACGTTAATGTATATGTATAAGTCCCGCACTCTAGTTTTTAAAAAAAAAAGCCACAAATCATCTTTCAGTAGAATGCTAGAAATCTGACTTAGGTCTTTTGAACAGATTTTGAGTATGTGTGAAATAGTGAGAGAAAAGCCCTGACAGCACATCCCAAACATCACCTAGGGACAACCACTAATTTATGAAAATTGCGGACAGTTATTTGAATCCTGTCTGAATCTGTAAAAAAAAAAAAAAAATCACACAGAAAATGATCTGCCTTCTTTCAGTGATGACAGATGTCCCCTGACAATGCTAATCCTGTGCAAATCAAACCATTTCAGACGTTGTTTGTTTTTGATAGGCAATTTATTTTCCTTGTTCCCCTGGAAACACATTTTCAGTCTTTTTCCAGTCATGTAAAATGGAGGGAAGGTTTTGGCATTTTGGGCATATAGCTCTAGGTTTGCTTTACCAAACCATGAAGTGAAAATTTACAAAATGTTAAAGGGCACTGGTGCAGAAACATTCACTCTCTGGTGTTAATGGCTTTCTGAAAATGCAGAGGCTGAGGGTGATTCATGAACTACAGACTCCATAATATTAAGAGCTGACCCTTAATATAAACAATATCATGAGGGCACACACATGCATGCAGTGTTTGTGTGTGTCCGCGTGTTTAAAAAATATTATTAAGCAGCACTCCCAGACCATCAGACAGCATCAGTGGGAGAGGACACAGTGACAGTTGCTAAACCAAACACCCTTCATTTGTCTGTCAGTGTCACTTCTTCCTCCCAAACTCTCATCCTCCCCCTTCGTTTGGTCTTCAAAGCAGGTCACATTTCGACATGGCAGCCCTGGCAATCATGACTTAATTGTGCCCTCCGTGCAAGGAAGGGTACACTCGCACAGCTGCGACAGCCGCATCCGCCAATTAATTCCTCACTAACAAATTATTAATTAAACCCAATTCTTCACATTGCTGTGAAAGCAAATAAATGGCAAATCATTATGATGGTAATTGCATGTTGCAGTAATGGTGAAACTGGTCATTAGTGCTCATATTTTATGTATTCATGAAACTCTGTTCCTGAGACCTTGAAACAGTGTTAACTACAGTGAGTGACAGAGGGCGATCTGGTCGCAGTGACTGGGAGTCTGTGGTGGTTTCTGTACTAGGCATGTTCACTGCAGAAACATGGATAAGTCGTCATGATGGCTGTGAGAAATTCAATTATAACCTATTTCTAGGGTTTTGAATTATGTTTAAATTAATGATTATGAGTTGGGGTTAGGGATAGGACATGCATGTGTTAATGAGTGTCCTCGCAAGTACACAAGTATAAATTGGTTTGTGGATTAACTATTCAGCAGTTTGTGGAATGTACATTGTTACTTGTGGAGACTCAATGTGACTCCTATGACGAGACAAACATCTGGTTCCCATCAAGTTCACTTTTTTAAGGTTAAAAGAAAAGTTTGACATTTTGGGAATAAGGCTTAGTCTCCATTTTACCACAAGGTACTCTCATGTGTGTGCATTAACTATGGAACAAGAGCCGGGAGGCAATTAGCTTAGCTTTGCATAAAGACTGAAAGCAGGGGCAAACATAGTAGAAAAATGCACAGTGTTCCTAATAACATTAACAATAATGCTCTGTTACGGCCATAATTAGCACATTTTAGCGTGCCAATTTGCTGAATTAAGATGGTAAACAATGTCAACAAAATACCTGCTTAACATCAGCTTATTTTCATTGTCACTGTGAGCATGTTAGCATGCTGATGTTAACATTTAGATCAACGCAATGCTGTGCCTAAGTACAGACCAAGTCGAGCTCTGTAGTTTCCTGTAGTTAGCCTGAAGTGCCTGAAAAGTGTAATAACTTTGAATTAAACATCTAGTAGACTACCCAAACCAGATTTAATAATGCCTTTATGAAACATCTTTGATGACTCATGAGCAGATACGGTGGAAACTGTGAATTCCCAAAATGGAGCCCCTTTAAGACTCAAATAAAAAATAAATGTCTCGCTAAGACAGAAAAAGTGACCCAACTACTTCCCATCACTATCTGGCCCTTAATTGTCACTGTGGGCTGACAGGCATATGTTCTGGTCACTTTATGTTGAAAGCACTGTCAGAGGATCCATCTGTGTGTGTGTGTGGGGGGGGGGGGTTGTATCCAGTTATGTGTGCGTGCTGCTCTCCATATGTGCATGCTCCATCTATGTGTTTGACAAGAGCTCCAAGGCCAATGTTGACAGTTGGATTAGAGACATGCATGGCGGAGGAAGGGAAGGGATAGGAGTTGGACTTGAAGACTGTGTGACCTTCCAAGGACAGGAGTGGAAATGAATGATAAGGTGGAGAGGAGGGACAGGAGCAGTGCGCTGCGGGCAGCTGGCGTTGCCCTTCCCCGCATAGTCAGGGATTTAAAGGCCTAAGGAGGGCCTAAGAAGACTGGCACGCTCATGAGATTCTGGCTCTGAGCTTCCTGGCTTGTATCTACTCTGTTGGTTTGTATCTATTTTTAGTGGACTGGTGCATGAATCTCTTTTCCCTCATTTGCGACAGACCCCAGCATTTCTATTGATTTTTTCCCCCCCCAGCTTTACTTACCAATCCAGACTCAGTGGCACGTCCTGGGAAGATTTAAAGGGTACTTTGTCCTGATGTACACAGATGCAGCCATGTTTCAGATATCAGATGTCAATAAAAATCGCACATGAATTTCACGGAGGAGTACTTTAAATCTGAATTTTCTTTTTTATTCACCTCTGTTCACATGCTCTACCGTGGAAGCTGTCATCAGAGGGAACATGACACAAAAGCCCTGAGTAAAGCTCCAAGTAACCATTCATTTCCTGCTGACAGATGACAGAGAGTGATGCATAGCCTGTAGGTTTACTTGATTTATCAAAAATACACAAAGAGCACCAGAGACGCTGAAAGAAGACAGGGAAAAGGCCATTTGAAATCTGCTGAATGGGTTGCTTTTGAGTGCTATTTGCATAATTGGTTGTTTGCTTCAAAATGATGAATAAACTAAAATACATGCATGGAAAACTGAAGTTTAAAGGCAAAGCAGTGTCCACTGCCAACCGAGCATGCCGCATAATATGCGTGCCTCTGCTTCTCTGCTAATGAGATTGAGATTGCAGTGTGTCAGTTTGAAGCATGATCCAAATGACAGAACTCAGAAACAAAATCTCATTTTATTGTTTCGAACCAGAGAAGGATATAAAATATGAGCAGAAACGTTGCAGTAAACCTAGCTTTGATTTTAAAAACAGTCTAGCAAAAAGAGATTATCTATGAAAACTGAACAATACATTAAGTTAATCTGCACTTGCTTTTTAATAATAAAAACCTCGAGGAGTGCTGACGAGGATCAATTCAGCGTTTTCTCTGTGAGGAGCTGATGACACAGTTTGTCATCTCAACGCCCCGTTAGTTCTGTTTATTTGACACTGGCTCATCAATTCAGGTAAAACATGGAGATGGGTAAGAAGTTTGTATGTTTTCTGAATCCACAAGTTGACACTGCTGCACCCTTGCATACAGGCTACTTGCAATGTACCCACTTACAATGTTCAGCAGCTAAGTAGCCTACTTCTCTCCACTTAAAGAGAAGAAAAAGATCCCTGATGTTCAAGTGTCATTTAATATTTTAGACCACGAATGGCAATGTTCTTTGTTTTTCTCCGATGGCAGCAGGCAGTCAACACCTTTTCTTACTCAATCAACCCCCTTTTATAATCAACTGGAGTGTGGTTGGCCCAATCAGAGTCATCAACAGGATTGATTTTTCCACTGGGCTCCGGGACAATTAGACAATTTCAACGAGAAACTGAATTAGGTGATTGATTAGTTCAATATGGGTTTGCCCAAACTCTGGCTTCAAGCACCACCACTTGACTTTGCATTAAGCAGAGAAGGTGAAATTTGAAAATGCTCCCCCTTATGTGAACTTCTTAGTTGCTGTGCTGATTTTTGGAGCTGGGAATCAACTATTCTCAGGAGATGACAATGTAGAAATAGATGTAAGCTTGTGAGGAAAATGGCTCTGGATTTTTCCGTGAACAACAGGCCCATCAGATGAAGAATCAAGCCTCTCCTTTTCACCAATTTCTTACAAAACCAAGACGTGCCATGGCACAAAGAATAATCATCCACAGATGTTAGAGGGCAGAGGCAAAGACATCCATCAAGCTCATTGTCACCAAGCTTCCCATCCCTTTCAAAGAAACAAAACGCCCTTAAATCCAAATCAAGGAACAATAGTTCCGGTTTTTCAGTATCCCACTATTGCGTGGTCAATGCCGAGTTTCCCATCCTTTAGCCCCAGCACAAAGTCTCCTTGTCCTCCAGCGAGGAAGATTGACACATCTAGCCCAGCCTCTTCCATCGCTCTCTGGTCCCTCGCCCACATGTGCTTTGTCTCGTCTGCCCTGCCTCATTGGAGCAGTCAGCTCCATTCAGGCAGGTTCACAGGGGGCATTTAGTCATGCACTGTCAGCTCTGCTGTAGTCCTTCGCCTCTCCCTGCGAGGTATGTCAGGGGAATGATACACATACACACTCTACCAACCTGATCCAGCTCTGACATGCATGAAACACGCACACAGTCACACACAAAATCTTATGTGAGGGCAGACCGCCGGGGAGGCATGTCAAAAAGACCGATGCAGTCGGGTCAGCTTGACATGATTGTACTATTTTTGAGAATCGCACCTTATCAAGGGAGAGGAGTGAGCAATGAGATGGAATATTGTGTTAAAAGAAATTCCTGGCAGTGTGTGATTGTGTTTGTTAGCAGAGATGTGAAGTAACTTAGTTTTTAACTTACTTTTCAGAGGGAAATATTGAATTTTTTACCATATTTATTTGAAAGCTGTATCTATCATAGCAACTATCAAGTAACTTCATAGATTTTTGGGGTGCTTATAACTGAGTATTTCCATTTTGTGCAAGTTATAGTTCTATTCCACTCCAATAAAGGAAACAACTGTACTTTTAGCTGTAGTTACTACTTACCATACATTGCAGATTACATATACTGTAGAAATATATGCTAAACTCGCATAATATGTAGAACTGGGTATTGTTTAACATTTTTGATATTATTTGAATGAGTCAATGAGTTACAATGAGACTTGGCACTGATATTAAAACAATACTTTTTCGATACCTGACTTGAAATATAAACATGCTTTTCCAGAAAAAACTTTTTAAAAATTTAACACAATAGTTTGTGTCTAAATGCGAGCAGCTGTACAAGAACTTTCCCTAATTAAATATTCTTAGTTTAGCAAAATCTAGACTTATACCTTAGGAGTAAACAGTTTGGAATAGCAACAGGTAGCACGATATAAAATTACTTACAAGTGAATCTGAATATAATTCAGTCTGGAAGGGTTTACTTTTGATACTGACATTCATAGTCCATTTTGCTGATAATGTTTCTGTAGCCTACTGCTGTTTAAAGCTGCAGTACAGAATACTTAAAAAAAATAGCATTTTGTCATGTTTGCTAAAACTGTCACTGTATCCTGACAGTAGCACATGAGACAGATAATATGGGCCAAAATCAGGGTTCACAGAATCCACTGCTACCTGGTCAAAACATCCAGTCAGAGTCAGGAGAGGTCCCTAAAGGGATCACACTGAGTACATTTACTGTCAATACTTTAGTATATTTTGGATAAAACTACTGTGTAATGTGTAAAGGGATCATTTAGTGATAAACACAGTGAGAAATGTCACCCAACTCCAACTCTACAGAGCCTTATAGAGAATTACAGCTTTCAAAACTTTATTGTCTTGGTTCAGTCTCTCTGCTCTCAGTATTGGATTTACATTCATCAGGGGGACACACACGTGACACCGGTATTTGTCTACTATTGTATTTCTATTTTTACCCAAATTAAAGGATTTAAGTACTTCTTCCACCAATGTACGTTTGCTGTTAGCACACGTGCACAAAAGAGAGCACAGAAAGTTGAGTGATACAGGAGTTAACCTTGTCTTACTACTCATTATCTATTCACACAGCGTACTGTATTTGCATATGAAATGTAATCACAGGCTTGAAGTTTTATTAAAGTAAGTGATGTAGAGGATGACAAAGACAGTAATCCCCTCTCAGCTCTGCTCACCCTGTCTCATAATGATAATGGTAAGAAGAATTATTTTCAGCCTACTATTCACACACACACGCACAAGCATACACACACACACACACATGCATACAAAGAGGCACTGTCATCTATCTTGCCAAACCCAAACTGTAGCAAAAATTATAGTCACACATATGCACACATTTTCACAACGGAAGCAAATGCAACACATGGACACATACACTAATTTTGCAGAGTGTACGCCTGTGTGACAGAACGCTGGTGAGAAGCAATTTCCCCTCCTTGTCATTATTAGATTAGCGCTTGTATTATTTGGGACAATAAATTGGCCGCGATTGAAATGAATGCCATCATCCAGGCTTTAATACATATCTCCTCCGTCTCTCCAGCGTGATGTTCGTTCCTGATTATGAAATACAGATGGAGTGTGTCAGAGGGACAGCACCACCACCAGTCAGATGGGACTCTCCCTTTGCTCCCACGATGTGTTTGCCTTAAGCAGAGCTGAGTCAATCAGCCCTGGGTGATTTGTAAGTGACCTCTACAATGATGACTAAATCCTGAATGGTAAGTAACTAAACTCACTAGTGATGGTCCAAGTGACAGGAATTAGACGCTGTGGCCTCAGATTGACTCGACTTCATGTTTGCTTTGCGGGAGAAAACTGTTTTATCGACTCTGGATGCAGCAATCCTGCTTTAGCCTAAAACCAAATTGTCTAATTTGAGGTAAATTGCAACAAAGAAGCACTTTTAAATGTATGCCTGTATCCATCATTTCAAGAGTGCAGAGGTCACATGGGACTCTCCACTACTGTATGTGCTGCTCCATTAGCAAGTTATACAGCTTTCTGGAATGTGAGCGCTTCTCTTCAATGCTTCCCTTCATTTTCCCTCTTTGATTCAACAACTTCTGAAAGACGCCCGGCCGGCGCCATCTGATGACTTTGGTTGTGAAGGGTAATTGATTGGCGGGGATTATCCCCTTCCAAGTCACCTGCTGATGGAGCTGAGAATGTCGGAGGCAAAGCAATCTGCAACCAGAGAGCGTTCACCTCACCTACAGTGTGATGCTTAATGTCTTCTGTGAGGGTGAAAATTGCTGAATATAAAATAGAAAAAAATAGATTTTTTCAAACTTACTGTTAAAACATGGTCCCTGAGCTTGACGCGCAATATTATTTGCCTTCTCTTTCAAACACTGCAAAAAGGACGCAAGTAATAATCAAATTTCATAAAAATAAAAAGAGCTATCTTTGCTGTCCATTGCCAACTGATAAAATAGTTACCTAGTCTGTGCATAATTCATGAAAGATTTTCTGAAATTTGGGCTACATTTTGACGGAAACTTTACTTGTGATGGGAGTGATTAATTTGAAAGCTTTGAAGTTTTCTAGCCAGTAGGCCTCTTTCATAGCAGAGTGATAGTAGGTCCCAGTTTATGTGTAATCTAGACACATAATCAACCTGAAAAGTACGAGTTGAGAGGTGGAAACATCCCTCCTGACTTGCAGCTCAGGTCACAAAAGGTTTGTGAGTGAGTTAATGCCTATAAAAGGATTTGAGTGTGGCTCTGATCTTTCTTTACAGTGGAATCTGTGTGTGTATGGGGAGATAAAGTATGGAAGAACAATATTTGTGTCTCAGTTGAACACTCACAGTGCAATTGACCTTTGACAATGAATACACGTCTATAACACATCAGAGGAGACAGTGGAGTGGAGTGCAGTGGAGGGACAGTCTCTTGAATTACCACCTAACACATGATGCAGAATGACACTTATAACATGATCAGTTGGTATGTACTGTAGGTATCATACTTGGCTAGTTTTATTGATTTCATTTTTCTTTTTAGTCATCTAATTACATCTTGATTATTTGATTTACGGTCATGTCATGTATTTTCTACTTTTTTTTTTTTTTTTTACGATTTCGGTGTATGTGTTGTCCTGAGGTTTCTGTCTTGTTTTACTGCGTGTGAGCTCACAAAAACTATTTCTTATCAACTACATCAAAATGGCAAAAGTGGTGGATCATGCATTACACATGCGTTAACTGGATGTCTAGAAGCTGTCTACTTTTCAGTCAAATTAAACCCTGTTTAAATATATAAGTCTAAATGTCTTTTGACCAAAACATTTCCCAAATCAGTGCAAGGCAGCAAAAACTTCCTTGCATTTTTAATTCTTGCCTTGAAGCTCCAGTATCACATTGACATTACATTCTGCTCAAATTGTTACACTGATAGGGGACTTTGCAAGGTATAACTTCAATAGAATGAGGTGGACCCATAATAAAGGGAAGAAAGACATGAAAAATGTCCTTACCTTTTGAGAAATGTCATTTTAACTTTTCTGTTACGTTTCAAATTACACTGAAGCTAGCTAGATTTAGCTACCTTCCCCCTTCCTGCAAAAAAAAAGAAGAAGAAAGCAGCGAGTTACCTAACAGATTAGTCCATGACTGTAAAGCAGAAGCCTCTTGCTTTTGTGCTTGTTGGGGTTTTTTAAATCCGGCCTCTCCTGAGTCTTTGCATCCTCCCTGCCTGTCCATCAGCCTGCCTGGCAACATAATTAGAGAGCCTACAACACAGTATCCACCTGACGGGACTTACCACACATGAATGCTTACTCCACTGCCATTACACGTTCAAGACGCCACCCCAATTCATTCTGTCCACCACTTCAGATGCGGACAGAATGAGAGTCCCCCACCCTCTGTCTCTGTGTGTTCTTTCTCTCTTTGAAAGAGTATTTCTTTTTCCTCCCGCTCTGCATATAGACTTTAGTGAAGCAGCTGGACTCTGTGGGACGCTGCCGAGGCGAGGTGGTGAAAAAACAGACAAATCAGAGAGGCTTAATTGTTTTTTAATGTGCACAACTGCAGGGCGGGAGGGCTAGTTGAGGGATCATGAGTGTGTGTATTTGTTTATGTGTTTTTCCCTGTGTCTGATTTGTGGGTATGAGCTTGTGTGAGTTGGTTTGATTGTTTTGTGTAGGCGTGCTGGTAATTGCAAATTCAGTATGTGTGTGTGTGTTTGTGTGTGTTGTGATAGTGAAGAAAGCAATTATATTTAATTTTTATTTTAAAAAAAACATCACTTACACTCTCTTTAGAGCAGTTATTGAATAATTATCATAATTTCCTGGTCCGGAAAGATGAATCTTGACACACTCAAAATTGTTTTTGTCAGGATATTTTACTGTCACACCCAAAATACTCAGTATTCTGGGATATAGATTAGGTCTTCTATATGAATAATGTCAGTTTGACGCTTTTCGCTTCGTATTCGCTTTAGTCTGCGTGTAAAACTGCTTTGGATAAGATTGTAATGTAAAATCCATCTTTATAGAAATAATAAGGTAATTCTTCTTAGAGCCATTTTCCCCGATTGGTCTATTCAACCAAAATGATTGCTACATGTAGTGCTAATAGTGTCACAGAGGCCAGCAGAGAATAATGGCACTCTTAGTCATTGGCGTTGTGAAAGCCCAAAAGTTTCGCTGCAGACAAACTTTTGTCATCAATAAATGAGGGATGGAAGTGGTCAAGGTTGCTAAGCGATGCCTCTCTGAAATCAGGAGATTTTAGGTGGATTCACAAATACAGTGACTTGGCATGTTACTGTAGGTCTCCCTGATATTTAGCTGCAGCCAGTTTCCCTCATTATTTACATCTCCTCTGCCATTATTAGTATTGATTTGATAAGATTGATTTGATCATTCTTGATCTTGTAAATAGTTTAGCAAAAAATCCTTCACTCAAAGTCCATTTACTAGAATTCTTCTGGAGTCATGTCTTGTATTTTGCTGAGTTGTATGGAAGCCCATTTCCGCCACTGTGATGAAAGATAAAAAAGTAAGTCATTATAATGAGAAACTTAGCATCTCAAAATAATGACTTACTAATTTAAAACAATTTTTCTCTCTTTTTTTGATTCGTTCTTCAGGCAGAGGGCATCTTTTCTGTAACTGCTGATAATCAGTATTAGTGTTCCAACTAGGCGGTATCTCTTTCCTGTGTGCTGTGCTCATCTGTCCACCCCTGGCTTTGTCCATTGTGTGTGTGTGTGTGTGTATGTGTGTGTGTGTGTGTGTGTTTATGTTTGCACATGTGAGGTCGGGATACCTTTCATTCCTGTCGGCCCACCCCTTCACTGCTAAGCCTCAGCTTTGACATTTCTCTTGACTTCCTCCCTAATGAATGTGTAGAATGTGTGTTTATAGACCCTTTTAGTAGTGTTTTAATATTGCTAAATAAAGAATTATTGTTGGATGGATCCACGTTTCCTGCCCCTTCGTATAACCACTCTGTATGCCTTCTGAGTTATTAGTTTAGGTCTGAAAATTTACTTGGGTGAAATTCCCAGTGTACCGTTGTCTGCTTCTTGTTATCACACTGGTTAGGGCTCTGCAACTTAACCACCCTTCTCATTATATACTGTAAATGCTAACTGAGGGATAAAATATAATGTTACCCATGTGGTTTTCTCAGTGGTAACTTTTTGACTGTATCCGTTCTGCTGGCAGCAAAGCATTTTTCATTTGTCGCACAGCATCAGAATTAAACCGTAAACTGTATCTCATACAGTACTTCAAAGCTCTCTCTAACAGCAATGGATTCTGGGTCTAGCAATGACTTGTTCATAATGGTGGAACTACTTTTAGCAAGGCGTGTTTTGAAGACATTAGGCACACAGCCAAATGTCATTTCTTCAGAGCTCCTTTTAAAGACGCCATTTGAAGCTTTGAAAAGGCTGATGAAATTACATAAAACTAGTGCTGGAGCAAAACATCTTTAGAATAAATGAAACGCTTCCATTAATGTGTGAATTATGTCTGATTTATCCACATTAGCAGCAACAATTAAATCTCTTGACATTTCATTGACATTTATTTTGTCATCATTAAACACTTTGATTGATCACAGGATGGCTCATTTTGCCTTCAAGATCTTAATGTCACAGGGGGAGTCATTTATTAATAAATACTAAGTGAAGTCACCATCCATTACTAACAATCTCAGCCATTATAAGACTATATGACGTGAATAAATTAACATTAGAAAGTTGTGCTCCAAAATGACAGACTGATTCAACACCTCCAAAATTTTTCCCTGCCCTGAAAGCTAAACCCAATGGGCAACAATATATATTGATTGCTTCAACACTATTGTCTTATCTGGTCAGCAGATCACTTTTATATATTGCAGAGAGGAACGAGTTCAATGTGGGCTGTTCACAACTGGCTCATATAAACGTGGTTTGAACCAGCACATGGCCTACTCGTCATCAAGGTAAACAAAGCCTTTTAGCTGTGCTGTCCTGTGAAAAGCCGTGACTAAAATGGTCACCATTCAGCTCTGTACGAGTATCGCACCCCCATCAAAAATCTGCACAATAAAAAGAAGAATCATACATCTGCTCTTTTCAATTTCACAGTACTAAAAATGATAAAATCCATAACATAACAAAAGGAACAGGGTGTCACTTTTCCGTAACAAGTAGATATTAATTATCCTGGCAGATACGTTCTTCAGTTCAGTCTTGGCAGGGGACTAAGACATGTTCATTATGGTTACTGAGACAGGGAATGATGTAACAATGGGGTTTTAATTACATAGCGTTTGTGCAACATTCATGAGCGTGTATAGTCAGAACACAGACTCCTAATGTACCTGGAGGACTAAAAAATATTCCAGTTGCAACAAAGTTCACCACTTATGGAACACCGGATTCCTGCATTGCAAAGAAGTGTAGTGCCAGCTGGGAGGAAACAAATCAAACACCATCTGCTGTTCCTGCATAAAGAAAATGAACATGAAACTGTGTTAGAGTGAAGATCGGTGGAAAATAACACTGTGCTGCTTTCCCACCACAAACATGACACTGTGCGTCTACAAACATGTTTGATTTAGTCTTGATAATAATAAGCTAAGCACTTATTGCTGTGGTAATTTTTCATGGCTCTTCTAGTTGATCTTCTGTCAATCAAACTTGTTGGCTGTACCATCACATCTTTTTCCTTGTTCTTCTGTTAATGAGGTTTCAGTTTTGTTTGTTTTCTGCTAAGTAATGGTAGTTATCAGTGCTCATGATAACTAAGCACAGAAATGTAAAATGCAAATGCAGTGACATAGAATACCAGACAGTGAGAATTTCGAATAGTACGTGGAAAACTTTCCATGAACTAGGTATAAATAATAAATTTATACCTATATAATAAATAAAATAATGTCATTATAGTTGTGGCATAGTGCAACAATACAGGTCAATAAATGGATAAATATTGCAAATAAATGCAAGGTTGAAGGTCTAAGGGTTGGACTCATTGTCAGACATTTCCTCTCACCCTTACATTACTTCACCTTGCCTGCAGTCTCCCCCCTCTCAGTCCGCACTGATCACTTACCTTCACCATTGCACATGCCACTAATTAATACACATAACTACAACACCTTGTGAAGAGTTACAGAAAAACTAAAGACAGAGGGGGGTAATAGAACAATAAAATGTGAACTGCTGTTAAAAAAGATGCTTTCTATTGGCTTTGGTGATGTGTAAAAAGTAACAATTGTCATCATTAGGTAGCCTGACTGGACCATGCGGAAGAAACAATGGATGTGTCTTTTACTTCTTGTTTTGTGATAACAACCATCTTTGACAGTCTAAAATACTAGATAAAGTACAAAAGACTCTGCCTGAAGATACTAAACCTCTGAGGTTTTAGTTAAGAAAAGAGAAGATTAGAAATTCAATTTTCATTTACATAAGAATGAATATGTTGCTTCATTTAAAGTTACGTAGGCTCACTTCAAAGCTGCATTGATTTTTGGCCACTTAGTGCAGCAGATTAGTAAAAAATATCGTTCACTTTGGTATACAAGCATGAAATTTGGCACAGATACTCTTTACGGACCACTATTTTGGAAAAAGGCGTTGGCCACTCAAAAATTCAATATGGCGGCCAATTTTCAACGTTGCTATTCAATGCTAATTATATCAATTATTCAAACAGTGATCCAAGCATAAAATTTGACACAAATACTCTCTAAAGAACATGTTAATGGAAATAGATGCTTGTCCCTCAAAAATTCAAGATGGTTGCCATTTTTAAAGATGTTCACCGTTCCTGTTGAATATGAATTATTTCAATTGTTCAAATGGTGATGCAAGCATAAAATTAGGCAGAAATACTCTTCAAGGAAAAAGGTATGTGCCACTCAAAAATTCAGGATGGCGACCATTTTCAAGATGGCCACCATTTCTGTCAAATAGTCATAATGTCTGCTTTGTCTGCCTCCTCTCCTTTGACCTGTCTGGCTTAGTTAAACTTGCCAGGGATATAAAATCCGGCATAGCTCTCAGGTTCATTGGAGTACACAAGCCTCTCCACCACGGCAAGGCGCAGTCCACAGAGAGGAAGGGCCACTGTTAGAAAAAGGAAGTGGCCAGTAAAAATTCAGGATGGAAACCATTTTTCAAGATGGCTGTCATTCTTGTCCTAGGTTCATTGCCACTGTTTCCAAAATAGTGATACGGAAAATATACCACAAATATTCTGTTAAAAAATTCAAGATGGCCGTCATGTCGGAAGTATGTACACTGATGCACAAATGCATGTTAGCAAAAATACTCTAACGGCCACACTTTTAGAAAAAGGCAATCGCAAAAATTTAAGATTAGTTTTTCAAGGTAGGTGTTGTTTTCATAGTGTACTCTGTTGGGACTGAGTTAAAAGGAAGGATTCAGAAATAAAAACATAAGTTCTATTATTTTTTATTTATTGCTTTTTTAATTTTTTAATTTTTATTATTATTTTATTTAATTTTATTTATATTCACATTTTTACCAGCTAAAAGGCCTTGTGGTTAGAATGTCCAACCTGAGATTGAGAGGTTGTGCCCTGCCGAGTCATAATAAAGACTGTTAAAAATGGTAGCCAGTGCCTCCCTGCTTGGCAGTCAGCAAGTGTCGTTTTGGGGGCAACATATCCAGGAAGCTATACATATGCATCACGGTCCAGAATCAGGAAATCGGCTCTCTGCCCACCGCAAGGCTACTTACTTTTTTATTCACATTTGCAATTGCACAGTTCTGTGCAAGTGAAACCCAATCTAAAACATTTGCATCTTCCACGGCACTCTGATTTGCAGCCACACTTGGCTAGTTGTTCACAACTTTGTGCAACTGGTGCATTTGCTGTCCAGAAGACCCCCCATTGTTCACCAAGCTTTTTCCATCTGTTGTGAACCAACAGTGTGGATTTGTGCATTTTATATCAAATAATTTGGAGACTCAAAAATCCCTTCCCTCTCTCTCTCTGAGGAAAAAGGAGGGGGTAGGAAAGTTTTACTCCCCTGGAGATTGGCCTTTTGACATGCAAAAACTAGAGATTGGCCAGGGGTTTGGTAAGGGTCTGCAGAGACTCAATCAGACATGCATCACTTAAGGACGCCGTAAAGGTGTCAATAGACACTTAGCAGGACAGCAAAAGAAGTGTCCAGTCCCTCTCCCTCCAGGGTGCCTCGGGACATCAAAGTACCAGACGTTCTGATACCTTTTCCCATAGAATGGCTGGGCCATAAAATGCCACTCCCTTCTCTTCTTTGAGCTGATGTGCAAATGTGATAAGCCAGGCGTGCGAAAGGGGGACACTTAACAACTCCTGCCTTCTTGAGTTAAAACAATGTTTCATTATAAACTGTTGTTCTGTTTAACCAATAATCCTTGCTAAGTTAGTAGTGGCGTTTGCCTCCATTTGAGTAGTTAGGTTACCATGTTGTTGTTTGTTGTTTAAAGAATCTAAATAAGTTAACTTTGCAGTGTTTTAATTTTCAGCAAGGATCCCTGACGTTTATTCAGTCTATGTTGTAATCAATGCTGTGTTCACAACACTTTCTGACACTTCCTTTAGAGATGATGATAAAGAAATGTCCTCCTATACTCAATTAATTTTCCAGCTCAAATTTAAGGTTAAAAATAACTAAAGCTCCTGAGCAAAGATTGTTTTGGGGTTAATCAAAGCTATCGGCATGTAACCTGAGCTCCCCCAAGTGGACAAAAGTATTACATGCCATCGTCTAATGTATAAATGTCACTTGATTTACCTGTCCATAATCTAATGCCATTCGTGTATCTTGCTTATATTCTCTAAGAACGTGTAACAGCCAATATATCCAGAAAGCTAGGTAAGTTCTTCTCCTCTGATGATTCATTCTGAAATGTTAGCCTCAAAGTTGAACTACTGACAATTTTTTTCCTTTTTATCAAGTGCTTAAAACTAAGAACGGTACAACCATTTGACAATTGAGGTTTGATTGTGGGAAGATATTTAATTACAATACACGCCAATAGATTTTTTTGATTAATTTTAATATGTCTAAAGAAAGACACACTATCCGACTCTCCAACTGTGCTTCGGCACGCACCTAGCGTGTTCCCGTCTCCCAGCAACACCCTAAGCAGTTCGACCCGTCGCAACAAAGCCCCTTTGTTCGTTTTCAAGCCACACGCGAAGCGCCACGACCTCAACTTTCCTTGTGTTATATTTTCTTTGGTTTTGTTTTGTTAAAGTTATCAGTCCGTTAGGTTACACTAGTTTAATTCAAGAACGACCAAGTTCTTTTTTTTTTAAGCTAACGGAGGTCGGACCCCACCACGTGGCCCGCCAGCAATAACAAAGGACACCTGAAAGAACAGCCTAATTGCCAGACACGGAGAACCCCGGAGAATTCCCTAGCAGAAAGCCAGGAATCGGGCAGCTAGCGTGGGACCCGTGCAACAGGCCAAGGCAGGCCGCCAACCCACCGTAAGGCAAAACAAGGCATTCTGTGATCAGTGATGTCCAATATCCATTATCTTTAGTCCTTAAACTCCTAGACAAATTTAATCGAGTTAGTATCATATAATTGCATTCATTAGCTGCCGTATGAGTCAAATGCTTCCCACAATAGAACCCCTTCTCATTGTTAAGCCATTGTTTATTTCTTTGATGTATTTAACTGCATTTTTATATCACCTTAGTTGGTTAATAAATTCACTGTAATCAAGGAATTGTGTGTGTATTACCTGTCTCCAAGTCCCTGCCAAGAAAATTTACCCCTTCGATATGAGATTGACTGATTTAAGATAATTAAGTGATTGTTAACTAACTGATCACTAGTGAATAATTGTCTAATTATTAGCCATACTCAGGGAGTCCCGAGACCCTGGCAAACGGAATATCGGGTGGTGCCCCTCAAGAGATTTATGAATTAATATGTTCTGAATATTAAAATTCATAATTTGGTATTAATTCTCATAAATTTATTAAAACAATGTAGACATGCTACACATCCCCAGTCAGCAGGACTCTCTGCTTCTGGCTGACATTGGGTTGCTTGACCCCATATGCAGCTTGCCTGGTATGCAGCGCGTTTAGTGTGTTGAAGCAGAGCTGCTCTTGTTGGAGGAATGGCTTCATATGACCTCTGCTTTCAGGCAAACATGTCAAGTCTAGCCTCATCTACACTAACAGCTGTGCTTGATCGATCATACAGCAGGACCACAAACTTCTCAAGGATCTCCATGTCACTATCAGTCAGAACAGGAGGGTATTGACTTAGTTTGCTGAAGATGAGAATGTTCCTTGAAGAATATTTGTACCAAATTTCATGATAGTATCACCAAGTGAAAGAAAGATATAAGGATTCAAGAAAAATGCCGGCCATCTTGAAAAATGGTTACCATCTTGAATTATTGAGGGACAAGCACCGTTTTCCAAAAAACCATTCTGAAGAGAGTATTTTCACAAAATGTTATGCCTACATCACTGTTTGAACGATTGACATGATGAGCATTTGACAGAAATAGCGGCCATCTTGAAAAAACAGCTGCTATGTTGAATTTTTGGGTGGCCAACGCCTTTCTCCCAAAAAGTGACCCTTAGAGACTATCTGTGCCAAATTTCATGCTTCTATACCAATTTGAACGATTCTCTTGAAATATGCCATTAATCTGCTGCAGAGTGTAGAAGAACTGTACCTTAAATGTACATTTTCATCAATTACCTGTTTCCAGAAGACAAGCAACAACATTCACTTGTTTCTTTCCACCTATAAGCTCTGATTTTCTTCAACTCCTGACAGAAATGTCTGACTTTTTATCTG
Organism: Micropterus dolomieu; assembly: GCF_021292245.1. Lineage (NCBI taxonomy): Eukaryota > Metazoa > Chordata > Actinopteri > Centrarchiformes > Centrarchidae > Micropterus > Micropterus dolomieu. The sequence goes on from NC_060152.1 coordinate 4,526,699, forward strand.
CTTGATGTTCCAATTTCTTCACTAGCTAGCCACTAACTTTGCCTGTCTGCTGTTGGTGCTGGGCACGTAGCTATAATGGGTTTATCAAAGGCTTTTTGCAGAAAACAGCTGCATGTTGCTGCTGGAAACAAGGTTGATGAGAGTGCTCCCAAGACTGAACCATAGCGCACATAGTGCCATAAATCCAAAATTATGAGCTAAAAAAGGCTGATATATCTGAATAGAACTGCACAGGCGGTATCATTTCTATGTAGATTCATCACTATGAGCAACCCCTCCCATATTACATGTAGTTACTTGTTCCATTGGTAATTTGCAAAATATTGATAAGTGGCACTTCAAGGAACAAAGTGCATCCTCATTAAAACTATACTTAGCTTATTTCAGGGTTGCATCTGGCTCTCTTCTCTGCATGAGAACAAAGCAACAATGCCCATTTCACTTGCTATAATAGACATTTGCTATTGCCTGAAACCCGCTTCCATAACAACAAACTCATTTCACTTATTCATGGTAGAAAAAAGGGGCAAAGGGAGAGAATGAAATAGCCATCAGCACTCAAGACAAATTGGCTCATCCACTGATGCTGGATGTGCAGCAGCATATGCAAGGCATTTCTCTGAAGTCAGAACTGCATTATTAAGTCAAATTAAGCTGTGTTCTGCACACTGGAGCTGAGTGCTTGACCCTTTCTTGCCGGAGGAGGCCATCTCGTTGTGGTGCATTAGGAGGTCCAATTGATCCTGTCTACAGTTTAAATAAGGCCATCTCTGGACTAATGCAGCCCACCATTAATGCACCCCTACCCAGATTTTTTTCTCTCACCAAAGGGCTCACCCACCCGAAGATCCTCATTAACACTCCCCTAACGCTGACGAACTTGTTCATCCCACACAACATCTTCTAAAGTTTAGCTCCCCTGGCTTGTCTTCTTAGCACATTGTCATTGAGCACAGTGTGCTCCCTCTTTTGTCGTTGTTTTTTTTTTTTTGTCTGTCTTGCCTCTTATCTTGCCTTCATTCACTCATTGCTGTTTTTGTCTTCCAAACTCTCCCTTATCCTCCCTCTCTATTTTTGTCTGCTTTGGATTTAGTGAGTAAGGCTGAGGGAGAGACTGAAAGGGAATTACAGAATCCTTGGTGTCATTGAAGCCACTGAGACTGACAGTGAAAAGCCAATAATGACCCTTCTATCCTTATTTTCCTCAGACACTGACCAGACTCTTTCTATTCAGCAGGTCTGGTCTTTTTGTGGTTCAAAGGTCATTTATCTTGGTACCGTGGAGACACACACAGACTTTCACCATGACTCACCTACATATCCGTTTGAGTTAAAAGATTCTAATTAGGTAAACATTTTGGATGATGGATTTTAGGTCCCTATTCTAGTAGCAATTGCTGAGTTTCAGGACTATGGATTTATTGTGGAGTAGATCTACATTTAGATTGTGTTCAACCTTCCCAGGATATAAACTTCTCTATGAAATGTATTGTATATCCTCCAGAAATTATTATCAGGAAGGTGCACTGCAAATTATTGAGCAAATTCACCACACAGCAATTGATTGTGGCATTCAACACATCAACATCTTGTATCGAGTATCAGTAGGCAGGTTTGTGAACCTATTTGGCCCATACAATTCACTGCCGGCCGATAGTTGCGGCGTTAAGCAAGAAACAGACTTTGTCATGTTGAGTATGCAGTACTTGTAAAATTAGTGGCATAAATAAGGCTCAAACATACAAGAATCAAAGTGTGGTTATTTTAACAGTGTGGCAAAAGCAGGGATTTCTACACAGTATTTCATTACATTAACATTAATAGCAGTGCAGAAGATAAAAGCATAATGTCTTAAGATGGTATTTAGGGTTATCTCATTAAATCTGCAAAGCATTAGCAACAGTCTTACATAAGTTTCTCCCAAACCTTTTGTTCTTATTTCACTGGGTCCTTTCCCTATGAATAAGTTAGACGGAAGGTTGCCAAACATGGAAAGATTACCGCAGGATGCAATAAACCTTATCTGTTCAACGCAAACTGGATTACAAAGGCCAGAAAATACCTCAGCATGAATTATCAGGCTAACATTGTGCAGATTGCTGCAATTGATTTGAATTGCATGTTGCTTGAGGAGGCCCATAGACTCAGAGCAGATGGTGATAGCAGAAAGGTGGAAGTAATTAAAATGGCTAATCCTCAGTGAGATGGTGTATTGACGCCTTCTCAATTCCTGCACTGTGCGCCGACTGCAGCAACCCAGACCACGACCACAACTATCCAGACAAGAGCAAAAATAATACACCGCTTGCAAAAAAACGTGCTGTAAATGTTTTCATTTTTCTATTTTATCATGTCACATTTGTCATAATGAGTTCATTGTTTGTTTGGCGCAGTGACAAAGCCTGAAGGCACAATTACCAGACATACTGTGGTTTTGATTTTGGACCCAGTCTTGAATGCAGTCAGGATGGTTTCCATGGTGAGACTAGTTTATTAGTCTGGAGGATCCAGTTCATGTCCTGCACGGGCTCTCTATCTGCTAAATCAGCCCAAAGCTCAATACTGTTTATTGTTTGGGGCTACATTTTGTCCCTTTTCGAAACTTGTATGATGTGCATATTTTATGATAGACTATGTTTTTTTATTAATTGCTCCCAGCAGTTCCTTTTCTATTCACAGATGCACTATTTTACAGAGGCCTCATTATTTAGTATGTTCATCCCTATTGCTCCTTTCTGGTTTGCACAAATTACTTTTATGAAATACAGCAAACACCTATGCCCACCTTCATCGTAAATCAAAATATGAATTGTAGTTTAATGGCCCATGAAAAAATGGATATAAAACACGGTGTTCTCTGTACTGTTCAACAAGCAACACATTAACACACCTGCTTGGTCACTCTTTACTTCCTGAAACAAATGTTGTCAGTAGGTGGAAATGTTGCTATATGTCTCGACTGAGTAATTACTTAAATTCACATTGTCCAACCTTCAGAAATATGTGGCTTAGGCTGGTCATTGGGAGCTTAGTGGTGTGCGATGGAATGGTGAGGTACATTAAACCAGCAACGAGATACAAGAGGCATCATAAATGAGGTCTAATCCCTAAAGTGTGACTTTAGTGAGTCTCAGTGTGAAGCTATAATCTTACTAATGGCAGCCAGGGTTGGACAAGTGCCATGTTTTCAGGCACATAGCTAATATCTGTCACAAGCCTTCAAGTATTTACTGTATGTAGTGACCTAGAGTTTGATTGAAAAATATGGACTTACTTTGGACTCCAGAAGAAAATCACACTCATATGAAATGAGTGCAGCTTTTGCTTTTAATTCTAATGTAAATGTATCAGAACATAATTTCAGAATGGCCACAAAGCGAACTACAATGATTGCATTCACTATGTATATTGAATGAATAAGCTTGTCTTATTCATTCATTGCTTTTCACACCCAGAGATGTCGGCCATACTATCTGCCCAGAGTATTCTCCAGTGTTTTTGTCGTTGCTGTTTACATTCGTCCAGATGCAAAATCAAAAAAATGCACTACAAGAACTGTATAAAGTCATCAGCAGTCACATGACAAAACAACCTGATGATGTTTATATTGTTGCTGGTAATTTTAATCAAACAAATCTCAGAATGGTATTACCTAAATTCCACCAGCATGTCCACATCCCCACCACAGGAACAAACACGCTGGACCACGTCTACACCAATATTCCTGGCAGCTACAAAGCCCTCCCTTGTCCCCATTTTGGTCTATCAGCCTATATTGCTCTGCTTCTTCAGCCCACTTACACCCAGCTGTTTAAAAGGGTCAAGCCAACAATTAAAACAGTCAAAGTCTGGACAGATGAGGCTCCAGCAGCTCTGCAGGACTGTTTTGGGAGCACGGATTGGAGTATGTTCAGAGAGGCCACCACCAAGGAGAGCCACATCAACCTTGAGGAATATACATCATCAGTGACATCATACATCAGCCAATGTGTTGATGATGTGGTGATCACTAAGGGTGCTTTCACACCTGGAAGAGAGAGAAAATATCGATGACATTCCATCAAAATAATTTTGACAGCTACTTCCGGTCCCGCCCCTAAACCGGATATGTGTATGTAACTGATAAGAGGGGTGTATCTGGTCCCGCCCAAACCGTAAATATGTGGATGTAACTGATAAGAGGGGTGTATCCGGTCCGGCCCAAACCATAAATATAATATATAATAAGAGGGGTGCGTACATCCTTCCATTGTGTGTTTTTGACTGATAATTGGAGGAGGTTTTTCATTGATTTAAAGACTTTATTAAGTAATAAAACATGAACTTGAGTGAATTAACTAGTAGGTGTTTATGGCAATAAATTTAGCAAGTAAAGGAGGAGTCTCCGGGGCCAGCAAAGGATCAGTAGGAGGTTTCTTCATTGATTTGGAATCAAGTCAGTCTTTATTATTAAACAAGTAAAGATTAAATTGAAGTAATTACAGTAAAGCAGTAAAATATTATAACGGTGAGTAAAAATTAAACAGCATTATAAATTACCTTCAACAGCATGCAGCAAAATAAGAGTGAGTTCCAAAATTAAACTTTGTAAAATCTTTGCTAAAGCTTTGTGTGACAAACTTACCATCATTAAAGAACTAAAGAATAAATTGAATTAATTACAGTAAAGCAGTAAAATAATATAACAGTGAGTTAAAATTAAACAGCATTTTAAATTACAACAGCATGCAGCAAAATAAGAGTGAGTTCCAAAATTAAACTTTGTAAAATCTTTACTAGTGCTTTGTCTTGCCAACAAACTTGCCATCATTATCACTCTTGTGAAAAGCTGTAGCCTAGTCTTAAACTAAGACCAATGATGGGAGTCTGTGAAAATAAAAGGAGTCCATTTAGTCATTCAGAAACAGCAAAAGCAATGCTCACATCAACAGACTCACAGTCCACAGTCCAGTCCGTTGATGTGAGCATTTCTTTTGCTGTGAGGGGTCCAAATGTTTCACCTTTCTCCAACTGGTAAAAACAAAGTTCGTTTACATCATAATTGAACGCACATTACATTCCTCATGAAGTGTATCGGGGGGCGGCGTCTGGATCCGGCTCAAATACAACACTCATTTCTTGGGGGCTCCTCTCGGGTTTGAGTTTTGATAACTCGTTACAGGTGTCTGGCTGATCATCTTCGAATTGGCTGCTCTCTTACTCATGTTTAGGTTGTTTTGGAATAGTTTTATGTTTCTGAATGACTAAATCAAGCACTACAAGAAATAAAGTCGTCCTCCTTTTATTTTTACGGACTCCCATCATTGGTCTGTGGTAACCCCTCCTAGTCTCTTATCATTGGCTCACGGCTAACTCTACCCATCCTCTTATTTTGTATGTGACAGCATGTGGGAGATAACTGGTGAGGGGTAGGGGACCGTTACTTCTGGTACAACCAGATTATTATATAAAGTCTGTCATTCCAAACTCTTGTCTCCGGCTGATAAAAATAGGTTCCTGTTTGAAAAACGAACTCTGTCTGATAAAACCAGACCGTTTTTAACAACCGGAGTCTAGGGTTATTGATAACTCTATTCCATAACTGGTCTACAAGATTACCTGAAGATGCTAATGACAGTTAAAACACACGACATGGCTCATTGAGAAATCAGAGGGAGGGAGGGAGGGATGGAAGGAGGTACGGGGGGTGGAGCACATTCCTCAATTCACCCTGCACAGCCTATGCTACACCAGAAAAAGAGTGGAACGATTTAAGATGTTGTTCCTAAACAAGGGGGCATTTCCCCTTAAGCTCAGTTCATTTGGAAATATGTGAACACAACAATCGCATTCTTATCCAGAAAAAAACAACCGAGCCGAGATCGCCTAGAAGAAGATCGTCCATACGAACCCTAGAGTGGTTCGTTTGCAGTGAGAACACAGCCGACCAATGAACAAATTAACCAATGCCAAAAGATCGCTTGTCAATGTGGAGCTTCAGCCGCGTGTTTTGCTAATTTGTTGGGGCGTGTTGTTGTGCTTAATGTATTGTATTATGTACTGCTGTTTTTGTGCCTTTGCCCTTTCAATAGCACTGACTGGAAGTGACATATTCAAAGTGATTTGGAACAAATTATCTGTTCCAGAACAAAACAAAACGGTCTGGGTGTGAAAGCACCGTGAAACGATAAAATCATTCCCCACTCAGAAGGTGATAAAGAAGCTTACATCACCGCCAGAGCGAGACTGAAGGCTGACATCAAGGAGGCGACGCGGAGAAATCAGCAGAGACTGGAGAAATACCTCAACACCAACAACACCAAAGAAATGTGGCAGGCCATCAAAAACATCACAGGCTACAAAAGCAGGAGCTCCCCCATCATGTGTGAGGCCACATTACCTCATGGATACATTTAAGGAACAACGGCAATTGTCAGTATCTACAGCAGATGTGAGGAGAGTCCTGCTGAGAGTGAATATGAGTAAATCAGCTAGGCCTCATAACATTCCTGGACGTGTACTAAAAACCTGTGCCAATCAGCTAGTTGATGTTGATCTCACTATCTCAGGAGAGGGTTCCCACCTTCAAGACAGCCACTATCGTTCCCGTACCTAAAAAGTCTGCAGTGTCTAGTTTGAAGGACTACCGCCCTGTGGCTTTCACCCCTATTCTGATGAAGTGCTTTGAGAAACTGGTCCTTCAGCACATAAAAAACAACATCCCAGCCAGCCTGGACCCTCATCAATTTGCTTTCACAACCAACAGATCCACAGAGGATGCCATCTCCACTACCCTCCACTTAGCCCTCACACACCTTGAGAAAAACAACACCTACATCAGAATGCTGTTTGTGGATTTCAGGTCAGCATTCAACACAATCTCCCCATGAAACTGATCAGCAAACTCAGCACTCTTTTTTTACTTTTTACTTTAAATTTCAACACTCTGCAACTGGATATTGGACTTCCTCACAGACCCCAGTCAGCTCGCACTGGTGGACAAAACTGGAGCCCCCCAGGGCTGTGTGCTCAGCCCCATCCAGTTCACACTGTAAACCCGTGACTGCATCCCTTAACATGGAGAGAACTCTGTTGTGACGTTTGCGGATGACACCCCCATCATTGGCCGGATTTCAAACAATGATGGGGCTTCATATCGGGAGTAAATTGATAATCTTGCAAAGTGGTGCTCAGAGAACAACCTACTGCTCAACGTCAGCAAAACAAAGGAGCTGATCACTGATTTCAGAAAACAGGAGATAAAGACACACACTCCTGTCTACATCAGCGGTGCTGAGGTGGAGCAGGTGAACAGTTTCAGGTTCCTGGGAATCAGCATCACAGAGAACCTGACATGGTCATCTCACATCTCCATGCTGGTGAAAAAAGCTCAGAAACTACTATATTTCTCGATTTCTCGATTTATTAAAGCTTAAGAAGGCCAAATTCCCACCCCAAGTTCTTGTCATGTTAGTCTGCATGTTAGGATTTGCTTTTGTGCTGTTTTTCCTGTGTCTATTTGATATTGTCAGGGTTTGGAGTTTTGTAGTCTAGTCTATTATTTTGTTCATTCGCTTTAAGTTTTCTTTGTCTCTCATCTTGGTTCTTTGTCCTGTACTTTAGTTCATGCTTAGTGTTTTCCTGATCTGTGTACTTCTGTGTTTTATCATTATGGTCTGTCTTAGTCCTTAGTCTTATGTCTCCATGTTGTAGTGTAGACTTGTCTCCTGTTTGGTCCCGTCTCTGTCCGTGTCCTGATTTTGCTGTCTTTCCATGTTTTGTGTTTTACTTTGGTAGATCTGTCCTTGTGTTTTCCTGTTATTTTACTTCCTGTTTATTTTGGTAATCTTCTTTATCTGGTGTCTTTGTCTAGCTTTGTATGATTACCTGATGTATCTCAGCTGTGCTTCCCTCCCTGCTCGTTTACCAGTGTATATATTGTCCTCAGTTGTCTTCAGTCTTTGTCACATTTGTCCTTGTTCTGTCTGCATTGTCTGTGTTGAGTGTTCTGTGCCTTCCCTGCCCTTTTGGGATTATTTCATTGGTTTATACTTTGTTCTTGGATTCTTCCCTTTGGATTATGTTTTGTTTGGTTTTCGAGTATTTTCTGTTTGGACAATTGCTGCTGAGCTCCCAGCACAAGCCTGCTTTTTGGTGTTAATAAATCCTCATTTGAACTGCATCCTCCTCACCTGAGTCTGCATTTGGGTCCGCACACCTCAGTCCTCAGCCTTCCCTTGTCTCGGAAGGAATTAAGCGATGTAAGTTTTGCCATGGACAAACTCTTGCTCATCCTGAGCACTTTTGGGGATGCTCAAACGAGACTGGGGGCTATAGCCTCGTTTGAGGAGACGTTTCATTTAAATCCTAGGCTTCTCAAAGCTCCTGGTGTGGGTAATCTGGTGTTACATTTGGAGACTCTTAAGATTGCTATGTCAGACTCTCTGGATTCCTCCAGTGCTGTTCTGCCTGCCTCTACACCAGCAAACCACCTACCAGTTTCCCAGCCTGTTAGCGGAGCAGTGACTAGCCACCAGCCTATTTCCCGGCCTGCTAGCGCTGCAGCGGATAGTCTTGTGCCTGCCTGCCTGCCTGCTCCATCCCCCTCTAAGTCGGGTCCAGAATCCAGGTTGGTTGGGGATTCATGGACTTCTAGCTCTCTGGCTGCCTTTTTGTTGGACATAGCTTTGGAGCCAGAGAGCGAACAGACTGAAAGTCCCCAACCAACCAGCCACCAGCCGGAAAGTAACTGGTCTGCTAGCGGGCTGCTAGCCAACCTGCACATATCCTGCCCCTGTTCTGCTAGCACAAAGGCTAGCCACCCTCCGAGTTCCCCACCTGTTCCACCAGGACGACGGGGTTCTCGCCGCCGCAGACAGGCTACTCCAAGTCACCCAGGGTTTCCGAGACTGTGCTCCTGTACGGCATGGAACCTGAGCACCTCGGTCCTACTGAGCCGACTCCTGTTCCCCGTGCCCCGTCGGTGGTCTCCGAGACGACCACTTGAACTCTGTTGCTTCCCTGATCTGCCCAGCCTCCTGGGTCGTCCTCCGGGACAACCTCCCGAACTGTTTTGTCCCCCTGGCCTGCTCGGTCGACCTCCCGAACTGTTCTGTCCCTCTGCCCTGCCCTGCATGTTTGGCCGAGCACCTTTCCTGCTTTGTTCCCTGGACTATGTGGGGTTTTTTTTGTTTTTCTATATACACCCTATAATGTTACGGGAGAGTACAAAATAAAGTAAAATATTTGCAGCATATTATGTATAATGGTCTATAAAACACTAAGGCACTTCTGACACAGTAAGTATGCTAGTGGTGACAAGAAATCATCTGATGTAGAATTATGCTGCATCAGCTCTGTCTTCAGATGTTAAAACACACTGACAGAGCTGACATCTGCTGTTGTGACAGGTGTAAGAGTTTACTTTCATGAGCTGCATGAGATACAAAGTTACAACCACTTCTTAGATCCATGATGCACTCGGGCTCAGCATGAACTTTTGTTGAAACAGCAGTCTGTGCCAAAACACGAGGGTAATGTTTAATGGGGGATTAGTAGTTGAGCGAGCACACACATACAGACTGAAAAACGAGAGGAAAGATGTATCCTTGCAGAAGAAGAAGAAACTTTATTTATTAGTTTTAATCCCAAGACTGAATTTGGCCAAAAGTGTTTAAATCCTGTTCCTTTTAATGATCTGTCGGCTTATTCTTTATATGGTGGATGTGGTGTCAGAATGCGAGACACTGACACATTTTCTTTGCTTTGCACACATGAAACAGCCACTAACTTCTTTAAACCACAAATAACTTTGAAGTAGTATACTCTCATTAACTCCAAAACTCGTAATCTTAAAGCGCATGAAAATATGAAATAAATGAGACAAATCCATTTCTTGGACTAGTGGAACTTTTACTCTAAAATCTAGAAGAAGAAAAAACAGATTACTTTCTCATTTAACCCTATTTTATTTTTTCTCCACTTCACACAGCAGTTAACAGATTTTTATCTTGTTGACAAGACAATCTCACTTTAAGGCCCATTTAGTAGCTATTCTGGTTCTTTCAGCTGTATCACACTGTCCTGCAGATTAAATTTGCTCAGATTCTGATTCTGAGCATCTCTAGGACTTCTCACCTATATTGACTTAAAAGTTGAGCTGCTATGAACTGAACTTCAATGAACTGTTAGCTAACTTTGTTGTTCTATCTGGATGGCTTTCTTTGCCTGGTTCTAGTACTGAAATTGTTATTTGGTAATTAAATTAGTAAACTGTCAGAAATGTTAATGATTGAAGCAGTGGTTCTCAAACATTTTGTGTCCCCCAGTTCTTGCCCCCGCACTACACATAAACAGAATTCTTATCGATCATTAACAATATTGGGAAAGCTACAAATAAAGAAGGACAATAGCATCAACAAACTCTTGTTTTTTATTAATTTCCCTACATAAACTATGTTCATTCAACTTAGTTACACTCCCGCCAGTTTGAGAACCAGACCTAAAGCAATATTTCAACATAGCTTTCAGCCAAGAACTAGTCTACCACAAAACCCCCAATAAAATCGCAATGCGTTTTTTTTTTTTTTACACTGATACACAGATTTAAAAAAAGCAGATATAACATGTTAATTAGTGAACTTTAGATGTAGGCAGATTTGTTTTACGTTTTGACCGAGCCAGGCTTGCTGTTTCTCCATGTTTCCAATTTTTATGGTAAGATAAGCTAACTGGCTGCAGGCTAAAGTCTCATATTTGACGGACAGATACTTTATTAATGCCTTTTGGGAAATTCCTGATTTTTCATTTCACATTTTGAAGATGTACACACATAGGCCCAAAAATACAAAGATACACACATACTGAACTCATAAGAACTCATAGAGATGCAGCATGGGGAGAGAGTGATGGGGCTTAAAATTTGTATTCTAACTTTGGACAGGTTTGTGCAGCGGTGTTCAGGAGAGAGAGAGAGAAAGAAAGAAAGAGGGAGCGAGCGAGGAGGTGCTTCACAAATACGCGCCTCAATCAAAAATAATTTTAAATACACCTAGTAAAAAAATTTGCAAATGTTGCAATTCGCATTGATAATTATCCTAATTATAGGCTAATTATGGGAAACACTGCTTTCACTACAACCCCCTTCACTCCCAAACAAAGCAGTCTCTCCAGACTTTTTAACTAATATCATATTCATAAAAGCAGCAAGGGGTGTGGTTTTTACAAAGCATATAGGCTGGGCCTAATGTTTCCTAACACCACCGGGTAAATCTGAACTTTTGAATGGCTGTTTTTCTGCCCATGTAGCCTATTTATAGTAGTTACAAAACGTTCCGTTAACGCCACTCTCTCCCGATGGGATCAAGCATCAGTGCTGAAGTTTCTTTCTGTAAGTTTCATTTAAATCATGCTTCATTAAATCAGATGTAGAAATGTTCACGGTTGAAAGCTTTTTGCTGGTCGCACAGAGTTTACAATAGACGACAATGTTCTTTGCATCTTAGACTGTTACACAATAATGGCAGCAGCTACTTACAGCTGTGGAAAGAACGCCTCTCTCCCTTGTTCTCCATTCTTTCAGTCATGGACAAGGGATTAGGCTTTATGTGCCTAACAGAAACATGGCACCAGCCAGAGGTCTACTCGCTTAATGAAGTCTGTCCCCCCTGATTAGCTACCTGGAGAAAGCCCGCAGCACTGTTCGTGGTGACCGACAGAACTTGGAGCTCAGCTTTCATTTGAGAGATGCATGACCCTCTCACAACACTCTGCATCACCTCTGCCAACAATATAATACTTGGAGTTCCTGTAGACACTTTGCAGCTAAGTTTCTGCAACTACTGGACTATCTAAACCTCTAACAACAAGCATCTGCTTTATGGACCTGTAAAAGATCAACCCAGACACCTTGACTATAGACCCCCAGCATCTCTCCTCTGCTGATTTCTCCTCAGTCATTGAGTCGGTTGATTTCTACAGCCAATCTCTGAGCAGTCTCCTAGAGCAGCACTTCAGGGCCTCAGGACTCACTGTTCACAGGCAAACCTACAGAGAGCATCAGAAGTCCTACGCAAGGTCCTTGAGAGATGCATCGTCACGGTTCTACTCCAACATCATCGACAATAGCCGTGGAAACTCCAAGCACCTTGCTAGCACTTTAGCACTATCCTTGTGTACTGAAGCAGGTTTCCAATAAAAATCAACTGCATCCTGTGTGGTGCATTTTATTAAACGCCTCAATTTACATACGCTGGGGAACAAATGTAGGATTAATTACAGGGTGTTCTTTAGGATTAGATTACATTGTGCATGGATTTCTATCACTGAGTATTTGCTAATCACACAATCTTGACAGCCCATCTGCACATCATCAGTAATCCATCCATCCATCGTCAACCGCTTGTCCTGTGTACAGGGTCGCGGGGGGCTGGAGCCTATCCCAGGTCCCATCGGGCGAAGGACAGAGTACACCCTGGACAGGTCGCCAATATTATCAGTAATCAGATATTATTATTATTATTATTATTATTATTATATATTATGTAACTCTGTAAAGAAGCATGTTTTTCAAAAATTGCATAAGTATGGGATATATTTGAAAAGTTCCGTAATACTTTGCTTTATGGATGAGAACAGCTTTTGGTTACATTCTGAGACCATCCCAATTAGCAACCCTGGGAAACTTGTAACAGATACTTGAAAATTCTTTAAGACAAAAGAAAGAAACAACTTAGAACTCAAAACCTCTCCATTGGCCACATCCCCAGGAAACTGTATGTTGTAAAATATCCCCTAAAACAGAGGTCACTAATTGGCGGACCGCGGTCTGGATCCGGACCCAGACGCTGCCCTCTCCGGACCACCGACCTACAGCTGATTTATTATTGAGACTTGCTACCTCGTGACGGAGCGTTTCTATTTTAACCCGTGCATCTTTTCTAGCATTTACTGTACTGGTATAGTGGCTCAGGAAACTCACAGACCAATCGCATGTGCTTCAATCGTCTCATGTGACGGTGCTCAGCCAATCAAATCTGTGCATTACGGTGCTTGCGAGTTAAGTCTGCGAGATTCACCAGAGACGTTTTGGAAACACACGAATTGAGGGGACGAAAGGGAAAAGAGATTTCACAAGGCTTTTAATCAAGACTGTACAGATTCTTACATCTACATTCCTCCCACGGAAGTTCTAAACCAGAATATCTCATAGATCTCCAAAACTAGCTGGCAGGACAAACTACTCACGTTTTTCTCACTGAACAAGAGAAAGTAGGGAGGTGCTAGCTCTATAAGGGGAATGAATGAGAAGAGGAGGCATTACCGCTGTTCATTTGTTATGATGTATTGAGTGTTTATTATAAAATTGGTTAAGACTACACTTCATCACTTCAAGCTACACTTATTATTTAATTTTTTCTAAAAATTAGGCACTTTATTTTAGTTTACTTAAATTTAGAATTTATTATTAGAGTAGTTGGTGTGAAAACTGACAGTAAATAATCTTGATATATTATTTGATTTGACAGTCAGTTGTTGACTAAAACCTATGTTGATACAACTATATGTAATGGCACTGAATGATAACGCAAGTTAGTCGTTTTGATGTTCCAGACCTTTGCTTCGGGAAGTTTTCTCTAACTGGACCTCTTTGAATTCTAATTGAATACCCCGCCCCTAAAGTGCACTGTATTACTGCTGCATTTATATTTAATAACGTTACATTTTTAGGGTTTACGGTGTAGGCCCCTACATGTTGTTGCTCTTCACCCAAGTTCATAACAGCAGCACTTTCTGGATCCTGTCAATACATTTACATATTTTATAAACGAGCTGAACCACAAATGAATGTAAATGATCAATATTTATCATAAGATAAATTACACCTCATTATTAGATGTACCTGTGGATGCTTGTCTGTGTGTGTGTGTGTCTTCAAGTAGAAGGGGGCCTTTCAGTAGTCTGCGATGGCATTCATCAAGCCCTTCTTATCGACTATGGAGCTATAATGTAATTTCAAGAGTAAAAAATGAAGCACAGTGTAATGCACCCATGGTGCACTGCATTTAAAACCTATTATTCACCAACAACTTGTCATCAATAGTTCTCAGCCATTTTTGCAGCTGCATAACAATGTTAAATGGCAACATATCTGTACCTGAGTAGACTCTCATTCTGGTTTGTCTGCTTATTACAGATGGTCAGCACTAACCTTTCATTATCTCTTCCGGTGAAAGAAAGACACCCAAAGAAAGGTAACACAATTACACAGAAAGCAATTAGTGCCACGCTTTCAGCATTGTGGAACCGAGGGGTGTAATTACGCAGATGAAGTTTGTGACTGGTATGAATGCCTCGGATATGAGATGACGCCATTATCCATCCGTGTTCATGTAATTAGTGTTTCGTTCACTATTTGCTGCGACATTAGGGGTAATGTTGCAGGGAAAAGAGCGGGGTGGAGACACAGGCACAGCTTTCATAACTCACAAAGTTGTTTCACTGTCACTTAATGTAGCATGAAACGTCAAAAGGTTGTACCAAACAATGCAATATATCAACTGATAGGCCCTTTTATTGATAGGAGACTGGTACTTTGAAAACAATTCACTGCTGAATGGGTTTTTTTGTGGAATTGCTTTTGTGTACCCATACTGAATTTTCTCTTCAACATCTTCAAAATATCCCATGACACACTCCTCCAACACTTCCTGCAGCAGCTATTCATGCTGAACTTAAAACTTTATTCTTGCCATATAAGAATATCTACACTCATATACAGTACCCCCTACCACACCTCTGCACCAATAAAGTCATCACTTGAAAGTGTTTCACTCTCACATCAGATCTAATTCTCCATTTGAAATTGTGCTTACATCTGTGTAAATTAGTAGTTTTATTTATGATTGTATATTATGATGATGATGATGATGATGATGTGTGTGTGTTTATATATAGGCCTATATACACTATATTGCCAAAGGTTTTAGGTTGCTTGCCTTTACATGCGCATGAAGGTTAATGAAGTCCCATTCTTAATCTGTAGGGTTTAAATGGAGCTATAACAGCTTCAACTCTTCTGGGAAGGCTGTCCATCTCTTTTACAATTCTTCTAGAAGCACGTTTGTGAGGTCAGGCAAAGGTGTTCTATTGGGTTGAGGTCAGGACTCAAGTCAAGTTCTCCACACCAGACTCGCTCATCCATGTCTTTATGGTCCTTGCTTTGTGCACTGGTGCGCAGTCATGTTGGAACAGGAAGGGGCCATCCCCAAACAAAGTTGGGAGCATGTAATTGTCCAAAATGTGTTGGTATGCTGAAGCTTTAACAGTTCCTTTCACTGGAACTAACGGGCCAAGACCAACCCCTGAAAAACAACCCCTCCACCAAACTTAACACTTAGCACAATTCAGGCAAGTACCTTTCTTCTGGAAACCACCAAACCCAGACTCATCTATCAGATTGCCAGACAGGGAAGCTTTATTTGCCACTCCAGAGAACACATCTCCACTGCTTTAGTGTCCAGTGGCGGAGTGCTTTACTGCATTCAACGCTTTAAATTGCACTTGGTGATGTAAGGCTTGGATGCAGCTGCTCGGCCATAGAAACCCATTCCATGAAGCTTTTTAAGCACTGTTCTTGAACTAATCCGAAGGCCACACGATGTTTGGAAGTCTGTAGCTATTGACTCTGCAGATAGTTGTCAGCTTCTGTGAGCTGAGCGTCTTAGCATGCGCTGACCCCGATCTGTGATTTTATGTGGCCGACCACTTCGTGGCTGAGTTTCTGTTGTTCCCAATCACTTCCAATTCGTTATAATACCACTAACAGTTGACCGTGGAATATTTAGTAGTGAGGAGATTTCACAAATGGACTTATTGCACAGGTGGCAACCTATCACGGTACCACATTTGAATTCACCGAGCTCCTGAGCGCAACCCATTCTTTCACAAATGTTTGTAGAAGCAGTCTGCATGCCTAGGTGCTTGATTTTATACACCTGTGGCCATGGAAGTGATTGGAACACCTGAATTCAATGATTTGGAATGGTGTCCTAAAACTTTTGGCAATACAGTGTATAAATGAAATACTATGGAATCTGTCTAACCATGTGAGCTGCGTGGCTCTATGAATGGCAATGTCATTGGGTCAGCTGGTTGTTCCACCACTTTGTGCTCTGCCTGCTTACCTATTTCTATAATTCCTGTCATCACTCCCTCATTATTCCCAAATAGCAGAATGACCTTCCTGCTCCACTAATTGCAGCAGAGTCTCGGTTCTACCTGTGGGATAAAACACATCTGTTCCGAGAATTATCTCACTCTACACATCATCTCCCCTATTAATCACAGTTCTGTTTCCAACTCATGTCTCTGATATGCTCATTCAGTGGTCATAAGAATATTGTTCAAGCAAAATATGGCTGCTGCTGTATAAATTACATTTAATAAAGCAGACATTACCTTTATAGCAGCACTCTCTCTACATCTGACGCGAAACAGGTTGCAAACAAATCATAGATGTCCTAAGCATGATTTTAGATACAGAATCCTTCTGTTCGACCTGCAGGTCATTTTACCTCCTGAAGAGCACCTCAGTGGACAGTTATAAGGGACAGATGTCAGACTCCAAGATGGCATCCATTCAATACAGTGGAAAAGCATACACATAGACATGCACTAAGATAATGTCACACAAAAAATAGCATTTATAGGATCTGAAAAAGGTTTCTTAATATTAAAACGTAATTGTTTAAATAGTCATAAGACTAATAATTTACATTGTTTGGCATTGATCTCTTTAATAATTGTGCTCTAACGGGAAAAAGTTTTTTGGACGGCATAGGATTTTTTTGTTACAGTACAGTGATAGGCCTCTTGGACAAATTGGAAGAAAGTCTAACTCCCTGTGCCCTATCCAGCTTGCATAATACATCCATGGTTAAAGTGAAGAAAAAAACAAGTAGTACTGTGATTTGTTTCTCTCTTTCTCTTCCATGAGGCGGGACAGTCTGCATGGGCAGCACTGTTCTATTAGTCTAATGGTTATGTCATTGTCTTATCGAATCCAAACGGGTAACATGAGTTTGCTTGACCCATGTAGTTTTAATAAAGACCTATTCATATGATTTTATATCTTTTGCCCCATTTACACTTGTCATTTCAAATGTCTCGCATCCAAATCCAGATGAGATTCAAGGCACTTTAATTTACACTTTAGCCACATATATGCGTTTTTTGCCCAGATGAGAAATTTGGTTGCATGAGGTTGCACCCCAGCTGAGAGGGAGGTGGTAATACATCTGTTTGGTAACTGTCAAATATGGCAAAACCATAACTTCCTCACTTTGGCCATACAGTTTAGTTCAATGTTTGTGTTGGCTAGGTAAAACAGATCAAGGACCAGATCAAGAAGCTCAGTGCACTTTCTGGATTTTATGTGTTGAAATTGCTAGACCTGCTCTTATCCCTGTGTCAAGTGACCAGGGAGAGCATCGGCTATTTTCATTAATTTAGCATATCTTTAGCTGCCATTGTCAGACACACCCAATATTTCCATAGAATTCTTAATGACATAGTTACACTTGGGAGTATAGCGTACACATCTTGGAGAAATGGATGCATTTACACCTTTTTAATATCTGGCTAGAATGCGTATCTAGCTACAATTCATTGGATTTCAATCCATTTTGAATGCGTCTAGGATGCATTTATACTTTTACGGTTGTTTTTTTATCGGATACCAATCAAACTGATTGATATTGTATATGAAGTGAATTAATGTAACGGCGTTACTTGATTCCAACCAATGACAACATTCATTTTGATTGCTTGTAATATTAGAAATCTAGGAATCTAAGCTGTCATTCTGAGTCATTCCATATGTGAGCATCAGCAGGATAAGAAGTAGAAGAACTCAGTTAAAATGAATGTGCTAAACAACCGGAGAGAAGCAGACTATACAGGATGACATCATCTTCTCTGTGTATCTGTACACTCTCATGACTCGTCACTGCCCCCTCCGACACTCAGAGTTCAGGCCGCAGATCTGAGAGCCAGGGGTCCCGCCCTTTTGCAGAGAAAAGCTTGCGGCGGCTCCCATCTGTCATCAGCTCAGCGGCCAAATAAGCCTGTTCTTTACTGGGAGCCAACAAGATGGATGGAGCCACTTCATCAAGGCTGTATGGGGGCTCAGTGGAAGCACTGCACTGCATGCCTCTTTGACAGCCAGTCCTCCCCCACTTTGCCTCCCTACGGCTACCATCAGGGCAATGTAGAGCAGAGCTAACTCATTAGCAGTTCTGCCACTGTGGCTGCATATTTCATTTACTGAATAATTATTTACACTCACCAACATGTGATCCTGATAACATTTTTAGACTATTAAGATTAGTTTGTTATGGAATATTGTATTTTATGTTTGTGGTTAATTTATTTTGCTGACTCTGTGTGGTTTACCTCTTCTTCAGTTACCAACTTCCTACAAGTTGAAGAATTTCCAATATCTGCACAGAAGATGTCTCAGTACCTAATCAAAAGGGTTTTTTAATGACAAATAAATCGATATTGCAGACGTTGCTACAAAGCTGGGTCAATACCTGGTTAAATACCAGTGGCAGAGGTTCACAAAGAGAGTTGGATGTCACTGTTTTGAACACATCAGCCCCACACTGTGCTGACCCATCATCGCCATTGTCCACTCTTATTACTTCAGAAAGAGTGGCGGTGCCTATACCAGTGTGTCCTCCCAAGATACAAATTCTTGGGGTAGCACTGGGTACATGTCCAGATACCTCTGTCCAAAGGTAAATATTGTATACATAATAAGCTGGCGAGCTAACTACCTTATAGTGATTTTTATCTGCTCTGTGCAACACTTCTTTTCAGCAGGTATGTAAAGTTAATGCATACATATATACTGTATAAAAAAAAAGATTAATTCTAATTAAATCTGCTCACTGGGTGAATATACAAAAAAAAACATCTTCAGGCTTCTGGCCCAAAAAGTGTGTCCAATAAAGTCCGCCTTTGGTTTACAAATACACATGAATGTGTTTTTGGGCCAAAGCGTGTCACATGACCTCCAAATCCAATTGTGACCACTACCTCCAGCACATCGCTGTCCCTGGGTGCTTCGGTTCATGATGTCTGTAAACTCTGGCAGCCAATGCCACAGCAGTGTTGACACAAGTCAGGTCACCGTTGGGTCACAGTCAACAAGCATCTTTTCATGGCCTGGATGCAGTGCATTCTAGGATTACAGAAGACTGAAAGTAAACATAAGGTCAAACTGTTTATGAACCTCTGTCATTAGCAGAGTTTTTCAACCTCCGTATGCACCCATTAGTTTGTTAGTTTCATTATATTAAATATAAGAAAAATTGTTGGAATTTCTTGACCAGTGTAACTGCACTTTGTCTGACTGGCCAATGCTGACTTAGTATGAAAAATGCATTGACTTAATATGAAAACTTTTGTGGCAGAGTTATTGTTATTATATTACTGCAGAGTTTATGTCCTGTACAACAGATGTTTTCATTACATCTGTATGTACACATCAAAGGAACAATTCACTCTTATCCAGATATTTTAAGTTATTCCACCTACCACATAGCAGGTGTCTGGAACTGCTGTAATGCAATGATCATAATCTGCATTTCGTTTCATCATTTGGAAAATTAGCTTTTATGGACAACTGACCCATGCTGTATATATATATGTATATATATATATATATATATATATATATATATATAATACACAGCTGGCCAATCACAGCACAGTATAGGACTCGCTCTAACTGACGTCCGACACTTTCATGGATGCACTCCATTGACTAATGCAAAAAGTATTTTCTAGCTTTTTTTGACTTATTTTTCTGACTTGATTTTTCTAATATATGGTCGCCGTTTCTGGGGCACTCGTAATAGTTGCAGTTGCTACCCAGAGAGGTTGATAGGAGAAGTACGATTTATTCCCTTTCCAAAACCGAAAATAAATCCAGAAAAATGTCGGCTGTGGATTGTTCCTAATGTAATGTTAGCTAACGCTAGCTAAGAGTTAACTTCCTACTGAATGTAACGTAATAAAGCCCTACTGTTCTGCTTTTTAATGATTGTAATAGTGAATAGAGGCCTTCCCAACTTTACAGGAACAGTGTTGATCCTTAATGGTTGTCTTGTCTCAGTCATCAGGGTGGTTCACTTGTGTGTGATCGTAGGCTTTAGCTTCTGTCTTTAATTTTTTTCACGTCCGTTTAGTTTGGGTCAGTTTGACAGCCTGAATACAACCTTCAAATGTATAATGGAACTGCAAAATTGTGCTTCTTTCTGAGATCGCTTTTTCCAGCAAATTTGACTATATTTCTCCAGGAAGTGCAGTGGCAGTGCCGACAGTTTGTCAGACATAGCAACAGTAACTAAGAGGGGCAGGGCTTAGCGAAGGGTCAATGACCCTCCGATAAGCCACGCCCCAAATACGCAGTTGGCCAATAGGACTCTCTGTAACTGCGGTCCGACACTTTCATGGCTGCGTTCCATTGACTAAATCAAAAGGGTAATTTTCTAGCTTTTTTGCTGTATTTTTCTGAGATATGGTCAAACACTGTTCCTGGGGCACTAGTTACAGTAGCTACCCAGAGAGGTTGAGGAGAAGTATGATTTATTCTCTTCCCAAAACCTAATAAATCCAGAAAATGGATTGTTTCTCACGTTTTGTTAGTGTGGTGCCGAATGGAGCTGGAAAGAATACCTTTTTTTGGACCTGACAACGCCACCTCCTGATAAGGGCAGGAGGAACCCTTTAGAACCTTTAATATATAAGGTTGTCTGTCGTGAACTCTGATTTACCCAGAACAGGAACAATTACAAAGAGGCATGTGTTGTACAAAAGTAAGTAAATTTTATTACAAGTATATTGTTAAAATCCCAGTTAAAATACCAACGGCATAAGTAAAATTAGCCTGGTAGTAAATTTGTTAGAAAAAAAAAATAATAAAGTGTTACTCTCCTCAGGGTGGGAAGGTCAAGTCGGCTCAAGTCGGCTCGTGCGCACCACAGAATGTCACCCAGTGCAGTCTCACCACGGTAAGGGAGGCAGTGTGCCGATACGGACCCAGCCTTGTACAAAGTCAAGCTGTGGATATACAAAGAGAGGAGAGCAACCTGTATTTAAACCACCATCCCAAACATTCAGTGCTACAACAGACAGCTTGCAATGATGACAGGCATTACCATCAATCTTCTCCAGTTCACTCCATGGAGGACAGGACACTCATGTCTGGCTGTCACCCTGCAAGGTGTGCTCAGTGGAAAACAAAGGACTCTCCACTGAGACTAGCAACCCTTTTATCACTTCCTGATTAGCTGCAGGTCACATGAAAAGGTCATATGACCATGTATGTGCACCAGTCACGTACATTACCACATCAGTTAGCTAACGCTAGCTAACTTACTACTGAATGTAACATTATATAAACCTACTGCTTTTGCATTTTAACGATTGTAATAGTGAATAGTTCCTACCCAGCTTTACAGGAACAGTGTTAATCATTTATATCGTTGTCTTTTGTCTCAATCGTCAGGGTTAGTTTTACTGTGTGATTGGTAGGCTTTAGCTTCTATCTTAAATTTTTTTCATGCCAATTTGAGTCAGTTTGACAGCCTGAATACAACCTTCAAATGTATAATGCAACTGCAAAACTGTCTGCTTCTTTCTGAGATCGCTTTTTTCAACAAATGTGACAATATTTCTCCAGGGAGTGCAGTAATAGTGGCAGCATCATCATAAAAGTTAAGTTGATAAACAGTTTGTAGGACTTAGCAACAGTAACTTAACTGTAACTGTCTCTTGCTAGTTCTCCAACGTTACTTACCCCAGCTTTTAAGTAAAAGAAACTAAGATCACCATCATGTACACATTTTACAATGCACAGTAATTATTATCTTAGGCTTTGACAATAACCTTCAGTTTAAACACTTGATTAGCCTCCACCCTAATGCTATTGTTTTGTTCCTTTGCATGACAGCCTGCACTCTAGAGCTCCATCACGTCATTATTGAGCATCTAGACCAGCTTGAAGTGATTTCCAGAGTTTTGAATACAAATCCAGTAAACCACGACTGGACCTCAAGACGTGAGGGTGTTTTATACTTGCCATCATCTTGATATTATTTCTGCAATTAGCCATACTGCATGAGTCTGAAGTACAGGTTCTGGGGAAGTACAGAATCCTGCCTTAAATTAGTGGTGAAAGATGTGTTTTTCATTGGAATTGGGGTTTGGGGGCTTTAAGCCTCTGTTGATGGAGTTGTGGTTTCAGCTGAAATGACTGTCAGATCTCACACGCAAGCTGTTTTATTAGTTAACACTGGTTATGAATTTTCCAGCTCTCTTAAATATAAAATTACGTACAAATTAAAGCGTTGAAAAAGAAACAAATATCCTACAACTAACAATTTCAAAGTTATGGTTGCTGGTAACATGAAATATTCAAGGAGGATGATTTGCCAAGACACATAAATTCAAATAGCAGAGGAAATTACATATTCCACATATTTTGTTAAGGCTTTGCATGTCCACATCATGATTATAATGTGGACGAGCCTCACAAAACAGAAAAGAGCAACCGCACCTACAGTATTCTGTTCTTTTTATTCTTCTCTTCTCTCCCTCCCTTTTTCTCTCACCATGCTGTGGACACAATCAGCTTTTCACCCGGAATTAAGGTTCAGAATCTGGCATCAGAAAATGGCTCCTTTCGTCATGGGGTCTCTGTCAGCAGCCAGAGTGCTCCACTACTGTCCTTAGGCTCATATTTATTTTATTCTCTTCTTCGTCTGATATATGGCTATGTCTGCTTTCTCTCTTTGCTGTCTAGAGCAACTAAGAAAGAAAGAGACATATGAGATCAGGCCACAGAGAAATACCCAGATCGCTTTTTGCCACCATCAGTCTGTTTGTGCATGAAAAATAAGCATGAACCCAAGAGCAAGTTGTAGAGCCTTTACAATGTAAGCCTTTTGTTCTTTTAGTTCTTCAGTTTCACTATGGCTATTATCTTAAGAAGGACTTTGACTAAAAGAGATGCTGGATTATCCCTGTTTGCTCAAATGTTAAAACTTTTCTGTTGCGTGTGATCACTTAAAATAACAAACTAAAACCTATATCGCAATGATCTTGTCCCTCTGGTACTGTATCTTTTTCATATTCGTCCATCCATCTATCCATGATCTTCAGCATATCTGGGGTCGGGCTGTGGTGGCAGCAGGCTGAGCTGGGTATTCTATATGTCCCTCTCCCCAGCAATGTTTTCCCACTCCTGCTGCAGGATCTCAAGGCATTCCCAGGTCAGATAAGATATAAAATCCCTCCAGCGATTTCTGGGTCTACCTCAGGGCCTTCTCAAAGACGTGCTCGGAAAACCTACAAAAAGAAGGCACCCAGATTGCATCCATGCCTGCTCCTTTGCTTCTTTCGGCGCAAAGGGGAAGCTGCTCTATTTCGAGCTCCTCGCCCTATCTATAAGGCTGAGCTCAGCCATCTTACGGAGGAAACTCATTTTGGTCTTGTGTTTGCTTGTGTCTGTGATTTCATTCTTTTAGTACCACTACCCACAGCTCATGACCATAAGTGAGGGTTGGAAGGAACTCCTAGCCGGAAGAGAGCAATCCATTGTTTTTCAGCAGAAAACCATCTCCTCAGACTTGGAGGTGCTGACCCTCATCCCGGTTTCTTCACACTAAGCTGCAAGCCACCGCAGTGCTTGCTGAGGGTCACTGTCTGATGAAACCAACAGAACCACATAATCTGCAGACAACAGAAATGTAATTCTGAGGACAAGGGTAGAGACCTGGTCCACTGTACCACAGCAAGAACGAATCTGCAGTTCTATAGTCAGTTGGTGTCTCCTTTTCAGCACCCTGGAGTAAAGTGTCTTGGGGAGGTTGAGCACACCATCTGGTTGTTCTTTCTGAAAATGGATACCACCACCCAAGTCTGCGACTCCGCAGGTACTGTCCCTGTCCTCCATGTGACACTGAAAAGGTTTGTCAGCCAAGACAATGCTAAAATGTCCAGAACCTTTAGCATCTCAGGGGTAATCTCGTCCACACCCGGCGCCTTGCAGCAGAGGAGCTTTTTCACTGCCTCGGCAACCTCTTTCAGGGATATTGGTGAAGTTTCCCAGAGTCTTCAGACTCTGCCTCCTCTACAGTGGACATGTTGGCCTGGTTCAGGAGTTCCTTGAAGTGCTCTTTCCACTGCTCTACAATATCCTGAGTTCAGGTCAGCAGTTCTCCTGCCTGGCTAAGCACAGAATGAGCAAAGCCCTGCTTTCCCTTCAAACGGTTTGGCAGAACCTCCTTGAGGCCAATTAATAAGTTATTACTTACTAGTCCAACAGAAAGAAGGCCAGCTTGGCATCTGTCTTGCATACTTTAAGCTCCGGCCAATGAGTAAAAGCCAGTCCAATATTTACTCTTGTCCGGTCTGTTGCTCGTTCACTCTCTCTTTTTCTCTGACTTGCTTCCACCGACATCTTCTTCATTCTCTTTTCCTCTGCCATGATATCCATACTAATAATACAGCGCTAGCATCTTGTTGGCACATTATTATTCCAACTTACTGTGTACATTCTATACTTTTTGCTTCTTCTTGTAGCTTGCTTGAGTTTTGTTGATGTGTTGTTGTACCAGAAAGCATTATGGTGATCTTGCGATAGAAATCCTGCCTTTGATTTCAATCTTACGGCCCAGAGCGGCAATGATAGTGATGTCATTCACCCTATTACAAGTCAGTGTACCATCAAAAGGATTTTGAAGCTGTGGCTTTTTTTTCCTATATGTAAAGTTAAGAAGATCTTCTTTTCATTTGCTTGTTTTGTGTATTTCCTGGTGTTTTCTTTCCAGATGTATGAGACTTACTGCCATTTAGAGCCACCATTATTCAAAAATACATAGGGCAGCTTCAAAGAACAATTACACTTCTTTAACCTTGACACAGTTTTTCTTGTGCAATAAATGATGCCCTTGTTTTAAATGTGTCAAATGCATTTTCTTCCTCATGAGATATTTACAAACTCGATGTGTGATTATTTTACTCGTCTTCCCTGCCTTTTACTGGCATTTTTCACGTTACAGACACTAACCTGTGTCAACCTTGTTTTTCCGTTTTCAATCCACAGAAATATATCAAACACCACCTCCCAGGTTCACAGTAATCATGGATTATGTTCACTAGCAACCACTAAGTCACACATAAGGGATTTGGTCAACAGCCTAAAAAACAACATATCCTTGTGTATAATTGCATTGATCTTCTTATCTCAGGCGTAATCTCGTTCCGCAGTTTTAATAAGATTTCATGATGAGTGTGGAGCTTTTCAGGGGACTTTTTTTGCATCACTTCGTCTGACTTTTTCTACTTGGAAGAAGGAGGAAGAAATTATTTACCTAAAAAAAAACATTGTCGTCAGAAAATTAATCCTCAGTTCTGTATTCTAGAGAAGCTACTGTGATTTCAAACTGGCACATTGCATTGCTCCATCAGTTTTAAATTATCATACAGATAATGCAAGTCTGTGTGACAGTCTGTTGGTTTAGTTCACTTTAATGGAATGACATTAAAGTGCTTTTGCAGTTGGGTGAAGAGTGAATGCACAGAAAAGAGGCATAGAGTGTCATCTTATAACATTCCACTGAGAACCTGCCGTGCGACAGGGTGGTTACTCAGGCAACAGAGCTAACAGATCTAATACATTACACACACCTCACAGACACAGGGAACCCTTGTCTCCCCAAAATGCAAATCCAATTTTTGAGAAAAATTGATGTCATCCAGTATTGTGAACATGTACACCGACCTTTGCCAGCCACGGCACGCTGTGTCTGCGCCGCCTAATCGATTGGTATTGTGAGACAGAGGCAACAGCTGTTCAGGGATCGAGGCCCGGTGACCGGGCAGGTATGCGCTGCCTATCTGTTGTTCAGACTCCTTGTCTGTTTCTCCCAATTCAGCCTTGAATTTAATGAGCATCTTCCTGCCTTCTTACTGCACAGCCCTTCCCTTTGACTCAAGGCTCAGGAAGACCATCTCCAAACTGAATATTCACCCCTGCCTCCCACATCAATTACAAAGAATGCATCTCTGGTGTCAGTGTGACAAAGTTCACCTTTGTTCAACTTTGACCTGCAAATTCTCAGGGTAGTAAAAATTAAACAATATTTTCTGAAATGCATTGTGTTGAGTCATTTATTATAGCAATGTCTCCTCACATTACATTATCATCGCCAGACAAAACTGCAGGTACTCTGCTCAATAATTTTAGACATCCTATTTCAATACTGATTGCATTGCAATTTCATGTGACTTACAAAGGCCATTGTTCTTGATTGGACAGCGTTATAGATGTTTCCTAAACCCAACAAATAAATGCAAAAACAAGTCACAAAACATGAAACCAAGAGATATAAAATATAAACATTTCCCATTTGGTTTCTGAACACAAGACATGTGATTAACATAGCAGATATATATGTTGTAGCAGACAAAAAACTGTTGGACAACCACAAACAGCAGGATGTTTTGGTCAGTGAGAGCATGATAATCTTTCTAACAGCCATTGGTCAACTCTCCTCTTCCCTGTCTTCCTGTGACATAAGAAATTATCTATAGGGTAAATGTTACCCAGGAGTCGTTGGTAGCACAGAGGTTGAGATGATCTGCAGGGCTTGTTGGCTTTAGTCCCACTGATACTTGTAGATCCCAAGATTTCCCATCATGACGGAAAATGCACCCTTGTAAACAAGCAGTATTTGTAAGCTCGCTTTCCCAGAACTGATTTTTTTCAGACAAAGAAGATGCTCCATCTTGTTGTTACATTGCCCAGGCTGCTACAGGCCAGCAAAATCTGGACCTTTGTGATAAAAGTAAGAAGCCAAAAACAAAAGAGGTACGTATGCGTTTTCAAAGGCAGCTCTCATGGCGAGCCTTTCGATAGCTTGAAAAGATTTTCAAAGAACACTTAGAGAAGAACCATCTGATAGGCAATGTGGAAATTTACACTTTTTGGAGTGAGTGATGCACGTTGCATATCCTCCCATCTGCACAGCTGATAGTGGAGACATAATAAGAAGTGTAGAGACAAAGTGTTGAGAGGCTTTTGCATGGCTGTATCATCACTCTAACTTTGAAGGGTATTTCTCCCATCCTCTCCTTCCAGCTGGCGCTTCCCTCCCCCTGGCACTGCTCGGCTGCTGGTAGTGGTCTGGGGCTCAGGGTTATGGCCCCTGTCACTGGCATCACACACAGGCAGCAGATGAGCCAAGTACACACATAAATACACAAGTAGACTCATATAAACACAAAAACACGCACAACTCACCATACATGCATGAATGCACACATCCATGCACAGAGCATATGGCTCCCCTTTAATTTGTGAAACACTTCTAATAGATGCAGAGCCCTGTGGAGGTTTATTTCCAGATTTTTGGTGTGTACGTTTGTGTAAGTCTGTTTGTCCTTGTACTTGAACTTTACATTTGGCCCTGAAAAGATGGCTCAGATGAGGAAAATCCTCCACTCCAAAGTTGTATGCCAGTGTTCTCTTGTACTTGAAAGACTGGATTAGATTTAGGATTAGAATTCACTGATCACTGTACACTGTAGTTGGAAACACTGCTGCCTATTTCACAGAGACACTGAATTTCACTGTGCCATTTAATGATGTGACCGGGTTATAAGACCTGGTGTAAGTTTTAAGTTTTTCCATCAGAAAAAATAATTAAGATTTAGTAGGTCACTATTGTGGTACCATCTCTATTTCATCTTAACGCAAGAAAAACCCAGTGAGGTGGTGGATGTCAGAATTTAGGAAATGGATGTAAATTCTTCACAAGTATGGAAATACAAAGTGTGTGTTTGTGCATGTGTTTGGTCATGCATACAGATGCAAAGTCATGCTTGGTGATTCGTAGACAAAGAGGCTGAAGCGTTAGACAGTGACTGAAGGAGTGTGAGCAGGATTGACTGATTCAAATCACATCCACTCCCACTGTGTCAGCTCCTTCAAGCCTTTTGCTCAGTGTTATCTACAGAAAGTAGCCAAAAGCTGAGGACAATGTGCCTCACTAACAGAATAGAGCATGTGTTCTTTTTTTTGCACTCAGTTGCAGAAAGTTATAATCCTTTCTAGACTGGCTGTAACTTAAGGGAGCTTAAGTGGGGGATGTTTAAAAAGCTTAGTCCTTTTTTCCCTGAAGTTCTGATGTTCAACATGTGTCACAGTGGCACCTCTCACAATGAACCAGTAACAGCAAAATGCAGATCCGACATTTTCTTGAATAGACCAATTACAGTGCTGTAATCTACATTAGTCTTAAATTATAGCTTTAGCCTGGACATTTGCCTGAAAGTAGAACGAGGTTCATGACTTTATGCATGGTACTTTTAAAGACTGAATCACATTTTTCCCAGCTGTAGTTGTGTAGATGAGCCATGCAAAGTGCTGACTGTTTATCTGTACTGAGAGATCTTTGCTGAAAGACATGAAGGACAAATCAATTTTGTGACGAGATGGAGGTGAGAGAGTTGACTGTGTCGCAAACACAGAAAAGGCCATGTGGGCTGACTGACCTCGTCTTTTCTTTTTGTTATGTCTGATCTTTTTCACACAGTTCTCCTCTGTAGAGCATCTTTAAGAGGCTCGGCACTTTTATCCGTAGACATTGAACTAATGAACTGATGCCACAAGGTTCTAGAGTGTAACTACCCTTCAGTGGTTTATTACTAGCTGTATTATGTAACATCCTGTCTAAGAGTTTGCAACACTTAAGCATATTCACATGATAATAACTCATGACATTTAGTGGAATGAATGATCAGTTTCTTTGAATAATGTGAAAACAAAATGATATATTACAGAGGGGATTCAGGTTATGTAATGCACCCTCTGGCAGCCATGTTAGAGGTCCTTCAGTTCAACAGCAGCAGCAGTGGCTGCAAATGGGTGATTGTGCTGTTGCACACATTGCATTTTAGTGCTGTTTTGATAAAAAAAAAAAATTTCAGGGTTTAAGTATAACCAACAGGTATATAGTACAAAGACATTGTATGTTGGTTTTTCCATTCATTTGTCACATTTGTAGGGAAAGTCATTGTGGGTAGTACATGGATGAAGATAGGTAGACACCAGGTAATGTCTGGATTTCCATAATAAACATTTGTGTCCATTAAATTTCCTGAGACAGTAATCTAAAGAATTGAATGAATTAGCCAGCTAGTTAGTTGGAATAGAACTAGAAGTTTGGATGAAATGATGATCATTCAGTTAATTTAGTTAACTTTATCAATTATGGGGTACTTGTATTTATGCAGCCACAACAATATAAATGGGTGAGTAACCACTGAGTGGCAGCTGAGACAAGGAGCGCAAATGGACTGTTGCTCGGGCAACTTTAGCCTGGCCTTGTGCAAGTGTACGTCATTGAAATTATGAAATAAACCGGCTTTGTATTTGTTTTTTATAGAAACATGCTTCACAAAACACATCCAATTAGTACTAGTATTTTTTGAAAATCTCATATATAGTCTATCAATCAAGGTAGATAAATGACAAAGAACTAATTATTGAAGGTGATTGTTGTGGATTTTACTTGATCTTCAATAACCTATAGGTTTTTGAATATATTCTTGTTGAATTATTTCTGTGTAGTTGAGTTCAGTCTGTGGTGATGTACGGTATTTTTACAAAAAAGTACACAAAAAAAATACAGAAAACAAGTAACTGCTGCTGAAAAACATGTTCTGGGTTATCACAGTTTATGAAACTGTCTGTATTGTCAAGAGCACCTTAACAGGCCAGATTATGGCTGACACAGAGATTCATATCCTTAGTTAGTGGTTTCTCCCTCAGATCTTTATTGTACATGTTTGGGTTGACAAACTGCGCATCTGTTAATTTTCTGATACTTTAGTCCTCTGTACTCATGTCAGTCAGCCTTAAAGTTCCTCAACAGAAACTACACTATTGAGGGCAAAGCAACATCCAGATGTGTCAGCAGCTGAGCTGCTTCTTCCAGATTGTGGCTGAGCTCTCTACTCAGCATATATTATGTCACTTTGCAGTTTAGTATAATAGATAAAAGACTTTCCTGTAGTGAACGGTATTATTAGAATACTTTTTATGTTGGCATTAGCAGAGTAACCACAAGGGTCAACATCAACAAAGACTGAAATGTAAGATTAGAATCTTTATTATCTTGTTATTAATTTGCAATGTAAAGACTGTAACTTTATGGACAAAAACAAAACAAAACTTAAAATTGTAATCAATAATTAAAAGTTTTTTTTTTAACTAGGAGCATTGCATGTCATGAATTTGTAAATTACTTGCAAATGATCTGATGCCACAGCAGAGCGGGAGAGGACCATCCTTCCTGCTCAATTAATTTGCATACACCGAGTAAAATGATTAGCTGAATGTTTACAGTGAATGTATGTTATCTAAAGGCTGCATGGGTTACTGATGAACATCTCACTTACTGCACTGCATGAAACTTGAGAGTTATTTCATGCTGCCTTGAAGTTCAAACTGGGGAGCACAACAACACGAACATGACGAAAAGTTATGTTTCCTATCATACTTTTCCAAGTGCAGGTCAAGCAGCACTTAATCAGGAGATTAAATGAGCACCAAAGTTGGGAGCCTGTGGTGCAGGTTCCCATTAGCTAGACTGACAGCAGTGGGAAATCTGCTGCAATAACGGCAACCTCCCCTGCTCTCTGCAGATGTACAGTAATTAGCCCATCCGCGTATAATAGCTTAACGATTACTGGCATGTCGCCATTTGTTATTCGGGAGATATGCTTTGTTGACTCATTTGGGAGGAAACCGATATGAGTTTTTGATGCAATTACTCATCATTAAGGATTTGGTTGTAATTGTTGTTGTTGACTCTTATGAAGGCTTACCCAAGAGGAGGATTAGGGCTGAAATTGTTTTTTGTTTTTTTTTTTTCAAGACAAAAGCAATGTATGTGATGGGGAAACAAGTGGAGGCGTGGGAGGGGTTTTTAGTTGTTGTTTTCTGACAGGTTGCAGGGGTTAATGACCCAGTGTTTGGGCTTTCATAACAGAAGTATTAGAGGTAGTGCAAACAGCAGACACGGTGGGATGGCTACAGAAAGTTGTTTATTTTCTTTTAGATTTTACAAAAATAGATACAAAATCGCACAGACCACATACATAACTCAAATAGTACAGCTTGAGATAATCTGACATTAATTCTAAAAGATGCAAATCACTTTTCTGCCGCTTTAGACCAGATTTCAATGTTTTCAGCCTCTGCTTAGAGTTCTCTATAGGTAAGAGGGCAACAACCAGGTAGCAGGCAGGTAGGCAGATACAAGTAAAGCAAAAGAAACCATCAAGGCAACTAAGAACATAACAGAACCTAGGCAGATGGCAACTATGCAAGTTTAATGTACAGGCAATTAAAAAGGACCTTGAACTGGTATACGGAGAGTGGCTGGAAGGAATGAGATGCAGGTAAGGGCAGAGTACCTCAGGGACAAGCTAAATTTCAAAACCTTTTGCACCGGTTTGCAGCTTCAATGACATGTTTCCTTGAAACTCCCATTTGGTGGATGTGTCAGAGGTGTTACCCAGTCAGCAGCGACAAGTATGTGAACACAGCCGTATT
This sequence comes from Micropterus dolomieu, assembly GCF_021292245.1. Lineage (NCBI taxonomy): Eukaryota > Metazoa > Chordata > Actinopteri > Centrarchiformes > Centrarchidae > Micropterus > Micropterus dolomieu. The sequence continues at coordinate 4,558,374 of NC_060152.1, forward strand.
AATTGTGGTGCGCTTTTGTGCACAACAGAGTGTTCAATGCATGTCTGTTTACGTAAAAAAAAAAAAAAGTTTTGCTACGTTTTGTTTTGCTGAATTCAGCCCAGGTAAATGCAGCGCTGATGAGAGAAGTGGGAACAGGTGTGTAGATGGACGGGGCAGTCAGGTGATGGGAAAAGGAGGGAAAGTCCGAGAGTATCTGGGGGACAACTTGGAGATCGTGGGTCTGGGGAAAAATTGCTGTATATTATAATTTAATTACAATTTTGTAATTGAATTATTATTATTATTATTATTATATAGCTTATTACAACCCATATTTATGTTTTAAGTTAGATTATAACCTCTAGTGGCAGAAGAAGTCTGGTGAGCAACAAAGTCTCTCTAAAGAGGGTGGTGGGATGTGTTGAGGAGCGAAGGAAACTTTAACTCAGGAAACTGAGGTTCAACTCCTGTGTGAAAGAAAGTTTAATAATGTTTTGTAGATGACTTATATCACGTGACTTACATGATGTACTTATTTTAACCCAAACCACAATCTTTTTCTAAACCTAACCTAACCTAAGTGTTTCTTTTGCCCAAACCACAGCCTTATTACAACGTTTTCCAGGTTAAACGTCATGTGACTTAGGCCACGAGACTTACATAATGTCGGGTAAGCCTGTCGCTGGACTTGTATACGTCTTTTTGGAAAATGGTCTGGTTGGTTATTCCTGCGGGTTTCGGAACTCATTTGGGCTCAAAATAGTGCTTCTGAATTAGAGTGATTTCTATAATTTATTGTTTTGATTGGACACGTCTTTGCAGCAATATGATCAAAATGTTAAAATTGCCTTTACAAATTATGCAGGGATTGGCTTTATAAAGTTTACACAGGCAGATGTAACATATTTCCCGGGCAAAGTATTCATCATTGCAATAACCTCTGGTGCCTTAGTTTTCCATCCTGACTTCATGTGCCACGGCGACTTCATGCGGTTTTCTGTCCTATCAGGTCGTTAGTTGCACTTTAATTGCATTCACCTGGCACCCCAGGTGTTAATCTGTTCTCTGAAATGGCTAAAATGACAAAAACAGCAGGGCAGCTCTGAATGTTAAGGAGCACCACTAGGAACTACTGCTCTGACACCTGCTCTAAATGAAAATGAATGCTTGAAATGTACAAAATGAATCAATGCACCACAGTCGTACCACACTCTTACCTATTGCTATAAGGGCACTATATTGTACACTAAACGTCTAAATGAAAGGACTAAATCTCAACTGGAAGTATGTAAATTGAGGCACAATCTCAGAGGTGTAGATTTTACAAGTTTTGGTCTGACTGGAGACAGGCAATGAGGGAGAGGATTAATCCAACTTCATTTTGACCGTGAGTGCGTGTGTGTATTGCACGGTAACTGAACAAAAGAAGATTAATGCCACACTGACAGAATCTGGGCTGTAAACAGTGTCGGTCTCTGTTTGTCGAGTAGCCTGACAACAGAGGAACTGAAGAGCTTTGTGGTGCTGAGAATAAATAAAAACTGACTGGACAAAATGACAAGCCTGTAATGAAAAATCATGACAATTTTCACAAATCGGAAAAAGTGGATGTGGAACTGTAAACGCTATTTGTAGCCAAATCCTCTGACTAAAAAGTATAAAGGTTTTAATTTTTAGACAGAATAGGTTTGATGAAATGTGGAAGCTGCTCTCAAATTTGGGTACAATTCAGAAATGCAGACTCTGGTCCACCTTAAAATGGTGTTCTGTGCTGGGTTGCACCAGCTGTGTGTAAGTTTTCTCCTGAGTTAGGCCCCGCTCAGACAGAAAGCGGGCTGTTTAGGGTCCACCAAAATGTTTTTTTTTTCAATTAATTGCAATGGGAGCATCTCATATTTCCAACAGCCATCCAATCCCAGTGCAGGAGGGGCGGGACAAACACCACACCGAGCCATCTCAGCTCTTGAATGAAACGATGTGCCTTAATATGTCACATGGTGTCTTGCTGTGTCTGTATGGATATGTTCTGTCCCTTCAGTTCATGATTTGGAAGGATAATTGTTTGTAAAAACAAAGCTGCAACTCCCACTCTTAGACCAAGACCAAAACCAAACCGGCTTTAGACTCAAGTATTTGAATCAATCCTGTAAAATACAATAACACAAACTCCTGCGGTGACCCTTTCTCATAAGAATTATTATCATATAAAACAAATTATCAGTAGCAGATTTAAGGAAACATATTGCCATCTAGATTACACTTCTTGTCCACATAATGATGAAGCTTTTATAATAAAAGAATCTACAAACTGTTTACTGCCAGTAAGTACTGCAGTAGTTTCTTATTCAGTAATGACGCAAGATAAACCTGTCACAGCCTGGCTCTTAGACTGCAACATAAAGGGGAGACACGTGGGTAAACTAAATAACATATTTATTTATTTACAACAAAAATCTAAACTGACAAAACCCACCGATGGTAGGAATCTGTAAGGTCAGTAGTGTAGGGAGTGGATGAGTGAAAATGTGCTGCATGGATGCTGTGATGTAAAAACAATAAAAAAGGAAAGCAAAAGCCGCAATGCAAGATGTGTGGTGAGAGCTGTGCAAGAACCGGCTGCTGCTCTGGCTTATATGCATGGTGCACAACTGGCCGAGGTGGCCCAGGTTTCCATCGTTGCTCGACCATTGCCTGTACAATACAATCTAGTATTGCAGTAGTGATATTATTAAGTGAAATCTGATGTTCAACTACATCAAAACCCAGTGGGACTGGGCTTTCATTTTATCATTTCCATTTATTTAATAAATACAAAGCTACAGTGCCATAATAATTTGCCTTTCACTGTTTTACAATTGTCATTAATGCAGGTCCCTGTGATCACTGGAAGAGGCTTTTAGGGAGCCACTTTTCATCTCCTGAAATTACGCAGTATATATTTTAAAACCCAGCAAAGACTGTTAATGTCTCATAAAGGAGCAAGCCATTTATTACACAAACAGTCAGTATTTTGCCCTTTTACAACTCTGGTTTTGCCAGAAATAAGATGTCTGGTCTATGTCCTTGTGAAACGTCACCAAAATAAGCGTTCTTGATTCTTTCAATCAAAGACTCTTCTCTCAAGCAGAGAAGGGCATTTGACTGTGTCATGCTACGTCTTTAAGATCCACTGATTACAGTGAAAGCAGGGACAATTGATGGCAGTGTTGAGCTTGAGCCTGAAAAGAACATCTTACAGTGTGATTGTGTCAACATACGCAGGAAACCACGACAACTCCAACTTTGAGGCAGAATCAACATGTGTCAGATCTTCTCAATTTTAAACTGAAAGAACCTGCACACATCCAACTGGATGAATTAGATGATTGTTAATGCCCATGGTCCCTCCTTTTCTCTCATTATTCCACATGAGGAAGTACTGTGACGTTATTACAGACGAAGTCCGCTGAGGGAGGAGGTCAGGGTGAATGGATAGTTCAATAAAACATCTATGTTGGTTCCCCTTCGAGGGAACTCGAACTGCGTCGGTTACGACACTATGGGAACGCCTCTAGGCGAAGCAGGTCTGAACGTGAATGAAATCACTCCAATCCTATTGGCTTGATGCTAGAACGGTAAGGTGTGACGGAATAACCGGAGGAGTATAAAGCACACCTGTACACACTCATCATTAGCTTTTTTCTATTCAGCAGGCGCTCTGTATGTTGTTTGAAGAAGCTCCAGTCCTACAAGCAGTGAATGTCTTACCTGAGGAAGAAGTCTACCAGCATGGCAATCAGAGGTACAGAAGGTATGTTTTTCCTTGCCCTCGGTACATCACGGATGGAGATTCTCATGAGATGTGTGTCTCATGTTTGGGGATGGAGCACGGCCGGGCAGCTCTCGAGGGGGCTGCCTGCGGCCATTGCGAAGCCCTTTCCGTGCGGGTACTGAGGGCTTGTGGTAAGCTTGATGAAAGGTTTCTTAAGCACCACGCGCCACCTCCACGCCGATCTCTGCCATTTTTTCCTGATTTACATGATGAACTGAGTAAATCATGGGGCAGACCCTTCTCTACACGGCTTTCCACACCCCGATCACTGAACTGCAGCAATGTGATGGGGGTTAGGGACCGTGGTTATGGGAGGATGCCTCGGGTAGAGGATGCGCTTGCGAGCTATCTCTCCCCTCGACTTGCGTCCTCCCTGGAGAAGCCGGCGTTACCATCCAAACCATGTCGCACCACATCCACGCTCGTGGGGAAGGCGTACCTGGCAGCGGGCCAGGCAGGTGCGAGCTTGCACACCATGGCGGTGCTTCAAGCCTACCAAGCCGACCTGCTTCAGGAGATGGTTCAGAGGGGGGGTCCCTCTGAGGAAGATCTGGCGGAACTTCGCAGAACCACGGACCTGTCTCTCCGGGCCACCAAGGAAACGGCCCGCTCCATTGGTCGATCCATGTCGGTTCTGGTGGCCACGGAGCGTCACCTATGGCTCAACCTCGCGGGCATATCAGAGAAGGATAAGAGCTTCCTCCTCGATGCACCGGTGAGCACGGCGGGCCTCTTCGGTGACGCGGTGGACTCGGTGGTGGATCGGTTCCAGCACGTTAAGACGCAAGGCGAAGCGTTCCGCCAGTACCTCCCTCGCCGGTCTGCACCCAAGGCAGCTGAGGCTGCCGGGCGTAGGTCCCTTCCCTCTACGAGCTCCTACCGAGAGGAGAGGAAGCAGAGTGTCGCTTCTCGGGGGCCCCCCCGAGGGGCTGGGGCAGCGAGGCGGCGCTCTCAACCTCAGCCTTCTGTGAGACGCGATCTGAGGACCGTCATCCAGTCCCGA
>NC_060152.1:4563269-4594058 GCF_021292245.1 Micropterus dolomieu
GTGCCTTCTTGTGCGGCAGGGTCCACAGTGCTGCAGGCATTTCATCCTCCACCTCATGTGACGGCGGAGGACGGGAGACTTCATCTGCTCTGCCCTGTCAGAGCACTGAGTATTTACACTCTGAGGTCCTCCCATTGGAGGAAGGCTGACCAGCTGCTAGTGTGTTTTGGGTCTCCCAGGGCCAGGCTCCCTGCATCCAAACATACGATTAGCAACTGGATTGTTCAGACTATTTCCCTGGCCTATCAGGTGCGCGGTTTGCCTTCACCTGTGGCTGTGAGGGCTCATTCTACCAGAGGCATGGCGGCCTCTCGAGCCCTCCTTTCCGGGGCCTCTTTGCAGGATGTTTGTTTAGCGGCTGGCTGGGCCACTCCGCACACATTCATTCGGTTTTACAGTCTTGACCTTCCTTCGGCACCTGGCACTCGTGCGCTCTCCTCTTAGTCGTGCCACTTTACTACACACTGGGGCAGGCGGGGTTTCGGCACGGTTTAGTGGGTATCTCGTTCCCATAGTGTCGTAACCGACGCAGTTCGAGTTCCCTCGAAGGGGAACGTCTCAGGTTACGTATGTAACCCTGGTTCCCTGAGAAGGGGAACTCATTTGAATACGAATGTGGCAAGAATGTGTGCAACTACACCAACTAGGGGAATTTTGCCCCCGGGAAATTTTACTCCAAATGTTAATAATATCCTAAGATTAAAAAATACATGGAAGCTTTATTTAACTAATCATAAAACAATGCACAATCCTAAAATGCCACAAACTGCAAAATGCTACATAAAACTTAGCACACTGGCAAGGAAGGGGAAAAGGGAGCAGGGCTGTGGTTTGCCATGCGGCAGGGGAACCCACAAAAAAAAAAGAAGACTCCCTTATCTAACCACCTGTGACACTACACACCAAGCAAGAAAAAGGACTCTTGAAGAAACACCACCAAAAGGGATTGGACTGCCACCTTGGGTCCACAGCACCTGACAACAAAAACAAGAGAGGAGGATCAACAAAACCCTGCCATGGGTGCTACACACAGGTGCAGACACGACTTCCCTGAGAATAACATAAGAAATAAACAAACAAAAAATGAAGAAAGAAAGTAGAGCCAAAACAGCATTTGTAATCCATGGAATAGTGGCAGAAGACTGGCCCAACAATTAACCAGGGTCTCTAAGAAAAAGAGACACAAAGCGATTATTAACTAAATGAACTAAATCATCTAATTGAATGTAACATCTTAGGGTAACATGACTCATACATACCACTTCACCAAACCACTGCACAACTCCACAGAACACAGAGAGAGAGAGCACCTCAAGAGCTGCGGCTCATTAGACTACAGCATAAAAGAAATATAAGTCAACAATCAGGTTCTCCAAAATAAAAGGCCGTGAGAAGTCAGCATAGGTCAGCACTGGAACTGAGACCAACCTAGACTTCAAGGCCTCAAATCCCTCTTCACACTGAGGTGTCCAAGCAGCAATCAGTGCTTGACCCGACCCCTTCTTAGATTTGGTACCCACCAGTTCAGCCACCAATCGATGTAGAGGCGCTGCCAGCTTGGCAAAGCCCTCCACAAAGCGATGGTAATAACTTGCAAAACCCCAAAACAGCGTAGCTCTGAAATATGTTTGGTGTGCTGCCAGTTAGCCACAGCCTCAATTTCTTGGGGTCTGGCTAGAGATTGTGGAGAACCAGCGGGCCCCAGAAAGCATATCAAGACTCTCCTCAATGCAAGGCAGAGGGAAAGCATCCTTCCTGGTCTGTTTAGGAAACGGTAGTCTGCACATAAGCGCAAACACCCGCCCTTTTTCCAAAAACTATTGGTAATGTGTAAGGACTAATACTCTCCCTAATGACCCAGGACTCCAAAAGCTGGTTGATGTGAATCCTCACTGCCTCATACTCCAATAGCGGGATGCGGCAGTACCTGTACCTGATGGGAATATCATCAAGGAGAGGGATGTCATACGAGGTAAGGTTGGTACAGCCCAGGTTGCTATTGTGAGCAGAGAAAACAGATGATCTTTCCTTGACCCCAACCGAGTTGTTTTTGTGCTTTAACCTAACCAAACCTTAACCATAGTGGTGTAATATCAGAAAACCGCTGTTTTTCATCAGCTGGACAGTCTGAGTTTTTCCTCTTCGACGCAGGTTCCTTGTGTACGTTTTTGTTTCTTTATTATTTTGTCTAGATTTCAACACGTCACAGTTTTGGGGGGGAAACTAAGGTCACAGATATCCTCATCTAACCTTACAATTTACAATGTTAAATTACAATCAAATCTCCTTCACTAATCTAAGGAACAATAGAAATGCATGTGCATGTCTGTCAATGTAAATTATCCCACATACATATATGCATCTACCATTCTACACCTGTAATACAGAAAAGGTAAATACGATACGTATACAGAAGAAAAACAAGGATACCGTTTGGTCCTCCAACTTTTTGCAGAATCTGAAAACAAGTAGAAGAATGCTCCAACATTAGAGGTCACAATGCCGCAATCTGTCAAGTAAGTGATTCTATAGAGGTTAATATGGCTTTTTCACAAAATGTAGTGACATTCGTAAGGACTTTCAGGCATTTTCAGCTTCAATGAATTTGGAAGTCACGCAACATAACAAAAGAGTGACTCAGATCAGAGTCTCAGAGATGATCCCAAACAACAAACAGAGGGAATAAACTGAAATTACATATCTTAACTGTATAAGTGACTTAGTATTTATTAATAAATTCATTTATTCCTTTTATTTTACTATTTAAGCTAAGAGAGCTGACTGATTTTGGCTTTGTTGATATTCAACCGCTGAAAAGCCAATAAGATTTTGAAAAAGATCTTGTCTGGTGCTTAAAAAGGTGGATCCTGGTGTACTCAGTGCTCCAGGGAAAGTTGCCTTATTGCCCCGTCCCTCATTGCATCTTCCTGGATGACAGGAGCCATTACAAACCCGGAGAAGGCGACTGAGAGAAAGATCAGCGGTGGGAGGGTGAGAAATTTATCAAGGGGACAGGAAAGTGAAAGAAGACATAGAAAGAAGAAGAGCACAAGGAGGAATGGGAGTTGACAGGAGAAGGGGGAAGGGCACAAGGGTGACAAAGTGATGAACTAATGATGAAAACAGAAGGCTTTGTATATTTAAGTCTCCTTCAGGAGGTAATTTATCTGAATTTTGATTGTGTCCACATATCTGCATGACCTAGGGTGACCAGACGTCAAAGATGCTCTCAAGTCTTTGAGCCAGAGTCCAAGTCAAGTCTCAAGTCTCTCGTGGTTATTACTAATGTTGTATCACCTGCTGCGTTCAATCCAGGTTGCTAATAAAACTGCTTGGCTATAAGGGATTCTGGAACTGTAACCTGTTTTTCATTTACAGAGCACAACCATGTAATGTGCAATGCAATTATTGACAGCTTATTAAATACTGTAAGTCAACACATCCCCCAGACTCTTAAACCCAGTGTAACGTTAACTAAATAAAACTGTGACTTGCATAATCAACAATAAACCTGTAACCTGTTTTTAACTTACAGAGCACAACCGTGTAGCCTAATGTACAATGCGTCTGCAATTAATGACAGCTTATAAACTACTGTAACTCAACAAACCCTGTTGACTCTCAAACCCAGTGTAACTAAATAAAACTGTAAAGTTACATGGCCAACAATAAACCTGTAACCTCTTTCTAGCCAACGGCAAAAATTAATGTGATGGCAGCCAGCGGGACGTAAATAATTACGTTTATCGACCACCACAAGTTTGGCAAACGCTCATTCATCTTTTCATAACTTCATCTTTTCATGTTTACTCACCACAGGTTACTTGTTGTTTAGGTCTTGTTGTATGAAGGTTTAAAGCCAAAGTTTATGATGAACAGCTTAGCAGCTGCCGGTGTTTGTTGTCCTCTCTCACGTGCGGCCACGCGCAGCAGATGCTACGTGTTCCATTGGCAGGTTATAGGTAACGGAGAGAGGGAATAACGGCAAGCTCATTAGACGTTTCCTAAAAATAAACATTGTTCACGAGTCCCGCACCTCGAGTCCGAGTCGAGTCTGAAGTCTTTTGAGGACGAGTCTCAAGTCGAGTCTGAAGTCACTGTGTGTGTGACTTAAGTCCGAGTCTCTAACTCGAGTCCCCATCTCTGCCAGACGTCCACAAATTCCTGAAGCTGTCCCCATTTTTAACTGTGTGTTAATCACTGTATAAGGTGTTAACAGACCTGAAATCAGATTTTACATGGCCAGAAAGACTGAAGAGCAGAGCATACAGGTGTTGTACCGAAAAATTAAAACTGCTCTGCGGGAGCGCACGCAGCATGTTAAAGCTGTATCGCCCAGTCTCTTTACATCTACAGCTGCTTTTATGTGGATCAAACAGACATAACGTGCAAATAAACATCACTTTATGTCTGTGGTATAGCAAAGGGATGTCTTTGTGAAACTTTAAAGTTTAATAATCACAACTGTGGCCAAATAAGTGTTTGCAGTTTATAGAGTAACTAGGCATGACATTTATGTGATTACAGGCAATAATGGAAGTCTGTTGTTGCCAGTGGATTTTGTGTTTGGTAGGCCTATGTCTGATATCCTTGTTTATATTTGGAAAACGGACTGTAGCGATAATTAACGTGACTTACTGCTGATTTAGGCCCTATACATAAAATAAAGACATGATCTCTCTTGTAGTTATTGTTATGACTCTACATTATTTAACTTGCTGTGTACCAACCAATCCTTTTTACCTGTTGGAATACATTGAAATGGCCAATACAACCCATCTAATGCAGTATTTCACTTGCCAGAAAGTGATTGCAGCCTCTACTTATTGACTGAAAGGTAGATTTTACCTTATGATTTCATTCAGCAGTTATATTTGACAGATTATAACTCACCTAGTAATTTTTACCTCTTAAAATACCTTTAAATGGCAAAAACAATACATAAAATGCAGTATTCTACCTGCCAGAAAGTGCTTGCAGCCTTTACTTATTGACTGAAAGGTAGTTTTTGGCTCTAAATGACTTGATTTCATTCAGCAGTTATATTTGACAGATTTTAAAACCCGAAATTGTCCCCCTTTTTTGTTTCTATGACATTATATTTTTTAATGACATACTGACCACCTAACTAAAATGTCCCCGGTTTTCATTTCAGAAATCTGGTCACCTTAGCATGAACAGTCTCTGGGGAATATATACTGATAGCAGACTTTACATTAATAATCCTTTACAACTTCATAATACATAATGAAATCTAATTTTATTAAAAGAAAGCTGCAAACTCCCTCCAACCCCCACATACACAGATGCATTTTAGCTAGCCTCTAGCACAGGCTACAAAGGTATGCGCTAAACTTTGGCCGCTCGTTGGAATTCATTTTAAAATTTTCCAGATCCACCTTTTAAGCCTGCATGTAGCGAATGTTTGAAAGCTCAAAAGTGGTTTTCGGTGGAGTTTCTGCTAGCAGAATTAAGTTAGTTTACTGTAACACTAAAGCCTACTGCCACTAGACAACCTTGCTACCAAACCATAAGCCTGATAATCTGACTGAATTTCACTATAATGTCACTTCACTATTACGTCTGGCACATGTTGACGTTAGCTGCTTTTTGTTTGGGAGGGGAGTCATTTTGCCCCAACCAGCTGTACATTTTCATTTTGTACAGCTGCATCTTTCTCATTCACTTTGTTGCCATTTCTGTGGCTTTGTGTCTTGCACAGGAAGTTGACCACCACCCCATTCTTAATTCCACCGACAACAGTATGATAATTGCCTGACTTTCTGAGGAAAACCTGGTCTGATTAGGAGAGATGGCATTATCCCTCTTTAGATAGAGCTGCTCTCATATCTAGAAATCTGACCAAGTTTATTAGTGGACCAAAACCATGGCAACCCAGAGTTGAGACCAGGAGGCAGATTCGCAGTCCTACTTCTTGTCCTGCTTCTCTGCGCTTCCATTAGAGCAGTTACCCACCCAGAACCCCATAGAGACTGAACAGGAGCTGTGCATAAACACCTAATAAAAATGAACACTACTGCTGCAATTGTTAAAAGAAATAGGAAAATTAAATGTGGCCATCAGATCTCTGTCATCTAAAGCTGGATTGGTAAATGATTAAATATCAGATTATCATATTGATTTATTCTGTTATACTTAAACCTGGCTGGGTCATAAAGAATATGTTAGCCTAAATAAATCCACTCTTCTGTCATATTAGTACTTGAGGCATCAGTTTTTATCAAAATTAGTCCTTTAAACAGATTGAGTAAGTATTGTAGGTGATTTTTATATCCATGTGGGCGTTCACAATGATAGCCTTAGTACTACGTTTATCTTGCTATTATCGTAGATTGAGTTGGCTTCTGTCAGTGTTCATAAACTAACTCACTGTTTTAACCACATCTTAGATCTTGTTCTGGCATATGGCATTAAAACTGAACATTTAATAGTCTTCTACCAGAATCTCCTTTTATCTGACCACTATTTAATACCTTTTGAATTCCAATTACTGGACTACACGCCATTAGACAAGAATTCCAATGTCTATCTGATGATGCTGTAGCTAAATCTAATTGGCATTTAATTCAATAGCATGTCTCAATATAACACATGACACATGACTCCATGATAGTGCTGCAGGCTCACTGCAAATGACACTAAACTCTATTGTCCCTCTTAAAAATAACATAATAAAACAAAGCTCCATGCTATAACCCGATATACGCAAATTAAAGCAAAGATCACGATAACGGAACGGAATAGCTTATCTGGAAGAATCTCTTAATCTGACAATATAGTCCTAAAACATATAGGAAGGCCCCCCATAATGCCAGACCAGCCTAACACCCCTAGGTTTCTTTTCAGCTCTGTGCAACGTATTCCTACAGCAGTAACAACTTCACAGTCTTCTTTAATGATTTTAATGAATTAATTCTAATTATTAGAAACAAAATTCATCCCTCCTGCCCTCAATTGGTACCGGTTTATATATTCTAATCTATATATTTTGCTGACTTTTCTCCCATTGATATTCACCAACTATCTGTGATTTCTTCATATAGACCCGCAACCTGTCCCCATCCCTACTAAACTGCTTCAAGAAGTTTTACCCTTAGTCAGCACGTCTTTACTAGACATGATCAATCTGCCTATTAACAGGCTATGTATCAAGTCCTTTAAAGCTGTAATTTAACCTCTTCTTAAAAAGCCCTCTCTTGATCCAGGGGTTTTAGCCAACTATAGACCTATATCTAACCTTCAACATCCTTGAGAAAGCAGTCATCAGTCATTTGTGTGACTTTCTACATAATATTATATTTGAGTCAGGGATTTCAATCAGGATTTATAGTGCATCAAAGCACAGAGACATGGTGAAAATTACAAATGACCTTCTAATTGCACCTGACAAAGGACTTGTCTTGTTAGATCTTAGTGCTGCAATCGAGAACACGAGTTAAGTTAAGAGTAAGCTTAAGACTTTCCTCTTTGATAAATCTTATGGTTAGGGCTGGCTCAGGTGAGTCCTGAAACAACCATTAGTTATGCTGCTAGAGTCCTAGACTGCCAGGAGACTTCCCATTATGGGATCGTCCTTCCTCCTCTCCCTCTCCATCTGTATGCATTCTTATCCGATTAATGCATGTTAACTCAACTTCTTCCGTCTCCTGTAGTTTTGTGCTCATTCATCTCTCTCATCTTCTATCACTTTCTGCAGGTCTGGATCTGTGGTTGCAGGAGCCTACTGTCACCATGTTCCTATTATTCTATCCTATTATTAGTATTATTGCTATCACTATTATTATTATTATTTTTTTAACATTACAATTATTTTACATATCCATGTAGAACTTGCATTTTGCTCCTGTGTTCTCTTTCCTCCTGCTGAATTGGAGTTGATTGAATAGGCTCTGTTGGTTTTCCAACCAGAGACGATGTGGGCAGATACCAAACAAACAAAGTGTAAATTAACTAAAAAACTATTTAAAATCCATTTCTCTTTGAGGTGTAGCAAAATTGCTGTTCAGATAATCATAAGAACAGGAAGTTAAGTGTGAATATTGAAAAATAATATGTAATATCTGCTGCTAAACAATCTTACAAGCTGTTTCCAAGTGGACAAGGGGACCCTAACCTACTAACCCTAACCCTAGAACTGAAGAACATTATCATGTCCCCGTTATCTGGGGAATGTTGGACTCTGGGAGCATAGGAATGACCACGTGTTGAGATGTGAGCCTCATGGGACTGATAGGATTGTTTGCAAGATTCTGTCTTTCACTTTATTTTGGGACTCATGGCTTATTCATGTGTCAGATATCAATATATTTTAAAAATGACATATTTTCACAAGTTCTAAGTTACTTTTTTCTAGGGGACCAGGGGGAGCTTGGCGCCACTTAATAAGCCATGACCTCCCTTAAATACATGATTTGTGAGAGTTTGGGCGGTCTCTAAAATGTTGACAATATGCTATTTTAGCCATGTATTTTTCTGTATCTTCATCATCATATGTGGATGTTAATGGATTCCTTTGGCAAGTTTCAGCCCAACACCCATAGAAAAAGTAAGCTTCCCGAAAGGTATAGTTTGCACACTGTTCTAATCTAACTTTCAGCAAAAAAGCTAATAAGTGAGAAGGCTATATAGACATCTCCCATAATGTCTATCTATTCTTATAATGCAAAAGCTGCATATGTCTGCTTTAAATTCTGAGTCAACGAGACAGAGTTAGAAATATTTTTTTGTGAATCTACAAGTGAGGACTTGTTTTGTAGCAAGAGCTGTTTGTGCGTTGAAACAAAGGATGAGATGTTTGTGCAGTACTGTACTCAGTATTGAGCCTGAGCAGCTGTAGCCACTAGTGTCCTTCGATAGCTCTAACTCAATTATTTGTCCCACCTAATACAATTTTTCTGTTCTTTCATTTGATTAGCAGCACTGAGCGTGTAATCCTTCTTCATCCCGAGCAGCCGCTGATCATTTACTTTTGTTTCTGTCTGTGGAATTTTTCTGAAAGGTCACCGTGCCATTGTGAAGGATAGAGCAGAGTTGCAGAGGCTGCGCACATGTTTGTACATTGATTTTTATCTCATGCATGTATCTGATCGTGGCATGTGTGAAATTATGTATGTGTTTAATTGCCTTTGTTTGCACCTGTGCATGTGCTGCCTCAGTGTTTGTGCTGCTATAATCTTATCTTCCAGGGTCACCGCCGCTATGTGCCTGTTTGTGTGCCTCAGTGTTTGTGCGATATCTGTGTGCGGAGATAAAAATAGCCTGACATGCTCTGGATCCCAGCCACACCAGTGAGTGGACAAGCCTCCGTGTGCTTCACCTGCCTTTTTCTTCCCCTAATCACGGCTTATTGATAGATAAGTCTGCTGGATCAATATTTGTTATGCATGGCATTTTCCATCGTCCGTCAACATCTCAAGCCTTCGGAGAAGATTCCACCAGGGACACATCCACCAGGAAAAGGATTATTTGTCCAAACAGCAGGTGACATTGGGAAAGTAAATTTGTATTAGGAATCATCCTCCTCCTTTGCAACTCAGGCAATATGTCTGCCTTGAGGCTGACTTCTTAATATCTGCAGCAACAGTCAAATGTGGTTATAAAAAATATGAGCACTGATTTTATGACATTATTCCACAGTAATGTGGAGCTGTATTAACATTCAGGTGGTGGTGTGTGTGGTTTCTCACAGCCGAGGCCACAGTCTGCAACTCAGACAACCATCTGAGATGCAGAGAGAGGAATAAAGTCAGAGACTTCATTTGGCCAAAGCAGCGAGCACACGGATGAACAGGGAGGAAAAGAATGAGTGAGGATTGTTGAAATACTGTCCTGGGGGAAAGTCATTTAAGTTTGTTCTCTGCCACGATTTCAGTCCAGTGTATTTCTCTATGGGCATACAAGAGAAAATAATTAGTTCATAAACCTTTACATACTGCAGCTTTTTGGCAGCATTTCAGAATTATTCATTTCCAATTACTGAATCTAAATGGGTGCATGGTGTGACTAAAGTACTAATTATATGTATAGTTTGAATGACACAGGCCTGCACTTGCAAGGCACACGTTGCTCACCTCTAACATACATTTATTTGAATTCAGAAAGACGTGTAATCAGTCGTTGAACTAAAATTGTGCACAGAGAACATCCTAGTGAGCACAGATTTGGTGATCAAGGGCACATATAGAGTTAAATGATGGGGGGAGTTTTGGGTGTCTAGGTTGTCAGATCTAAAAGTCCAGTCCATTTTTTGCATGGGCAATGTGATTGACAGTTGGAGCACTTCCAAGGTTTGGTTGGACAGTAAAGGTGTCTAAATTAAAATGGAGAGAATTTGTTAATTTTGTTAAGAAGCATCCAAGCACAGAGCTTAAAAGTATTTGTTTTAAACATAATAGTCTGTAGAAATTAATTCTGGGTAAATTTCTAAAGAATACTGCCACAATAATGTGTTTTGTTCCCAGTTACAATTTGCCTATTTTTCTGCAGCTCTGCTTCGTGCCTCTTTGGGTCTGCTTCTTCCCCATAGCTACAGTGGCTGAGGTTAATGGATTTTGTAGTACTTAAAATAATTTGGCGTACAAAACTAATGGAAAAAAACAGGACCTCAAGTGGAAACAACTGGATCTGATGGCTGTAAGATATCGTATAATTGTCCAGTTATTAAGACCCCATGTTGTTCTGTGTTCTATGTTGAAAAAACTAAGGATATCGTTCAAAGAAAACATATCAATAGGACTTTACAGTTTTAAATAATGCTTTGAAGTGCTTTGCATTTCCTCCGACTTTGCAAAGCTAAAATCAACGTTTCAACAGCATTTCAATCACTATATTTCAAAATGTACTTGCACTTGCTTCACATAGAAATGTAGCATAAATTCATGAAAAAAATATGCACAATTTGAACATAGGTGCCTAGACATATTCTTACCTGCAGCTTACCAAATAGTGCTTACTGAGATGTTCCACTAAATGTTGTTTTTATAACACTGCGTAATTGTTTTCAGGTTTCAGGCCTACATCCTATTGTGTAACGCAGTACTCTTGAAAACCCTTTTTATAGTGACTTCTCATTGCTGGAAATATCAACATGGAAAAAGATTTTGGCCTTAAACAAAATTTAAAGATGATAGTGATACAAACTGCTGACATCACACCAAGATCACATTTAGCTACAGCAGGGACTGCAGCACAAAACATGGCTGCATTAAGCTCCTCCATCATGTTGCCCGTTATTGTTATAGAGTGAAGGTCAACAGGATGTATCTTCTCTTGTTGACGCACGATTGCTCATCAGTGTTCTATTGGAAAAATCCGTCACCATTTAGTGAATGCACCACATAAGAAACCGATGCTGATAAATAATGAATCCAGATTTCACAGATCCAACCTGTTCACATTTTAGTAAGAGTGTGGATGATCAGTCTGAAGGATCAAATTGAAATCAGGTTTAGCTACTGAGTGTTGTCATATTTACATAAGCAAAAACTCAGATTGCAGACTGATGTTAAAGAGGGTAGTTATTTTTTTGCATAAGTTGTTTTGTTTCACCAAAATTGGTTTTGGTTCTCAAAGCTTAGTGTTAATCTCTATTGAAAGGCAGTCTGGGCTTCATTTACAAAACAAAAGCATTATACACGATCCACCACACTGACTGGCGGGAGGTATTGAAATTCATGCCTTCTGCCCCAAACACATGCAGTGGATCTATCAAACAGATGCACAGCTTGTGCGCCTTTTGCGTCATTTTAAATCAAATCAGTAAAAATAAAATCAATTACTAGAAACAGAAATGAAGTAATAAATGGTGATTTCTATTAAACATAAGAATAGGACACAGAACGTTTGTGTTCATCAAACCTGAATTTGAACTTCACCATCCATTAACTGTTAGATCACTACAGGCTTTAGCTTAAACTTTGTTTTGTTAAGAGATGTGAGATGGGCTTTATTGACCCAACTATTAATATCAATATCAACACCATCTCCCCCTCCACCTGTTCCTCTCTGAGCTGCTAAACCTGTTTTTACGTCCGTCATCTCTTCATCTCGCTTCATCTCCTTTTCTTGTTTAAGTAAAGGGTGTTTGAGTAATATTTTGAGTGACTTCCAAAAGGTCTTTCTCTACCGCATTTGAACCACGGCCAAAGTTAATGTTTTTAAATCAAGATCACTACAATATAATTTCTTTTCAGAGCTTAGTGATCTCATAGAAATCCCACCTCTGAACTGTGCCTACTGAGCTCTACATTTTCTAGCAGTGTGTGTCTGGAGGGCAGTACAGGGCTTAGTCCTGGAGCTGACAGTGTAATGAGCTGCCTCAGTAAGTCAGGCGCTGAATAAACACAGACTGCATTGTAAACTTAATAAGAAATGCAACATAATTTTCTTAGTAAATCTGGTTCTGAATGTCTGTTCTCCAGTTGTGATATCACACCAAGGGGCCGTCCAGAAAGGTTTGTTCAAAGATGCAGTTTCATCATGTCAGAAAGTTGGTGAAGAAGTCAGAAGAGCCAAATTCAACAGCACTTAAATAACATCTCAGCCCAAGACTAGACAATTCTCTTCAATAATAGCCTCTCTTTTTAAATTGGACTGTCCTTAGTCTGCTGACAACCCCGCTGGGATTATTTGCAGTGACATATTTGGTTTACACAACAAATTTTATTATAGTAGCTGCACACCAAGTGACAGGTATCACACACAAACGCACACTCAACTACATACACACAAACCAATGACAAAGGGCACACACACACACACACACCACCCTTACATTCTTCATATCCCACAGCTTTTGATTTGTCCTATCTTCTACTCCCATGTGTGACTGTTTCTCCCCAAAGCTTTAGGGGGAAAAAAAGAAAGAACTATCTCTGACACTTGCACAAAACTGGCTTATCATGTATGCATTGGAAAAAGCCTTAGGTGTGATAGGGGCAATAAAAAAGGCCACAGAAAAAGGTGGAAGTCTATGAGGAGTTTTATTAAGCTGTCAGAAATGAAGAGACTAGACTGTGCACTCCCATTGACCTTCGTCTGACAGCAAGGAGCGATAACACCTGAAAAAGGTTTTCTTAAATTTGCTCTGCATTATACATCACATTCTAAAAGGCAGCGATGTTGTGTGCTGTGTGGGCTTTGTATGACTTCCAAGATACATTTTTTTTGTATTGATCTTCAATAGATGGGAAACACAAACGCATGAAACAAAAGTCATGTTGAATTGGGGAGGAAGTGGAAAAGACATGTCCACAGACCACAGCATGAAAATGAAGATACAAAAACAGAATGAGTGTGTTGTCATATCAAAAGATGCATACAATTTCTCATGTTGAACACTAGAAGCCACCTTTAAAGTTTAAGCCTTAGTTTAATGACATTTTGATTGTTACGGATGCTTATTGTTGCCATAATTCTGCTCAGTTCCTTATTATAAGAAGAAATTGTTATTTATACATTCTATCTCTTACAAAACAAAACAAAACAAAAATAATTTCTCTTTATATCACAGAATGTTCTTATTATTATACAAAAATAGTTATTATATTTGCATTGTTTGTTTGATTGTGTATGCTTGAGGCCCTTTTTTTTAATAGTTTCACAAACTGTGTCCGTCTTAATGACATGATTTCTGTTTGTGACAGTAAACCAAACAGCCGTCGGACATACAAATTACATATGAACACAATCTTTCTCGCGCCATTTCTTCTACTCTCTACTGTTACTATCTAATAAAGGCAAATAACAATATTTTTAAAAAGATAACAAATCTGGACATTTTAATGTATTTCCTAACTTTACTTTTAAATGCACTGATATTTGCATTTTGTGTCTTTTATGATGATGTGATGTCTACAATATTTTTTTCCATCTCTGTTGTCTGACAAATTATTTGTTCATATAATTGAGTTTGTTTTAGTTTTTTAGTTCTTATTTTCTAACATGTCTTGATGTCAGACACAGTGCCTGTCTCTGTCTCAGTAAGGTCAGTGGATTATGTAAAAACCAGGGACTTTATACATACATTGCCCATATAAAACTGAAATAATTAAACATACATTTGAAATAATAATCAAGGAAAAGAATAAACACTATACTATATATATATATATATCATCACATAAGTAGATGACACAACCCCACAAGAAGACACAGTGGTGCTGCTCTGCAAAGTTACAGCGTGTGTGACTTTGCTTTAATGCCATTGGTGTCATGTCCCAGGAGAGAGAATAAAAAGTCCTTCCATGAGTTCAAATTACAGCACATCTGGGTGACAGTCAGATGTAGTGTCTGGCATTACTTTTGACTTGTCCTTTAGGGCTGGAATCTACAGTATATTTGTTTTACCATCAGCATCTAATTAATACAGTTCTGTTTTGTCTTCTGTCTTTGATGCCTGATTTAAATTAAAATTATAAGATATATTGTTTTAATATGCTAATTGTTTCAAGAGCTTATCTTTTCTTTAGTCTGGTTTAAGTTATGAAATCCTCTCTGCACGATGAGAGAGTGACAGACCGACTATTTATCTTTTCTTTGATCTTCTCTCTATACTAAAGTTCTGGATGTGTCAAGGTCACTTCATGCTAATCACAAAGCCACATATTCAGCTATGTTCCAGACCTCTGAATCGCATATTTTGGTCAGTGATTGACATAGATCAGATGTTGCGCTCTTTCCTGCAGTTAAAGAAACCATAGATTAATCAGACCGATCTTAATGTGTGGGATTAAGAATATGAATATTCATCTTCCTAAAAAGCCAGCTGCCTACCAAGCTTCATCCGTTAAAAAAAAACAGCATAAATGTTAATATTCCCCAGCAACGGCTATTGCAGCTTCCAAGTCAAATGAAAATAACAAAATAGGCTACAGTGAACACTATGTCAGCCTAAATGAAAATGTCAATTCAGTCTCTTTATCAGGCTACACTAGCGGTATCAAGCTATTAGTCAGTTTTGTTTTTACTGTATGTGCTTTGAGATATCAGAAATCTGAGTGGCAGATATAAAGCTACGTCCAGACTCCAGGCCTTAATGCTCAATTCCGATTTTTTTTTGTCTGACAGTTCGCATTATTGCTTAAATGTGGCCCATATCAGACTCCAGTGTGAACTGTGACCCGCATGCGCAGAAGAATTACTCGATGTCAAGCTACCAGAAGTAAACAAGGAGCAACAAAGGTTAGCTCACGGGAGACTCCCGTTTTTTATTGTCCTCTCACAGGTCACATTTCTCCCAAATTAAGACAAGTGTTCACAAATTTCTGTTTGTTTCTGGAGCTGTACAACGCAACTGCCCCTCAATTCAGATCTTTTTAAAAGCAACCTGAGTCTGGGCACTCAGGTAGCATTTAAAAAGATCTGATCTGTATCGGATTTGGACCACGTATGGAAGTGGCTCAATTCCGAACTGGAAAAGATCAGATTCCATGTGACTTGGCCTGTTCAAATATCAGATCGGAGTCACATATGGGCAAAAAAAATCGGATTTGGGTCACTTTGGCCTGCAGTCTGAACGTAGCCTAAAAGCCTCACACAATTAATCTGAAACTCTCTACATGGCTCGAAACCACTAGCGGCAAGTGATAAAATATATTGTGTTGCTTTTGAATGAACTGACCTGTTTCCTACTTGTTAATAATGAAACAGACTGCAACATGCAATCCAAAGAAGTTCCACAATATGACAGTAAAAAGGGATCTAATATCAGAAAGCATTTTGGTAATTATTTCTCAAAGTCATGAAGGTTACAGCTGTGGAGGACTCTGAACTTACAGGTGATATATTTGGACAGGCTTTCTTCCCTGGTGCAGGCCTGGCACATCAACATCTATGTAATGTGAAAATGGTGCCTGGGAGGACTCACTCTTCCCTTTCCAATTAAGAGTCGGGGCCATTATTTTGAACAGGAGGCTAATTTAGGTTCCCTGTCGGTGTGTCAGCACATAAGGGCTCATCTTGTGTCGGGGAAAACTTCTCACCGGTTTCACTCCCACGCTGCTTGCCATGTTTAAACATTCATCCCCGCGGGTTCGCTGCCTCCCTCAAATACAAACTCTTAGACTTTCTGGAGATCAAGTACTGAGTAAGCACCGCCCCTAGGTTCACACACACACACACGCCCCTGACTGAACCACATGTTCTTCATTATATCTAACCAGTCACTGGCATGCCTGGGGCTGTTCACTTATCCCCCCACCCCACCAATGTAAGGGCGTGTGTGTGTGTGTGTGTGTGTGTGTGTGTGTGTGTGTGAGTGTGTGAGGGGCATTACTTAGGATGCAGTCTGCACCTACAAATTGAAGACAGTGGGACCAGAGTCAAATCTGTGCATGTTCGGGGGCGCGCGCATGTGGGGTGTGTGTATGTTATTTTTGGGGGGGGGGGGGGGGGGAGCGGTGTATGTGCGGGCATGCTCTTGCACTCAAATGTGATATCTGATATTTGTGGAAAGTGAGGACATCTTGGCTGTTGCTCACTTCCCTTTAAAGGTCTGTTTGAGGGTTCAGAGTCCCTTTGTTTTAGGGTTAAAGAGTTGGGGTCATCCACATTACAAAACAATATATGGATTTTCTCACTTACGTCTAGTGGGATCTAGCCATGTTGATATTTTGCTTTAATGTGCTGAGGTTTTGAGATATCCATCTCCAATGAGCACCACAAATCAAATTACATCCATTGTACTGGGGAGGAGGCAGAAATCACAGAGACTGCATGATACCATGAGAGGTAAGTAAGAAAATGTCTCTATGTAAATTACTGTAAACTGACTCTCAAAAGAATTAGGTTTATGCTGAAGAATAATTCCAGTTTATACAAATTGTATCTTTTAGTAGGTTTGGCCATCATTCATATCAGTAATAACTTGTTAATTTAAGCAGTCAAGGCCACTTGGAACAACCAATAAACACAAAAATCTACATCTTATACAGTTGTTATAGGGATGGTGTTTGCAAACAGTTGCCCATTTACACGTCCAGCACACAACGGTTTGATTAATTTGAAGGTGTGTGTCTAAAGTATTCACTCTCCTTTTAGCTCTCTTTTGCTGTCCACCCACACTGGGGAAAATATTTGCTAAATACTTCATTATGTTCACCAGCCAATCATTTGTCTGCCATATGTGGCTGGAAATGGGACTGATGAGAGCAGTAACAGTGAACCAAAACTGTAAAGCTGTGGGACATAAAACCAACACAATGAGATAAAAGACACTAAAAAGCTCTGTGGAGCTGAAGGACACTGCGGAGTCTGGTGATAATTCTCTGTGGTTTTGTCATGACATTCACCTACTTTATCATCACATGTAACACCACACCTATTGTTTTTTTTTAAATATTTATTAGTGCTGCTTTAAGTGGACATAACAACCATTAGTGTTTACAGACCAACTTCCTGCTCCAACTTCGATGTTCTTAACTTTCTGTAGTTTCACAATTTCCCTCTGAAATGAGGGTTTATTTCTGGCATTTCAGGAGCCCTTACTATTGTATTTCCCTTCAAATGTAACACTTTGGATAATCTGGCTGAACTGTTGGCTTGTTTACAAACTGTTTTACTGTTCCTGTCCCTTGTCCCAGCAGACTGTGTTGTAGCAATATTGTTGTGTTCCCATTTAAAACAATTTATTCATAAGAGATAGAAATGAAGTACTTGTGTGCTGTGTGTATGTATAAAAAGTCTCAGGTATAGTGTTTTAGGGCTCTTACTGCATATTTTACAGCCTGCAGGCAGGAGGTTCCTGTGAAACAGAGAGCTGCTGGGTTTCATTTATTTTCTTTAGTGATTCTACCTTTTTTTTTTAACCAGGAAGTCCCCGCTGGGACTGTGGGGTTGTTACTTCCAGTCAGCTAGCGTGTGAGAGGTCAAACTTAAGTGTTTTTACTCTGTCAGCTTTAAGTATAATTACCCCTCTGCTGTACCCAAAAACCCCAGACATTTTGAGCCTGGCTCAGAATCATGATTAAAGACATGTCATCTCCCAACGTGCCACATCCCATTGATAACAATCATCATTAGCATTAGAGCTGCAAACTGAAGTGATGGGATTAGTATTAATTATCTTACCCTACTTTGTTCTGATCATATAGCCGGATGCTGTGGGTGATCAAGATAAGGATAACATTTTACTGCACTTACATGGTCTATTTGAACCACCCCTAACCTCAGCGTAATTACTTACTTTTACAGAGAAATGGGTATACACAGAAGGGCTAGATTTCTGCAAAATTGTTCTCACACAATTATTCATCAGTATACTAGTGTACAACAGCCCATACACATAAAAAATGTACTGTTTAAATAGTAGGCTTGGGTTACTTATCCCATATCATCCAATATTTATCCACACACATATTTTGCCTTTATGCAAGTGTTAAATAACAAAAAAGAATAACTGTTCTATTTATATCTTCAGTAAAATAAAGGTTTTCAGAAACAGCTTAACTTATAAGAATAAGAACACAAGACCCCAACATCATCTTTCGACATTTGAGTAACATTTTTTAAGATGCACTCAAAGTCATCCTACAGGTTTCACATCTGTTTTTGTGGTCTGGTTGGATGAATTTGCAAGTAGCCTGGACAATAGAGGATTGGCCATTTTTCTATGAATATGAATGAATATCTATCCAAACAGTCGTGGTCTCTCCGTCTGATTTTCAAACTGGAAAAATATGGCATCTCTTTTGGAGCCATTGTAAAATTTCTCCAAAACTGTCCAACATAACCAGTTTGTGAATAAATTTCAGATGAGAAACAGACCATTCAGTTGCACAATCATGCTTCGTCTTCAACATTTATCAGGTTGTGATTGAGGCTCTACCATCTCAAGAGGTGGTGAGTCACATCGTCATTTCCTAATAATTAACTGATTGGTCTGCATCTCATTGAAACATTAGCTTGTGAGATGTAATCTGGCCACATAGGACTTGATTCCAGCATTAGAAGTAACATGTCATCCTCACCGTCCACATAGTGATAGCAGAACAAAATCAGCAGCTGCAGTCTGGATCTGTTCAGTACTGTTGTGTACTCTGACAGTCCAAAACACAATCATATAGTTATGCATGTAACTGGAGATGGGTGCAGACATCAAGAGGTACTTAGTGCCCCATGCAGATAAAATGGAAGCATCTGTCTGATGGACATCAGATGGACAACTGAAAAACATTGCTGAAAGGAAGCTGGCATTGACAGGGTGTATGAGCTGCATCTAAATAACCTCACGATAATGCATTTTTGAGATTGATAGTGATTCAAATTAATATTTGAGAAGAATCTGACAGTGATGTATCTGATATTCCTTTTTTTGCAAATATGCACATAGAATAAACAAACTCCAAAACATCAATCTAATTTGGTCATTACAAAGATTTGATGCATTTGTCGATTACTGTGCAACAAGTGTCACTGTCCGTTGACTTTATTCTGTTTGTTTGGGTTTTTTGATGTGCAACTATGTCTATAGACCTCCTTGAGTAGTCATCATGGAATAAAGAAAAGTGTTAAAGCAAAAAATAAATGTATATTTATTAAATACCTATTGTATAGTTATACTAATCATATTATTTTACTATGACCATATTCACATAAATTCCTTCTGGATAAACAATGTTCTATCTTATTTTATCCCATAAATGCTGATACATCTGTGATGATCCAGTATCAGCTGTTAATATCAACCTAGCCAATACATTGGTGAGTAATACATTTGGTAGAATTGGTTGGTGATCCACAGCATGCTTTCGTCCCATTATTGTACCATAATGAAAATGTATCCACTCACCACTACACTCAGCATTGGCTGGGAACAGAGTCGTAATTAAATTCTTCCCAATATGCTTTATTGCTATAGATCAATGATGGTATATAAACTTGTTTTTATCTTTAGGTCTTCTTATTTGTAGTATTGTCATGTCCCCCCACTGCGATGACCCAGTTTTGCTACTGTAGCCTTCAAAGTTTCATCTAATCTGACAGTGTTTCCTAGCTACTATTGCACATTCATGAATTCATGGCAACAGTCCCACCACCATCTCCCCCGGCTCTCAGTCAGACTGGGTGGTTCAGTCATGTCGTGTATTACAGCACTTTGAGGAATCTTAATTTACGCCACATTCCCTCTCAGTGACATGGGATCGCACTGGTGATGACAGAGGGGGGCCTGAAGCACTGATGTGTGGCTTAAAGTAGCTGTCACGCTGATTTGCCGGTCAGGAATCAAGCCTGTGTGCTGCGTCACTGCTGCTGTTATTAGAGTGCTGATTCTGTGGCTGCCTCCCAGCAGGGAGTAAGCTCCTTGAGTGCAATGAGGCACAGAAAGTTTTAGCCGAACTGATAAGTCTGACTGTACTGCTAGAGAGAGCCAAAGGGCAGCAACGGTGTCAAAGTAGTGAAACAGAGAAAAATGACTTCAGAGTGTGTCTGATGGCCTCATAACTGTGGACTGATAAGATGTAATATATGTTTAAAACATTTGTCTGGGTTTATTATTGATTTTTTTTTAATTGTCAACAAATTAAACTAAAAGTTCAAAATCAACAATGACTTATCTGTCAGAACTTTTTTACTTCCCTATGTGGCTGTCAGCCCCAAACCCATTCTTTCCTACTGATGTTACAGATATTTAGTTTCAAGGCTAAATTTCCTACAACATCTGGGCACCATAGTTTTTAGCAAATGTTACTCGTGTAAATATAGGTTTGGTGCTAGAGAGTATTTCTAGCAGCAGGAGAGATATTGTATATGTATGTGAGATTGAGTCAACTAAACTAACATGCATGTACTAATTCATGATAATTATGTCACCCAGTGCAATTGTGTCACTCATTCGTGTGTTTTTAATAGTAAAAATAATTATAATAAACTTTATCTGTATAGCAACTTTTCAATCCTTTAAAGAAGTGCAGCTCAAAGTGCTTTAAAATAATAAGAAATCACATGCACCAAGTGCCTCACATTAAAATAGACAGGGATAGAATACCATAATTAATGTAAAATAAGACACCAACAATATTTAGTTAGAAGGATCAATTCACTGTTGTTTTGGTGGTTTTCTTCGACAATAAGTAAAAAGCAGAGCATCACCAGTCTTATCTTTTAATTGGTAATGGACTTGCCCGATACAGGGGACGTAATCGATGTTAGCTGTTCTAGCTGTTTTCCGTCCAAAAACTACGTCCTTTGTGTCAACAGAGACTGTCTGGCGGGCCGCCATCTTGGTGAGGTTGGCTTAGCCGTTAAGTTTCGTTTCTGTCGTCATATTGAAGTAGAGAAGAAGAGTTTGCTTTGGCGGAGGCGGTCTTTATCAGCCTGTGCTGGTGACCCGTTGGAGCTACACAGACATGCGAGATGTCAATCAATTCGTCTCTTTATTACAAACAGGAAGAGACCACTTGCGCTTGTAGGATGTTCTGTTCTCAAGCTGTGGCCTGTGAAGCATGGGGAGTGCTTTTGGTCATATATATTGACTGGTTTTATCAATATTTCAATGTTTTGGAAGCTTTATGTTATTTGGAATGTGCTTGTATGAAGAGAAATACTGTTTTGAAGATAACTCCCAATAAAAGTGAAGATATATATACATATATATATATATATAAACAGTAAATATGGCCATTGATGGTTTATTGCATTAAAATATAGCTTTTTGTTCCAGGCGAGGATGAAAATATCATATTTTTTCTGTATTTCATTTCCATGTAGTCTACAATGGTAAAATAAATATGTTAATGTACAATGGATTTGTAATCCTTAAAACATTTTGCTGTACATGACCATGGGGAAAAAGCCACTGCTGTAAAACTATAAATAAAAATTTGCTGAGCATCATGCAAAATATCCCAAATGGGTGAAAATTACTAAAATGATCACAATTTGAACCATTAGCTTCAATATACTACACAGACATCAAACATTAATATACTTTCACATAATTTGTCTGCACCAGCAATCAACCAGACTAAGGAAGAGAAAGGAACTAATGGACAAAACAGAGAAACATTTTGGATCTGTAATTCCACATGCAGGAAATGTAAAAATTGCCATCTTTGCTTATGGTTCACCTTGAAACAACCACGCCAGAAAGTCATTCAAGCACAGTACAACCCTGTCCCCCAGAAATTACATTTATATAAAACAAATTTGTTTTGCCAATTGCCAATTTAGGCAATATGTATTGAGGGATAAATAATTATAATTTCGGCCTGGATTAAGTCCACTGGCAACTTTTCTTCCAATGAAGGAAGTTCTACCTTCTTGCACCCTCTTGACTCAAACTCCATTGTACACAGGGCATATGTTGTGTTAGGGTTGTGTAGGACAGAAAACTTGTTACAGAGATGAACATCTCTCTGATACGGTGCCAACAAAAGCTGAACTTCATAGGTTTGGGATTGTATAAGGTCATACAGGTGTTTCTATACTTCCAGTAACTCAGGGTGCATCTGAAAAAAAAACATAAACCAGTACTTGTTTTGTGATACAAGGTCATAATTGGGGTTTGGACTTAAGCTACATCCCTTGAAGTATTATGTGAACTCTAGTTCAGAAACTAACAGAAGTGATACTGTCCATAGTTGTTATAGAATAATTACATCCGAAGACCCCGACATGGCTAGGTTTTTATGGCACCTGAAGGCACTCTAATGTAACTCAGAGCACCATGGTGGTCCCAGCAGGAATCTGTTAAGACCCTAACTCTGGTATTTTTAATGCCATTCTCTGCATATCAAGCTTTATAGGTTTTAATTAGGAAGTACTGGCTGCTTAGTCATTATCAGCCAACTTACGTGTGGCAAGTGAGCCGAGGCCGGGCTACTGGCTTCTAGTAGAGTTTGATGAGACAGCAAAGAGCATCTGAACCTCATTAACTCTTCCATATAGTCACCAGTCTCCCTCAGTGTTCAGATGAGCCTTGAGAGAAGAGATATGAAGCTGCATCAGCGAGTTTTTTTATTTGTTCTGTAATTTAGGTTATGTTCACACCAAGCATGTTTGCAGTTTACTCCTTTGTTTTGTTTAAGTAAGTATGATTAATAACTGAAATGCCAAAAAACTGTGGTGCTTTTCATGAGAATGTTTTCCAAACCAACTGCAGTAGTTGATCGTCAAAACATGTAATACAACAAGGATGCAGATGCCGATATCTAATACCTAACAGTTACTTATGTTTCAAAAACCTAGAGCCACAAAACTACATCCCAAATGTGTCTTACATTCATGTTGTTTTTGGCTGTTTTAAACACTGTTCAAGGTGAATTTTAGTAAAGACTGAGACTAGACTAAAGGCCTGTCTGGTAGGATCTGAGATAGAGCTCAGTATTAGATGTAAGCATCACTGAAACACAAAACCCTTCATCATTTACACCCAGAGTAATTATGTTTTTATAAATGGGATTACAGCCTTTCCCTTGTATTGTGAAGCCTTTCCATTGATTGTAACGTTTGCACTGATAATACCTTTGCTGGGTGACTTATACTGTATGATTTGCGTTTCTCAATAAGATTATCAAGCTTTTTGCCTTGCTCAGTGTTGTCTTTACTATCTGCAAGCACTGCCAGCACTGGAAACATGAGGGAGACAACATAAAGCAACCTGAGCTGAACCATCACAGTCCTTGTGGTCTCTGTGTGGTATCTCTGTAGCCTTGTAGACCCACAGTATAGTTATAGTTTTGAGGAGGTTGATTTTCAGGACATGTCTGGCACAGCTATAGAGCCTTCACGTGTACCCAACAGAGACATCACGCCTTTAATAAATGCTTTTATGTTCACAATTAAAGTTTAGGGGGTTAGCAGGCTAACATTTTCTAGCACTAAATGCAACATACAGAAGAGGCACATAGGAATGTCGTTTTGAAGGTGTCATAAAATTAAATATTGAGGAAATAAAGATTTTGACCCGATGATGGTGCTAAATGAAATGTCAGGGGATCCTCAAGGGTATTACATTTTATCTGTGAATATGTGTACCAAATTTCATGGCTTGCCTGGATCAAAGTGGTGGACTGACCTGCTAGCATGGCTAGTAAAAATAGGTAGTCTTTTTCCATAATCTCTATAAACAGATATTTGCATGTGAACGAAAACTCTCCTGGCAGGGGACACTATTTTGGTATCGGAAGCTTTCTAGTTTCCATTTGTAGTCCGAGTAGTATTTATCAGTCATGTTTGAGAAGGCATTGGTGTCATGCAGGTAAACAGTCCATGTGAGAGCAAAGGATGCAGAATGCATTGGCCGAAATGCAAACGCGGAACCCAGTGTCTCTCACCTGACAATAATTTAGTTTTTTTTTCAAAGTCGAAACCCTTTTCTGTTTTATTTTTCTGCTTTGAAATTGTCATGAGAAGATAGCTGATGGGTTCCAAGACTGATTTTTCCATGCCATGGTTCACAACAAAGAAAAGAACCCGAAAAAACTAGACTGAACCCTAATATTCATCTATTTGTGTGTTTTAAACTAGTACTTTACCGCACGCATGTTACAGCTGCTTCACGTTTCATTTTGTATCACACCACAGACAAATAATGGACCGGCAATGAAAGATGACTAAGGCTGTTTGTGATGCCTGTGGTTGTGTCTGCTCACATCAGAGAACAAACTTTCACAATGACATCACCCCGGTCCACCTGTTGCCACCCATCAACTTTGCTGACATGAAGATGCACAATTAGGTACCACATGGGGCTGGTAGAGGCAGAGAGGAAGAATAAACCAAAAAGGGAGGGTAATCTTTTTACATAATAAAACAAACTATTACTGTAAAATCATCAGAGGGAACAAGAAATTGTAATTTTAAAGTTTCATTTATAATACATACAGCACAAGAAACTTGCCTCGCCATGTACAGGATTTATGAGTTAAATGGTTTGATCAATAGTGACAGCGTGTGAGAGGATGAAAGGGGAAAAGAGAGACTGAGAAACATCAGTGATGGATAAATTCCTAAAAATCCTGTAAATGCATTAATTTTTAAGAGGCGCATGCTAAGAAAGAATCCACCAACTCAATCCAAGGGATTTTGTGTTCACTGAGTTTAACAAGGAACATCACGAGATAATTGTCCCGTTATCACAGAAAAACGGAGAGAAAATTCTTTTTAATCGATGGCCGCAAATTTTTATTAATTTTATTTTGTGAAACCTGAAAACTAGTTCAGGGAGAGAAGTCATGTTATGGATCTACAGTCACACTGGACAAAAAAAATTACAAATACCTACTATACCTACTTTATTTTCTTTTCAGTGGGAAAGGGTAGAATCAACTCTGCAGTTGTCGCCAGCGGAAACATGACACCCGGGTCTGTTAGCATGGTGCTGTTAAACCAGAAGC
The DNA here is from genome assembly GCF_021292245.1 of Micropterus dolomieu. Lineage (NCBI taxonomy): Eukaryota > Metazoa > Chordata > Actinopteri > Centrarchiformes > Centrarchidae > Micropterus > Micropterus dolomieu. Next base: position 4,588,625 of record NC_060152.1, read on the forward strand.
TACATCTTATTTGTATACAGTCTATGGGCTACATACAACATGGCATGGCTATGCTAACAGTGCTACCCATGCCAAGCCATTGCTGCCAGCAGGTTGCAGGCTGAAATGAGCTGCCCTCTGAGCTGCAAGAATGAGCCCAGAAATAAATTCTTAAAACTCATATTTACCGGCCAAAGTGTCTCACACAACGGATCCATTCTGCAAGGAAGCTAGCAGCTCACGCAGTCCAGCCATGTAGGGATGTCCCCTGCTGTTGTGGTCAAGCCAAAAATAATGAAAGCTTCATTATGTCGAATGTGACAAATCAGAATGGGAAATGAGTCAGTTGCCTATTTTAGCGGTTTTACCCACATTTTAAAAAAACGGAATATGCAGAATAATTGTTTGTGTAAAAACAGTATTATCTAACTTAATGAATATTATAGGTTTCTTGTTCTATTTTTATTTATTAAAAAAACAGTTCCAAGAATTTGCATATTTCCTATTATAATGTTGACTAAAACTGGACCTAAAAATCAAACAATTCATATAGGCTAATGTGCATAGCCTACAATATGTAGGAAGTAAATAAAAATCCTATTTTAAAATTCAATTTTGTGATACAGCACTGCAGTTTAACTATCACTTTGTGGAATAATCAACAGCTCATTTGTATTTCATTTGTATTTTTCTGATACTGTAGCCTGTGTTTGATTTTATTTGATTTTAAAGCTAATTTGAATTTTATTACTGTGTTGTGTTATCCGCTTTATTGCCAGTTATGTGTACACATATGAGGAATTTGACTCTGGATTGTACATTGCTCACAATGTGCTTACTTATACAATAATACAATAACACAATAATACAATAATAAAATCAAACACAGGCTACAGTATAGAGAACACATATATAATGTAAATTAAACAAAATAGACAGATTGAGACAATAGTGCAATGAGCAGAGTGCCAAGGATGCGGGAATAAATTATTATTACCATTATTGTTATTATTATTATTATGTACATGTCAGAGGTGGATGTGATATACGGTTCTACATGCACATACAAGCAGACATGCACACAGTGTGATGGAGAATAGTGCACAGGATGCTGGAATAAATAAGTATTATGTGCAGGTATTATGTATTGAGGTTGGGGGATTTAGTATAAAGTATAATACAATATGAAAATATAACAATATGAACAGTATGAACAGTTCTGAAATAGAGAATTATGAATAAATAATAGGTGGTAGCCAGTAAACAGGTAGCGGATTGAAACAGATTAACTGGGTTATTGCACACAAATTGTTCCTGACACTGTGAGTCAGAGTCAGCTGTTCATCTGAGTGATGGCTTATGGGAAGAAACTGTCTGTTGGTTTTGGTGTACAGTGCTCTGTAGCGCCTACCAAAGGGTAGAAGCTGGAACTGGTTGTGTCCATGGTGAGATGGATCTGCAGTGACGTTTCCTGCCCGTTTTCTAACTCTGGAAATGTCCTGAATGGAGGGCAGGTTGGCACCGATGATTTTTTCTGCAGTCCTGACTGTCTGTTGTAGTCTGTCCTTGTCCTTTTTGGTGGCAGATCCAAACCAGACCGTGATGGAGGTGCAGAGAACAGACTGGATGATGGCTGTGTAGAAGTGGATCAGCAGCTCCTTAGGCAGGTTGAGCTTCCTGAGCTTGCACAGGAAGTAGGGGAGAGCAAGTACCAATTTTCAGAAAAACCTGATTTTAAAAGATAATGTTTCTGACAGAGATATATTTTTGCTGTGGTCACTAACTCACATGTGTGGTCTATCAATATCAGGTGGTATTTTGTACAAATGTAGAACGACTTCCTTATAATTTCACTTTAAACATAAGTGGCACATTGTTACTTTCGACCCCGTCAGCTGGGTCAAAAGTAACACAATAATACAAGCTAGATTTTTTGTGTTACCTTGTATTTAATAAATAAACATGACTGTGACCTTGGTAATGTGTAACTGCAAACATCTTTTGCCCTTTAGCTTTAAAATTTTTTTTATTACATTTGTATTTTAAATATTCAGTTTAGAATTGTTTAGATTATTTCATATAATATTAAGGATATATTATAAATATATAATATAAATATGCAAATGTGTGCACATAAAACAAGGGGGGAATGGTAAGATGGAGATTGTTTATGAACCTGACATGATTAAAATAAAATAAGACTTTATTGATCCTGTACTGGGGATATTTGCATGTTGCAGCAGTTTCAGAAACTGAAAATGAAACAAAATGAAACAAAATTTAGAAAGATAGGACAAAAATGAAAATAATTAATGAATTTAAGATAAAAGCTATTTACAGAATAGGCCTATACAAATTTCACATGAAATGAATTTAAAATTGTTTTAGTAAGAACAGTATGAGTGATCTGCATTTTGAGTGCTTTTTACTGACACCTACTGCACTGACCTCCTTAGGAGACAGGCCAAAATTAATACCAGCTCTCTCTTAATATAAGCATGCAGCTTCCTCTCCTAGTCCAAGGAGAAGACTTAATAATGTGATCTGTACCTGTGGTCTAGTCTTCTCCCCAATTATCTCTGCCCTCCTCCTGCATTATCTGAACAAAGTGTCTTTAGCAGCTGACCTGAGACTAATGTTTCTAATAGAGATGTCTAGAAACGCCTTCTCATAAACATCTGGCTTAATCAGACCTCTGTCTTTCTGACCCACGCTATTGGCATATTCTGTTGGTATAATATGACATAAACATGTTTTAATAAATGCTGCAACACAGAAAAGTCACCACATTAGCAGCGGGACAAAAGAAACACTTGTGGTCAGGTGTAGCGGGACAAAAGTAAAGTGTTACTTTCGTCCTGACAGGAACTTCTGACATATAAACACAATTTTATTTATACACTGTAAAACTCTGACAGGGCAAACTTCAGGGTGTGTTAAAGCACAAAATAACCTGTAGATTAATCCTCACTGTGACACATGAAACGAGAGACACAACTTGTAATTCGAACAGTCCCGCTTCAGAAATTTACTTGCCGTGCTCAAAAACAGTTTTCCGAAGACGGCTGCGGGAAACGATGACGAAATCATGCGATATTTGGCGGCTCCATCAAGGGTTGCGTGCTGAAGGTGCTGTCACAGCTTGAACTGAAAATGTAGTCAGGGCTGAGAAAATCGCCTTGTTACATCCTCCACTGGGCCTTCTTGATGATGGTGTCCCACTTTAGTTCCTGGGATATAGTGGATAAGCTCCCTCAAAACTTGCGACATCTGTGGCATTGTGCTGTGTGATGGAACTGGCCTTTTATTGTGGCCAGCCTAAGGCACACTTGTGCAATACCCATGCTGTCTGATCAGCATTTTGATATGCCACACATGTGGGGTGAATGGATTATCTCGGCAAAGGAGAAGTGCTCACTAACACAGATTTTGACAGATTTCTGAACAATATTAGAGACAAATGGGCCTTTTGTGTATATATATATATAAGCTTTACATTTGATAATAAAAGAACAGAGGAGCAAAGTCACTTAGAGAGTAGCCTGGCTGAAGGGGAGGAGGAGGTACAATGCTGCCTCCTTTGTTTGGAGCATATTGCCAGGAATTACACATTGTGCATTGCATGGGCCTGAGCCATTTGCAGCACGATGGGCAAGTAATAGTGTCTTGAATCACATTTGAGCAGCCATCGGTAACCAGTACAAGGTGTGGAGGAGCGGCGTCAGATGGGAAAACCTGGTTATAGCATTCTGGATTAGCTGCAGGGGCCGGATGGCACTTGCAGGCAGACCAGCAAAGAGCGAGTTGCTTTAGTATGTGCGTGAGATGAAAAAAGCCTAGACCAGAAGTTGTGCCGAGTCCTGGTGAAATGAATCTGTGGGAACGGGTTGCTGGGAGAAGTACAGTTGGTCATCCAGGTTCCTTGCAGTATGAGACAGGGACACCACAGAGTTCTCAGTGGTAATGGAGAGGTCATGGATGGGAGATATCTTCCCTGGAAGGAAGAGCAGCTCAGTCTTGTTGAGGTTGAGCTACTGCAGGCATCCGCTTTGCGATGTCAGTTACGCGGTTAGTCGTGCTGCCACCTGGGTTTCACACAGGGGAAAAGTAAATAGTTGAGTAGACAGAATTAGTTGAGTATTTATGTTTATGGTGAGCAAAGTCAGACATTCTCTATGAATTTGTGGGCTGTGGATGATTTGGCCCTGATCTTCTGCCAAGTGGATACATGTTTTAAGCAAAGTACACAGGAAAGTATGTGAAAAGTGCTGCTTGCATTGCGACCGCTTGTCTACGTGAACACATTGTCAAAAAGCTTTGAGCTTTTAAAACTGTTTTCTCACAACTGCTCATAGAGTAATTTTCACTGCTCAACTTCTCGGTTTGCTGCCTTTGGGTAATTGTTAGAGACCTTAAGAGGCAAAACTATCAAGTCATTTAGAAAATACATACAAGAAAATAGCAAAGAATGAAGAGAAGTCAGGAAAAATTTAGATAAATTTGTGTAGCAGTTCAATGTTTTTCCTTCTTTCCTATCCCATTAATCATTTTGTGCCCCTCTGAAGGAAACGCTAGTTAAAAATACAGAGCTGGAGCTTACATGTAAATGGACGTGTTCATTGTTGACTTTTCTTCAAATTAATGTTTAGCAGTCATTTTCAACAACAACCCAAACACACTGGCTTTTTGTGCCAGCAATGAGCAGCTGTAGTTCCATTAACATTCCCCATCTATTTGAATATTTGGGTTTAAGCTATAGCTCAATTACTGTGCTCCTCTCATGTGTGCTAACTGCAAACCACTAATAAGCCCATCTTAAGTGTTGTTTAATGAACTATACATAGAATAAAGGCCATCCTTTCTGTCTGTGCTGCTGAGTGTTAATTGTCCTCATGTCTCTGACACCGGATCAGACTGGCTTAGTTCAGGTCGTAGTTTGTAGAATTACACCGCTACTAGAGTAATCTCTAGCTTTAAGCCCATAAGGTTTATTAAAATATTCCTGTGAATATAACCACTTTGCATTCAAACTGGCAATATGTGTGGAAATGTCAAAATAGTCTTTTCTGGCCTTTGGCTTTGTTCTTTCCCTAGAATCTCTCAGTTCATTTAAATCATTACAGAAACCTTAGGCTACCTCTGCACACCAGCCTTGGACCCACATATTGCTTTGCATTTTCTCTTCCAAATATCTCTGGCATTTACTTCTGTATTGTGATGGTACTATTCATTGTTTGCCTTCTGGTTTGCAGTGGGGGTGGAGGAAATTCCTTGTGGTTAATCTACTTCATTTAGCAGCTTGAGCTGCTGTTACAAGTACAATAGGAGGTTGTCTCTTGTACCTGTTTGGGGGGTTAATGTTGTGAAACAAAACTACGTCGTAGTTTGGTTAAGTTTAGGCACCAAAACTACTTGGTTAGGTTTAGGAAAAAAATCATAGTTTGGTTTAAAGTAA
>NC_060152.1:4594158-4596590 GCF_021292245.1 Micropterus dolomieu
TACGCGGTTAGTCGTGCTGCCACCTGGGTTTCACACAGGGGAAAAGTAAATAGTTGAGTAGACAGAATTAGTTGAGTATTTATGTTTATGGTGAGCAAAGTCAGACATTCTCTATGAATTTGTGGGCTGTGGATGATTTGGCCCTGATCTTCTGCCAAGTGGATACATGTTTTAAGCAAAGTACACAGGAAAGTATGTGAAAAGTGCTGCTTGCATTGCGACCGCTTGTCTACGTGAACACATTGTCAAAAAGCTTTGAGCTTTTAAAACTGTTTTCTCACAACTGCTCATAGAGTAATTTTCACTGCTCAACTTCTCGGTTTGCTGCCTTTGGGTAATTGTTAGAGACCTTAAGAGGCAAAACTATCAAGTCATTTAGAAAATACATACAAGAAAATAGCAAAGAATGAAGAGAAGTCAGGAAAAATTTAGATAAATTTGTGTAGCAGTTCAATGTTTTTCCTTCTTTCCTATCCCATTAATCATTTTGTGCCCCTCTGAAGGAAACGCTAGTTAAAAATACAGAGCTGGAGCTTACATGTAAATGGACGTGTTCATTGTTGACTTTTCTTCAAATTAATGTTTAGCAGTCATTTTCAACAACAACCCAAACACACTGGCTTTTTGTGCCAGCAATGAGCAGCTGTAGTTCCATTAACATTCCCCATCTATTTGAATATTTGGGTTTAAGCTATAGCTCAATTACTGTGCTCCTCTCATGTGTGCTAACTGCAAACCACTAATAAGCCCATCTTAAGTGTTGTTTAATGAACTATACATAGAATAAAGGCCATCCTTTCTGTCTGTGCTGCTGAGTGTTAATTGTCCTCATGTCTCTGACACCGGATCAGACTGGCTTAGTTCAGGTCGTAGTTTGTAGAATTACACCGCTACTAGAGTAATCTCTAGCTTTAAGCCCATAAGGTTTATTAAAATATTCCTGTGAATATAACCACTTTGCATTCAAACTGGCAATATGTGTGGAAATGTCAAAATAGTCTTTTCTGGCCTTTGGCTTTGTTCTTTCCCTAGAATCTCTCAGTTCATTTAAATCATTACAGAAACCTTAGGCTACCTCTGCACACCAGCCTTGGACCCACATATTGCTTTGCATTTTCTCTTCCAAATATCTCTGGCATTTACTTCTGTATTGTGATGGTACTATTCATTGTTTGCCTTCTGGTTTGCAGTGGGGGTGGAGGAAATTCCTTGTGGTTAATCTACTTCATTTAGCAGCTTGAGCTGCTGTTACAAGTACAATAGGAGGTTGTCTCTTGTACCTGTTTGGGGGGTTAATGTTGTGAAACAAAACTACGTCGTAGTTTGGTTAAGTTTAGGCACCAAAACTACTTGGTTAGGTTTAGGAAAAAAATCATAGTTTGGTTTAAAGTAAATAGGGCCTTCATTTGTTATGAACTTAAAATAGGTATGTTTGTTACGTTGTGTAACTTTAAAAGGAATCAGCGTTGACTATTACAAGTGTACCTGACTTCAACAGCACATCAGAACATTTCGCTATGGAGAAGAAATTATGCTATGGAGTACCTATACAGCGTCACAGTTTGAACTACATCCATAGTTACGTACATCCACTGACCAAGCTATGATGACTATATTTTCAACCCCCAATACCTGGATGCTTAAATGTACCGCACATTCATGCACATGTGGCTTGAAACCTGGACAGTCCCGAAAAAACTGGGATGTCTGGTCACTGTAGACCAAGCGGATGTTTTTCACACATTGGGAGTGAAAGCAGCAAGGGCGGACTGGCCATCGGGAGTACCAGGAGTTTCAGTGGTGGGTCGCTGGACAATTCGGCCAATAAACCATATATTATTACAATTGGGCAACAATTACATTTTGTTATCGCGATTAACTGCATAGTTACGCGCAAAATTGAATAATGAATTCCAAAGCGCACTTGTAATTTAAATGTACTGCTATATACACAAAAGTGCAATAACGTGGTTTGCAAACACTTTAAACAAATAATGTGCTTTTTACTAGCAGTATTCCCTTTACACAACAGCAATAAAATATTACCTAAACCTATACCTATAACCTAATAATCAAATATTAAACCAAAGCTTTTTGCCACTGCGGTGTACCCCGCCTTTCGCCCACTGTCAGCTGGGATTGGCTCCAGCCCCCGTGCAACCCTGTACGCAGGATAAGCGGTTGACGATGGATGGATGGATATTTGCCACTGCCAGGACATTACCTTTAATCTAGCTTGTTAAAACAAGTTACAATCAGAGTCCAGTTTTATTTTTTTATTTTTTTCTGAACTGGTAGGAGCAGGTATCTTTTATCAGGGAGCAGCAGAAATACTATGTTCACTAGGGTTGGGACGATGTCTACATTCAAACATTGGGGGGGCGCGTCGGGTGTGTGTGTGTGTGTGTGTGGGGGGGGGGGGGGGGGGGGGG
>NC_060152.1:4596610-4599866 GCF_021292245.1 Micropterus dolomieu
TACGCGGTTAGTCGTGCTGCCACCTGGGTTTCACACAGGGGAAAAGTAAATAGTTGAGTAGACAGAATTAGTTGAGTATTTATGTTTATGGTGAGCAAAGTCAGACATTCTCTATGAATTTGTGGGCTGTGGATGATTTGGCCCTGATCTTCTGCCAAGTGGATACATGTTTTAAGCAAAGTACACAGGAAAGTATGTGAAAAGTGCTGCTTGCATTGCGACCGCTTGTCTACGTGAACACATTGTCAAAAAGCTTTGAGCTTTTAAAACTGTTTTCTCACAACTGCTCATAGAGTAATTTTCACTGCTCAACTTCTCGGTTTGCTGCCTTTGGGTAATTGTTAGAGACCTTAAGAGGCAAAACTATCAAGTCATTTAGAAAATACATACAAGAAAATAGCAAAGAATGAAGAGAAGTCAGGAAAAATTTAGATAAATTTGTGTAGCAGTTCAATGTTTTTCCTTCTTTCCTATCCCATTAATCATTTTGTGCCCCTCTGAAGGAAACGCTAGTTAAAAATACAGAGCTGGAGCTTACATGTAAATGGACGTGTTCATTGTTGACTTTTCTTCAAATTAATGTTTAGCAGTCATTTTCAACAACAACCCAAACACACTGGCTTTTTGTGCCAGCAATGAGCAGCTGTAGTTCCATTAACATTCCCCATCTATTTGAATATTTGGGTTTAAGCTATAGCTCAATTACTGTGCTCCTCTCATGTGTGCTAACTGCAAACCACTAATAAGCCCATCTTAAGTGTTGTTTAATGAACTATACATAGAATAAAGGCCATCCTTTCTGTCTGTGCTGCTGAGTGTTAATTGTCCTCATGTCTCTGACACCGGATCAGACTGGCTTAGTTCAGGTCGTAGTTTGTAGAATTACACCGCTACTAGAGTAATCTCTAGCTTTAAGCCCATAAGGTTTATTAAAATATTCCTGTGAATATAACCACTTTGCATTCAAACTGGCAATATGTGTGGAAATGTCAAAATAGTCTTTTCTGGCCTTTGGCTTTGTTCTTTCCCTAGAATCTCTCAGTTCATTTAAATCATTACAGAAACCTTAGGCTACCTCTGCACACCAGCCTTGGACCCACATATTGCTTTGCATTTTCTCTTCCAAATATCTCTGGCATTTACTTCTGTATTGTGATGGTACTATTCATTGTTTGCCTTCTGGTTTGCAGTGGGGGTGGAGGAAATTCCTTGTGGTTAATCTACTTCATTTAGCAGCTTGAGCTGCTGTTACAAGTACAATAGGAGGTTGTCTCTTGTACCTGTTTGGGGGGTTAATGTTGTGAAACAAAACTACGTCGTAGTTTGGTTAAGTTTAGGCACCAAAACTACTTGGTTAGGTTTAGGAAAAAAATCATAGTTTGGTTTAAAGTAAGTAGGGCCTTCATTTGTTATGAACTTAAAATAGGTATGTTTGTTACGTTGTGTAACTTTAAAAGGAATCAGCGTTGGCTATTACAAGGGAAAGGAACAGCAGCGGTCTAACTTTTCTAGCTCGTTACACTATGTCACCTGACTTCAACAGCACATCAGAACATTTCGCTATGGAGAAGAAATTATGCTATGGAGTACCTATACAGCGTCACAGTTTGAACTACATCCATAGTTACGTACATCCACTGACCAAGCTATGATGTTGGTTTGGGTTGTTTGAGTTGTTTGATAGGCGCAATAATAACGTGTTAACGTGCCCAGCCCTAATTACAATACAGACAAAAATCTGAAAATTGACTGGTATGTTCCTTGATTCAGTGGCCCATTTTGTATGGTTACTGGCCCAAACACTATGTTAGCTGCACGGCTAACTGAGCTAACTAGCTAATGGCAGTTAGCAGTAGTTATGACCTGATATGTGATATGCTGCTCCCAAATAAATATAACAAATAAATCTACCTTTTCCAATTGTGAAGGTAGGATGTAAAGGTATGTTAGGTCAGGGTTAGAGAATGGTGCCACTCAGTAGATTTATATTGGATGGTAATGATGGGCTTGAATGTTCACCCAAATCTGTGTAGATATTGTTTAAACATTATCAATAAGGATGCATTCTTGGGCTGTCCTCCCAGGACAATTTACAGCCATTATCCTTTCCATTTCGGAGACACATCATTGATTACCAAATAGTAAGAGCTATAACAGTCATTTGAGGCAATAAGGTAAATACATTTAATGCCATCTTGTTTTCATTTTGTAAGGTAATACCAACTATTCTTAAACTAACTCTTGAACATGAAAAGAAAAGTAAAATGGTCCCAAACAGGAAATACAGCAGTGCTTTATAATAAGGAAGTGATAACTTTTTTGCAACAGACGTTAAACTCAGGGAAAGGAAAAAATGGTATTGTTGTCTCCTCTGCTGTGTGAGTCTCTATTCTACATGGCTACCTTATGATTATCAAGTTGGTAACGCAACGACTTGTCAGGAATAGCAATGCTTATCCTTCCCCAGCTCCAACCTCTCATCCAAATATGGTCACTTTTATACAGCGTGGTTTACACCCCCAACCCACTCACTGTGTTCGTCTCTTTTCTGTTTCTGCAGCTCTACGCGCTCATTGTGCTATACTGTCAAATCCACTGTCATGAACATAAGAGACTTTTAAAAAAGGCTGTTTTCCTTCCATAAACAGAGACCTTTCAGTCTGACAGAAGCTGCAGGTTAGCAGTGTACACCGCATTGCTGAGTGAGGACATTATTTGTGAGAATGCAGCCTGTGTGTGGGTTTGAAAGGGTAGTATATTCATATAGCGTAAAAACACAAGACCTTAAATGTTTTTGAGTGCTCCAGTAAATCGGTAACAACTGTTACCAAATTGATGTTTTTCTATGATAGAGACAGTGAAATGTATAATATCAAAGTATCACAGCATTCGTCACACAAATGGTCTAAATACGACCCCCAGTTGTAGCAGTTAATGTGTTTTGTTACCAAAGGCAACCACTTATTCCAGAGTAAAAACATAATAATTCAATAGTATGACAGATACAGCATTTTCCTGTTTTTTTTCAGCTTTCTGTTTACAAAATGAAGCAACAGGATTCTGTGGTTTTAATGGACGCTCTTTAATACAAATATTTCAAAATATGAAACCTGGTATATGAAGTTGTAACCACACTACCTTGAATCGGAATGAGAATCAGCTTTATTGCCAAGTAGGTTTACACATAAAAGTAATTTGCTTTTGTGACTTGCATCCTGCGATGGACTTGCGACCTGTCCAGGGTGTACCCCGCCTT
>NC_060152.1:4599886-4638267 GCF_021292245.1 Micropterus dolomieu
GGGGGGGGGGGGGGGGGGGGTGTAGTGGTCGTCTTATGTGCATGTGTTCACTCGCACAGACTTTACTTGGTTAAAAACTTGTTAGCTGCACGGCTAACTGAGGTAGTTATGACCTGAGATGTGATATGCTGCTCCCAAATAAATATAACAAATAAATCTACCTTTTCCAATTGTGAAGGTAGGATGTAAAGGTATGTTAGGTCAGGGTTAGAGAATGGTGCCACTCAGTAGATTTATATTGGATGGTAATGATGGGCTTGAATGTTCACCCAAATCTGTGTAGATATTGTTTAAACATTATCAATAAGGATGCATTCTTGGGCTGTTACAAAATTTGATGAAAATGAAATTGAGGCCAGAAATTTGAATCTCACACACAGAGTGAGGGAGAGTCCTCCCAGGACAATTTACAGCCATTATCCTTTCCATTTCGGAGACACATCATTGATTACCAAATAGTAAGAGCTATAACAGTCATTTGAGACAATAAGGTAAATACATTTAATGCCATCTTGTTTTCATTTTGTAAGGTAATACCAACTATTCTTAAACTAACTCTTGAACATGAAAAGAAAAGTAAAATGGTTCCAAACAGGAAATACAGCAGTGCTTTATAATAAGGAAGTGATAACTTTTTTGCAACAGACGTTAAACTCAGGGAAAGGAAAAAATGGTATTGTTGTCTCCTCTGCTGTGTGAGTCTCTATTCTACATGGCTACCTTATGATTATCAAGTTGGTAACGCAACGACTTGTCAGGAATAGCAATGCTTATCCTTCCCCAGCTCCAACCTCTCATCCAAATATGGTCACTTTTATACAGCGTGGTTTACACCCCCAACCCACTCACTGTGTTCGTCTCTTTTCTGTTTCTGCAGCTCTACGCGCTCATTGTGCTATACTGTCAAATCCACTGTCATGAACATAAGAGACTTTTAAAAAAGGCTGTTTTCCTTCCATAAACAGAGACCTTTCAGTCTGACAGAAGCTGCAGGTTAGCAGTGTACACCGCATTGCTGAGTGAGGACATTATTTGTGAGAATGCAGCCTGTGTGTGGGTTTGAAAGGGTAGTATATTCATATAGCGTAAAAACACAAGACCTTAAATGTTTTTGAGTGCTCCAGTAAATCGGTAACAACTGTTACCAAATTGATGTTTTTCTATGATAGAGACAGTGAAATGTATAATATCAAAGTATCACAGCATTCGTCACACAAATGGTCTAAATACGACCCCCAGTTGTAGCAGTTAATGTGTTTTGTTACCAAAGGCAACCACTTATTCCAGAGTAAAAACATAATAATTCAATAGTATGACAGATACAGCATTTTCCTGTTTTTTTTCAGCTTTCTGTTTACAAAATGAAGCAACAGGATTCTGTGGTTTTAATGGACGCTCTTTAATACAAATATTTCAAAATATGAAACCTGGTATATGAAGTTGTAACCACACTACCTTGAATCGGAATGAGAATCAGCTTTATTGCCAAGTAGGTTTACACATAAAAGTAATTTGCTTTTGTGACTTGCATCCTGCGATGGACTTGCGACCTGTCCAGGGTGTACCCCGCCTTCCGCCCACTGTCAGCTGGGATTGGCTCCAGCCCTGCTGCGACCCTGTACGCAGGATAAGCGGTTGACGCTGGATGGATGGATGGATGGATGGACTTGGTGCATAACAATAAACTTATATAAATATAAAATAAATCTATGAATATAAAATTGATATCTGTTATCGTTAAGTCCTGTGGTCCTTGGTTTTTTGGATGGTGGAGGATTTGAAGCAGGCTGGCACATGGCCAGGGCTGGACTGGTAATCTGGCATACTGGACAAATACCCGGTGGGCCGACTCACCTTTAGGGCCGGTGTAATGTAAATTATTTATTTATATAACTGTTTTCAGAAAACGGGCCAACGATCGGCCCATAAAGCACTGACAGCGGTTCACTGGGTAATTTTCTATACTGACATTGGGCTGGCCCAATCACATCTCTTACTAGCCCCCACCCCCTCTGCTCTCTGTTTCTTGCATTGCGGACCATTAAAAAAATAATTCTTCAGATGGAGGCTGTCAAATGTGCGAAAACAACCGATCTGGTTGCTGCCGGGGCTGCAGGAGCTTCAACATCAGCTGCAGTACCCTGCGTAGTGCAGGCACAGGCACCTTAAGGAGTAAAAGAGCTGGGGTGGCCAATGCCAGGCAGAGGAGGAGGTGCGTGTTAGCGAAACAGAGTGACAAAGTGACAGAGCTGAGTGAGAGAGAGAGCAGGAGGAGAGTGGAGGTGAAGCGGTAAGCATGGAGTAGCTCAACCTGTAGGGAGGGAGCTCATTTACTCTGGGGACATGTAGCCACCACTTTTTGAAAGCATTTGTTAAAAAGGTTCTGAAAAATGGCTTGCACCAAGAAATGTTGATTAACAAATAAAAATGCTTTGACAAAGGTTTATTTGCACAATAAACTTGCAATGCAGTGTAAATATAAAAGAAACATCTGCGTCGTCCAAAAAAAGTAACTTAAGCAACAAACAATAATAACCTACTGATTACTGCATTATATTTTATTATATTGTGAATTGTCACCTGCCACCTGAATTTTGCACTTCCCTTTATAAAAAAGACTTTTCCACCATAAATTGGTGCAGAAAATGTCTCCAGAATGCAGGAAATTAAGTGTTTAATGCTAAAAATCTTCAGGGGTGTCCAACCGATTTTGGTGGGCCGCCTCGATCAAAAATGCCAGGGCCGATTTTCTGTCCCAGTACAACCCTGCACATGGCATATCTCCAGTGAGGTGTTAAATATGTCTGTGAACACCGGAGACTGCTGATTGACACAGTGCTTCATGGTGGAGCAAGGATATCTTCACAACAGGTTTAGAGAGATTTCTGCCTGTATGCAGGAATCAGGCGGACCATGACATGGTCAGAGTGTCCCAGTGCGGCGTGATAGGCACTGCTTACTGTAGTGCAACAATGATTCTGAATATACAGAGGACTACGGAGTCCAGGTTTGCCCGCTCCACACAGTATCTTAAGCGAACACGCCTTGTATCTCCTGCACGTTGGCCTGCTGTGGAATGTAAACATCGACCAGGATGAATGAAGCACACTCACTGGGGGAGTAGAAGGGTTTATAGTTTATGAATAAATATTCCAGATCAGGAAAACAGTGCTGTTGAATCACTGTCACATCATTACACCAGGCAGTGTTGATGTAAAAACTCAGACTTCTACCTTTCATTTTTCCAGAAAGATCTGTGTCGCGATCTGCTCTAAAGAGATAAAAGCCGGCCAGCTACAGCAGAGTCCAGTATCGATCCACGCAGCCACGTCTCCATGAAGCATAAAAAAGAAGATGAATAAAAAGTATTTGGTTTTTCCCACCAGTAGCTGAAGTTTGTCTGTTGCACAGTGAGCACACACTGGAGAGAAATATTCCTGGTAACAGTGTGCGGACACGCAAGCGCATCTTTACTTCCCTGTCCTCCAGCGTTTCACTGCAGGAGCAAAAGGTGAGAGCACATTTGACCTGAATGTCAAGTAATTCCACTGTTAACATGAGAAAAGTGTGAAATAAATCTGCTGGCATTGTTACCCTAATGTGCATTCTGGTGAGAGAGCTCTATGCAGCATATTACAGCAGAGTTGCCACTGAAATTTAGATGTTCAAACTTAACATTATTCCCAGCACTTTTAGGGTGTCTTGTCCATGTTGACTTGAAAGTTTTAGACAATTCATTCCTGGAAATTCCTTGGAAACAACGGCTGACAAAACAATCTCCACTCTATTACCCCGCTTTTTGTCTTAAGCAGCACACAGGTTATCAAAGATTGTTTTATCATTTTCAGCGACTGACAAAAATAAGCAATAAAAAACTCACATTTTTGGACCAACCTTTAAGTTGGTTCAGTTGAACCCATTGCTGGTCATTTGCCACAGAGTCTGTCTATTTACAAAAGTGGGCAACATGCCATTTAGCCTTCGATCATGGATTGAAAATAGGCTAGCATATGTAGAACAAACCTACTTGGCTACTGACTCCTGCCAAACTTTAAATGAGGTAAAAGTAGGATTGTAGTCACTGAAATCCCAAACCATTCTGCAATGAAACGTAAGTGGAAAAGTCAACATCTTAGACAATTTGCAGCAGTTGGACGCAACTTTTTTCATTATCTACAGGCAATCCTAATGTTTTCCTAACTTTGTGGTATTTTTCACCATGACCTAAGTGAAGAATCATCTGTCTTTGTGCTTTAAACATTGAACACAAATTGCTAAACGACATTTGGCAACTTTTGCCTCATAATCTTTGCTTCCGAGGGTTTATCAAAAGTACAACAGAATGCTCTTATTCAAATATTTTCCAACTATGCAGATAATCCACTCAATGGTGTGCAGGATTTTATAGTAATTTTGTATGTGATGAAGTCGAGTCCACAAAAACCTCACTTTACTACATGTGTCTTTCTGTTGTGCTTTTTCGATGGCCCGACAATTTCACCCGCCACTGCCAACAATTAACCCGCATTTGGTGGGTGGCAGGTGATAATTTCAGACTCTGGTTCCACCTACTGCAGGTTTAAAATAGTTGAGAAATTGATCACAGTGATGCAAAGCTTCCAACTTCTTACTGTACAGTATAAAGGAATCTCAAACTGCCTGGTAAAGCTTTATTACAGATGTATTGGGCTGACAGGTGTTTACTCTCAAGGAATAAAGGTAACGTATCTGTCATTTTACAACACAGGATTGCACAATGAATTGCAAGTTGTAGCCCTCGATGCGACACACATAGAACATACAGACAAATATAACAACCACGAATGATTCTTGATTTGAGTTCAGTCTTTTTAACTGTAAACCCTATCACAGTTATAGTCCTATAGTTTATGATGAACACCACAAAGTTTGGTTAAATTAAGGGAAATATCGGGATGTGAGGTAAAATTACCACTTTTTTAAGGTTAGGTAAGAATCATTGTGATCATGGTTAAAAGAAACTCACAATAACTGCCGGGCTTCCTCCCTCTACAGAGTTTGTTGCTGTTTAAATAACATCACCTCACTTCCTCCTTTGCTCCTGACGGAAAGCAGTCAGAAACACTGTCCCACTTTCCCACCCTTTTATTATGGTAGACAATACTTGTCACAGATTTGGGTTGGTTGGGTGTGTTTTGGACTTGTTTTCTGTGTTCATTCCCTGCCCTTGTGTTTGCTGTTCTCTGTAGTGCATTTTACTTTTGTGATTTGTTTGTTCATCACGTTTCCTTGTAGTATTGAGTTTTACTAGTGTTCTGGTGTCTGTGTTCTTTGCTTTGATAGGTTTTGTCAGCAATGTATTAAAGCCATCTGTGTTATGTTTTATTTTGTAACTTCATGCCTTGTCTATTATGTGAGCTTTACTTCCTGTTTTAGTTTGTAGCTTTGTCTGCCTCATGTGTCACTTTCTCTCTTTGCTTCCTGTGTTGGCTGCCTTTGATTGCTTTAGTGGATTCACTTGTATCTTATTAGTTGCTCCCTCACCTGTTGTATTTAAGTGGTTTGCCCCTTCATTCTGTGCCAGTTCATTGTTGTTTTCAATAAACTTCTCTACCAGTTACATCTCAGTGTCTGCATTTGGGTCCACAACCTCTTTTCACCAGCGTTCAGTCGGCAGCTGAACGTGATACGGAATGATTCAGCTGTTTGTGTCAAAACTACATAATATCACATCACTCTCACACCTGCCAGTGTTTAATAGAAATAGTTGATCACATTATAAACATAGGAATAATGTGTTGAATCAGACTGCCCTCCACAAAAACATGTGACAAAGTACTGCAGGACTCAGGGGGAGCTATCAAAACTCAAACTTGAGTTGTGCTCAAGCATCGTTGGTGATACAAGATTTCCTCTTTGACTTTTTGGTCCTTCAAACATTTCAGAAAGGAATGAAAACACAAATAAAATACTATGGACAACGGTGGCATGGCGGCTTTCAGAATTTGGCAGTTTTTCCTCCTGTTTGAAATTTACATGCCAAGTAGGTTATGTGATATTAAGTGGTCTCTCAATACTGCAGTTGCAGTTAGATTGAGACAATATGGATCCATAAAATCCTCTTGTTCAACACAAAAACAAAGATGAAACTCTTGTTAAGCATGCACCCGTGGGTGAGTTTCTGCACTGCTGAATTAAATATGAGTCCCTTTTCTCTCCTGGAGGAGCCTTGGTCTCTTTTCTTCCGCTCACATTATCTCTTTGAAGCTAGTAATGTTTGAGGAGGGCTAGTTGGAGTGCAGGGGTTTGTGTAATATTCTCTCTGATCACTTCCACATCTGGGAGCTGAAAATTGTCACTTTCTGACAGGAGGTTAAACTCAGCGCGTTCCTCAGTGAGATTTCGCTGAAGGCCAACACAACTTCATTTGCAGGCGGAAGACGGCTGATGTTGATCAACCGTTATGTAACTTCTCAGTGACTGTTCGGCAAAAGTGATTTGCAGTTTTCAGCAGTTAATGTCGGAAATTAATCAAATAAGCTGAGTCATAAGGAAGAACTTGCTGCTCCAAGGGGTGTTTTTCTCTCTAGTGGTTATATTCCCCTTTTCTCTCTCAGCAGTCTCTTCTTTTATTGTGATTACTTATTAGACTCTTATCACAGAAGAGTTTAAACTCAGAGTTTGAGAGCAGAGCTGTTGGGGTTATTATATTTAGTTAATTGAAAATAGTGGCTTTAACAGTGTTGTCCAGCTGCACCTCTTTAATTTCTCTAACTTTAGGAATCTTATCTTACTTCATCATATCTTATCTCAGGTTAGGAAATCCTAAATACCCAATGCAACATCGGTTATCAACTTTTATGTCTGTTACCTAAAAAACCAATGCTACTTTGCTCATCTTGCTGAGCTAAAAAGCTTTTAATCACTGTTTTTTGGTCATTTTTTCAATGAAATGGAAAATGGAGCAGAAACAACAACTATCATTGAACTTCAATTCAGATGACTTACAGCAGGGGCGGACTAGCCAGTCGGGAGAACCGAGCCAAATCCCGGTGGCCTACGGGCCAGTTTGGCCTGCCATTGATAATCTTGAACAACAACTCCAACAGTCCCTTCACTCATGGTTTCAGTGGTAAACCACCACAACTATAGCAATTACCTACAAAAAACATTATATTCTAAGCAGACACATTTTAAGAATACATCAATCATGAGGTAACATTTGTATTTCAAATAAATGGCAAACTTATTAGCAAATTTTAACAAAACTCCCTTTACGGCATCATGGGAAATCTGAGTAGCGGACATAGGCTACGTCGCCTATCACCCCGGACTCACACAGGCAGCGGTTTGGTTCCGTCCTCTGACCGGCTTCAACTTCTACTGGAAGCCCCTCAGGATCTCAGCAGCAAAGTGTGCAGCCTGCACAACGTTAATAACTTGTTTTCTGTCCTTTTGTGATTCTACTTCCTTCTTCACTGTGGCCCGCATTAGTTCCCTCATCCCACAAGGAGCATTTCAGAATAAGAGCGTGTGTAAGAGTTCAGAGATACAGTAGTTTTGGGGAACATCAGAGTGAGAAACGCCATTTCCCAAGCTTTGTCATGAGGCCTGAATTCTTGTGCCAGTCCGCCCCTGACTTAGAGGTGTCCATCGAGAAATCCAAATTCACGTAACGCTTAACTGGGGAGATTAAAGACAGAGAGTGCCTCATATCCGGCATCCAGCGGAGCGTTGATGCTGTTAAAAAGAAAATAAGTCAATCAGAATCAGAAATACTTTAATGATCCCCGAACGGAAATTCTGTGTTACAGATGCAAACATTGCACAAAGGCAAAGGAATATAAAAAAGATAGTGGTATATAGAGAAGTATATAAATATCAGGGTAAAAATATAAAATAAAATAATGTTAGGAGTGTGGATATGTACAATATTTGCATAGTTAAAGGAATTGTTATGGTGAGCAGTAATAAGGAACAAATAGTAGCAGCAGAGTATTACACTATAATTAAAGCAGGTGTTATTGCACAGAACAGATAATATTGTCCAGTTTAAAACTAAGTGTCCGTGTGTCAGACACTTAGAGGGAGGAGTTATAAAGTTTGATGGCCACAGGCAGGAATGATTTCCTGTGGCGCTCTGTGGTGCATTTTGAGGGAATAAGTCTTGCACTAAAAGTGCTCCTGTGTTTGAGCAGCAAGTCATGGAGTGGGTGGGAGACATTGTCCAAGATGACATGTAGCTTGGCCAGCATCCTCCTCTCTGACACCACCGACAGAGAGTCCAGCTCCACCCCCACAACATCAGTGGCCTTGCGGATCAGTTTGTTGAGTCTGTTAGCATCCGCTACCCTCGGCCTGCTGCCCCAGCATGCAACAGCAAATAGGATAGCACTGGCCTCCACAGACTCATAAAACATCCTCAGCATCGTCCTGCAGATGTTGAAGGACCTCAGCCTCCTCAGAAAATATCGACGACTGATACGAAGAGAAAGGCAGCAGTTGTGTCCAGAGAGCAGAGGAAAACCGCTGGTGGCTCCTCCTGTGCTCCCTCACCAACCCCGGCAGAAACCCATACTCTGCTCGGGAAAGTTAATATTGAAGGTAAAAAAATGATAATAATAATAAAGGCTGCTGGCTAATGTCATCATGTTTTCATGTGTTTCTTGAATTTAACAATCTCCTATCAAATACTTGCATTTGGATAGGTTTTGTGACATCAAGCCTTTACATTACATTATATAATGAGACGTTATCTAGCGTTACATCGCCTACAGCCTTTCTACTAACGAGTGTTTGGTCATCAAACACATCGGTAGAATCAAATTAAGTTCCACCTGTTGACATTTTGTTGATTTTGTAAAAGCAATGAAAGAGCGACCATGTGGATTAAATGAGTTAGCAAACACTAACTGGTGGAAAAGTAAAAGTTAGGACAGCTTAACAGTTATCGTAAAGTTAGGAGAGTTTATTTAAGATTTTACAAAGTTAGGATGCTTCTGTAATACACTTCTCCTATCTTAAGTTAGGAAACGAACATTGACTTAGGAACTGTTAATCTGTAATGGCCTTTTTTCTAAATCAGTTCCTAACCCTTATTAACATTGTTACCAAGCAGTTAGGATCTGCTGGTTAGGAAATTTCTGTAATATGGCCCCAGATCCATTTCAGGCTACAATTGATCCACACTCATGCGTGCATGATGCATTAACAAAACCAATTTGTTGAGACATGAAAAATATTACAGAATGCGATGGAAGCTCTAAATGTAGAGACAAATCTATCAAAACACATGTCCCTTTCACTCCTGTAATTCAGTTGACTTGAGACCAAAGATAATGCCTTTTATTGCTCATCTGTTTTAATCAAGGTAAGTTGGTTTAAATATGCATGGTTAGGGTAAGGGATAGGCCAGCAAAATCCTGAAGGGACTGTTTAATTCTAATGACTATTATTCTAAAGTTAAAAAAAACATCACAACTTTTAGCCCTATTTTTTTAGAAAAGCTGCCACAAATCAGGCATTTTAGGCCGCAACAATCACAAAAAAATGGCCCGCGAAATCCTGGAGGGACCAACCTTGACATACTGAACAAATAAAGCAAACATACCAAACTAAGAATTTACACTTAACATTTTTTGACAGCTATAGTTACTAGTTACTTTACAGATTAAAGCAATATTGTAACTCTCACTGGTTCTTTGCCAGCTTACATTAATTCAGTGCTGTGTTTTAATGTAAAGGCCCTTGTCAAACACTCTCAACAACAGTGATTGGACCACTTTGCAGGTGGCAGCTGTTACTTTATTGAGCTTGGAAAATCCATTTTTTCTGATAAATATCAAAATCTCGTGTTTTTATCCTTAGGGCAATTTACATTTTCAATCTCATCCTATTCGCCGTTCTTTGTTTTAGTTGATACATTTGCTTTACATGTGGTTGAAAAGTGCAATCTCTCTCTCTCTGTATGTATGTGTGTGTGTGTGTGTGTGTGTGTGTGTGTATGTATGTGTACATATATATATATATATATAATATAAGATCCCATAAACACTTACTTAAACAGGATGTTACTGCTTGTTGTCCCTTACTGTCCCTGGTGTTTTTCTTTTAACCACCAGTCTTCTTGGCAAGCATCACATTTGTTTATTGTAGTAATAATAATGTCTTAAAATGATTGTCGGTATGATTTCATTAACATGTCAGCTTGACCAAACAACTTCAATGCAACAACTCCCCTGACAGTTTCCACTGAACAGCAGTAATTGGGTTTTTCTTCCAATTTTCTCACTGGAAGAACACAGGGGCTGTTCTGGAAAGATTTCTGTCAGATTTCTCCTAAATTATTCACCAAAATTGCTTTCTGAATGCATTTGAGTCAGCAAGTAGGCCATCTAGTTGCAAAATCATCTTTCATTTTATTATTTTTTAAGAGCCTGGTTTTAATAGTTCCTTTTTCAAGACTCAGTGAGTCAAATCATCATCTGAACCTTTTTCTCCACGCTGTGCTGACTGGCACAGCTTTCAGCGGCAAAACTGGTTCTTACTGGTTTTTTAAGCAAATATCCCAGACCATGAGTGCATCTTGATGGTACTACACACATAGTGATCAGAACAAGTAACCATGATGTTTTCACTCATGCTGTCGATACTTGATACTCTTTAAAATGGAGGCAATATTATTCTATTGATGTCCCATCACTCCATTGATGTCCCATCATAAAGGAAAAAATACACCTGCAAGAGCCTTAATAGACCAAAATGTAATGTAGCTGCTTGACAGGAAGTGTTTAGAGTGTCAATTGTCAGTCTTAGTTTTTCTCATATGAACAACCTGTCACTCCATTATCACCATCACTGCTTTTCTCTGCAGCTTCTGTATTTATAAAGCTGAACGCAAGAAGTTCACACGTGTTCTCTGGGGAATGGAAGCACTTCACTTTGGGAAATTTAGGAAAAAACAAGCTAAAGGAAAGTAGGTGCAAAAAAAGACAATTATAAATCTTAATCACAAACTGTTGTAACTCCTGGAATGTCACCTTTAGCTGTGTGAACACTGAGACCCGACTTCTTCCTCTCTGGGCTCCTCTGGGGCATGGCAGAGCTGCTTAAACACCAAATCTCTGTACATCTGTGAGCCTCTACACAATAAATGCTGATCAATGGCGAACAGGTGGCTGACGTGCCCGACTTTATGAATATGGATATGAGTAATGTGTTGAACATTGGGTCTGGCTACAGTTGCTCGCTCCACAGAAGGGGAAAAAAGGGCACCAGAGTTGGAAAGAGAGACAGCAGGAGACAGATTCTCATTTCTCCACATAGAAACCGTAAAGGTCAGTCGGAAGCCCATAATCAAATGCATCATGTGCCACATCCTTGTTCCACATCTTCTACGTGACTGGAAAGCTGATCTGGAGCTCTGTGGTTCGACAACATTAAGCTGGTCATCATGGTGTCTATTTTGTTTGATGAAGTCAAGCCCTGTTACGTGGCCATCCTTTTCAACATTTTAGCTTAAAAGAGGCTTCTGAGATTGCAGTGCCTTCGCATGACACGCTATATCATCTTTGAATTATACAGCCATCAAGTGATATACAAGTGTCGCTATCCCAGTGTGAGACAGGGAGCCATAATATTTTGGCCAAGGCCAGCAGGTCCTTATTGTGTTCTATGGTTGTCTTTGGGAAATTTCAGAGTAGCAATGATGTGTCCACACACGCATACAGAGGACATGCACATTCAAATGCACACACATGCATCTCACCAGGATGTCTTTTACTTCAGGAGTGATCTGTTCTGCACTATTGTAATGTCCTCTGTCCACCATGCTCCCTGTATCTGCTAATCACCAAACAGATTTCTATACCCTGATATCTGCCACTAACGCTAGCTTAAAAAAAAAAACTTCTAACTTCTCAAACTCCTGCTGCCATCCCAATATAATGGAGGCTGATGGACTTTTTTAATGAATCTTCTGTGCCAATCACAGTGACGCATGATGACAACAGCTGATCAAATAGAAAGAGCTTCTTCAGGAACTCATATTGTTGTCTGGATGGCGCAGAGCGACACAAAAAAACAAAAACGAACAGCACCTCAAATTTGCAGCCAGAGGCAGATTGTGTGGGTTGATGTTGTGGAAATAGTCTGCAAAACATTTGCACTGAAACACACATGACATAAACACAAAAACACTGACAGGTTGAAGATGAAGATAATCACATCAATCAGTTATACTTCTACCATATTTCACTTTGTAAATGCTTACATTATATCTTAAAATGTGATACAGCAGCGTTTGCTTCATGATGCATGTCAAGAATAAAACATGAACCGCAGATTTTTTGTTATTTTTTAAACTGGAAAGGAGACTGTGACACACAGCATTAATGAGCTCCTGTAATCCAATGTCTCCCGCATAAACAGCAGAATGCCATGACCGACCCATCTGATGTGTGTAGGGGTTATTTTGTAGCTGGTGTCATTTGTACGTTATTTAATGGTGCTAAACATAGTGAGCAGCTGTGCGTAATGGCACTGCGCTCTGACATGGCACTTCTAAAATTGGAGGCTGCAAAATAATCAAATTAAATGTCCTGCTGCCTTCAGATGGGATTCAATGATGTAAAGAAGAAGTTGATATACAAAGAAGCTTTGGACAATAATGTCAGAATTATAGATGGCTGCTGCTGCTTTTTCTTCTTCTCCTTCTCCTTCTTTTTCTTCTTCTTCTCCTTCTCTGGTTTGCAACCTGTACTTCTTCTACTTTGTGTATTATAGCCATGCTAACATAGCCTTTCTAATTATCAGCTTCTGGAAAAAGTACAATGTAGCCTAGTTTAGTTGCACCAAAACAGTTGATGGAATCGCAGCTATTTTGCATTTTCTTTGTCCTTTTTTTTTTTCTCGATATTTCAAAGGTTCACTTTAAGTTCGCTTGACAGTTAGATGGAAACACGTCTACAGACAGTTAAAATAAATTTCAAGATCAGTAGAAAACGGCTGCCTTGAAAATAGGTGCCTGAATGTGTATTCTGGGAATAAAGAATGAGTGAACCAGGAAAGGACTCAGCATAAGGCATAAGGCTTGTGATATACTGTACTTGCTTTTTACCGTCACATGTATATAGCATGTGACGGTATAGACAACACAAGTGGCATTGTTCACTTATTAACCCGCATACTGTACCTGAAGGATTAACAAGTATATCCACTAAACAGCAGGTCTGGGCCAAATCATCCTCAGCCAACACTTGAATCACTTCCTTGACACTTCTGATTTTGCACAATGTAAACAGAACTAAAAATGGCAACATGTTGACGTCATGGAAAGAACAGCAGCATTATTATCATACATTTGTTTCACATTAAAACTTTATGCTGTTGTTGTTTATACACAGTCTGTTGCCGATGTTCCTTCTCATCCTGATGTAGCTTCCCTAAAACACCGATGTGCTTAACTGAATCTTGTAGACAGCTGCCTTAATTTCATACACAAAGACTCGAGCAACTGATGCACCAAAGGAATGCAGGATTCGCACGTAAGGAAGTCAAACAGTTCAAGAAATACGAGCAGTCAGACAGGTGACTCCCAGGTTAGCCAAACTTATTTGGAAGAGAAAATGAAGGTGAGCAGTAAAATTATTACCAAAACTGTTCCTTCCCATTTTACACAGCAACTTCCTGATTGAACTTTAACCTACTGTACTTGCTGTAGTGTGTGCACCCACTCTATGTGCCAAGAGGGATTATCACTGATAGTTTCAGTTTTACATCCATATAAAGTGGTCTGGATAAAATGCTGGTTTATTTACAACCTGTCTGCTGGTGTTTCTTGCCCCATTGGACATCTTGGACATCTTGTCCATCTGTATAAACCATAATTATGCTTTAACCATAAAACAACCCTTACAAACTCGGACTAAACTAGTCCTCACAAGGATACAGACACACACAACTCTTAAGTTATTTTCCTTACCCACCACATTATAAACCCTCTGTCCTCCCCAGCTACCTGTTTACCATATCCACAAACTCACAGCTGTGTACACACAAACACAGAATACAACATCTCATTGAATGACCAGGGGCTTGGCTCCTGCCCTGCTGTGTGTCTCTGTGGAGCAAAGGCTAAAAGGTTGAAGGTATTGTCAATGCATGGGATGAGATGCCGAGACTGACCTGACTGGGTCAACTAGGGGGTCAAAAGGTCGACCTCCTGTAGAAGTTGATGTGTGTCCAACATCTGCTGCTCTTACAGTCAGAAATGACAAAGAATCAGTTTAATACCTTGAAAGAGGATGTAAAAATGGCTTCTGGTGGTTGAATAATCTTCTGCCTTGAGCAAAAGCTTTGAGGGGAGACTGTGAAAAGAAAGATGTCGCCATTTAAGAAATGCCACCATTTTGACATCTGGAGCCTTCTCACTTTTCTCCACTGCTGCACGAGAGATTCACATTTCAAATGCCAGCAGGCACACAGGAGTCAAGGGGGGGGTTGGCAGAGGAGGGATATTGCAGGAGGGCTGATTTGATCAAGCGACAAGCGGCTACAGTTCGCCCCCCTCGCTCTTCGCCACCCCATCTCTCTTCCACAGAGCGAGGGAATAAAAGTGACAGAGTGCAATCACTGTCTCTTATCTGCCAATGAGGAGAATGGGTAGGGATGAGATTGAGTGACCGGTCGGCTGTGGGTGTCTGCCGTGTCAGCCTTATTGAATTATGACTCGGCAGGAAGTGGCATGTTATGAGCTGAGCAGGGCCGTTGTGAGATATCACGAACGTGGATTCAGTAGGAGGCGACGGGGCGGAAAAGCAGCTGAAATGAAACCTGTCTGTATGTAAAGTTCATGATGTCGTTTATGGGTAATAGGATTTGAAAAGATATTGGATTGGCTGTTTTGAAAAGATGAGAAGCAGCAGGTTTCAGGTAATGTTATACATATTGCATAATTTACTTTAAAAATGGCATTAAGCGTTTTTTAACAACAGAAAGACTCCAGAAGAAACAGACAGAAACAGAGCCCCAATAAACCATCACTGCTAACCTTTTAGTTAAACAGTTGCCTATACATCCGGCAGATGCCGAGAAATATGAACATCCTATTGGAGTAGTCTTTAGCTGCTTGATGTCTCATGGGCTCTCAACCAGTGACGTTGTTGCAGTGACGTTCTCATTTGTGTGATACAATTAGTGAGTTAGCAAGTTTGACGTGTTGCTAGAAACATACCCGATCACTACTGAGAATGTCGGCCCATTGCTTTCGTCTTATCGACTTGTCCGTTGTTGTATTTCACCAGGAAACTGAAGTTTTCCAAACCAGAAGACTTTAACAATAAGAGAGAGTCTTAAAGCTCTGGCTTCTCTGCACTGGCTGTGATGCTTAAGTTACTAGTTAGCGAAAGGCTGGGCTAAAGCAGCTGCTTGTGTAGCGCTGTAGCGCCGCAAGGCGGAGATTTGGTCCGCCACTTAATATGTCTGTGTGGAAACTCGGAATTTATGCATGTTCCACACACAAAACAAGCCTAATATATGGGTGCTTCTCAAGTCTCTTATTTGTCGTTTCCTCGATCCTCGCTCGAACCGGAAGTTGTTCCACTCCGCCATCTTGCAGGCCATCCCAAAGCTCTTATTTGCGCTCCAAGGAGCGAGGAGCGAGGATCGAGGAGCGATCACTGAGGAGCTACGAGTGAGGATACACCAGTGCATCCTTCGCGGAAGTCTTTTACTGACTGACACGCCCCCTTATCGGGTAGCCGTTATAATGATTGGACGCTGCAGCTGATCGGACTGATCTGATACATCAGGACAGATAACATTAAACTAAACTAAAAAGTGTATCGCTGCAAAGTCTTATATTTGAGCTGTTTTATGATTCACTGTCTTGTTAAAATCTGTGTTCATTGTAGGTCAATAAACATAGATAATAAAAGCTCCCACACAACTTTATTTAGGCAATTTGATGAAAGTGTGAATGAAAGTGTGAAAAAAATTACATTTTTCATGTGCAGGTGTAAGTTAAACAGGTAACAGAGAATCATGGTACTCTGCACTGATAACTGTGAGACTTTATTAGTAACAGTGCACTGTATGTATGTAGACACAAACTCCATCAAAAGTCTCTACAGCTGTTAGAGCCGACTGACAGCTCAACGTGTGATCAGCTGCCGCCGTCATCAGAAACGGACGTCACGCTTCGGAGGAAAGGTTATCTCATGTCTCTAAAAACATAATTCCTCCTTTCTTCTCTCCTGGCTTGGTTTCCTTGCGTCTCTCCCATGCATCCCTGGTGGGCAGGAATAAGATGCGAGGAAAAGACCCAAGTGAGGGAAATGTGGATGCAATTAAGAGACTCGAGAAGCACCCTCTGACGTTAAAGACTGCATTCGGTGCGCATGTGCACTGCTCCAAAAGTCCTGTACCAAAACGGTCCATGACAGATACATGTACCATTACACCCCTATTAATTACATGACGGCAGCTAGTTAGCCGCAGTTAGCAACAAGAACCACTTTTTGTTGCACTTTTTGAGTTGAGGCAGAGCAGCCGGGGGACACGGGGGAACTTAATTTTAATTTTAAGAGGCCCAACAATTACAGTGTTGCCTCTGTAGACAGCGGAGGATGCAAACAGCGAGGCAGCTGTCAACTGCATGTATGAGCCACAAAACTAAACTGATAGAAGTGCACTGTAGCACGATACGATCTCTCTGAAAAAACAGCAGATCGTGGAGACATTTTAATCGTCCACAATCTAATATCGTTATATATCGCACACCCCTAAAATACATATATATATTAGTAACCTGTTGGAAAATATGGGAGATATTGGGAATTTCTAATGGCTACAATGTCAGTGGGTGAAAATATTTGTAGAGGTGTGAACAAACACATGCCAAAATGTCTGCAAAGGGACCATCAACAGCAGTTTAATGAAAAAAAACAAACACCCAACCTGTGCCCAATGCAAGTTTCAAGTCTTCATTACCAAATTGAAGTTCAGGCTACAAGACTTTTAAGTCTCTGAGTCCTTGAAATCAGTTTCAAAGACTCAGGAAATAGTTTTTTAGGCAGTTACGTCAGTCCGGTCTCACAGCAGTTGCAGTTAGCTCAAATGTTAAACTTGCATTAATCAACTCATATGTCTTAACAAATGGTTAAATGATTACCTGCAATGTGAATTACTTTGTTCGCTGTAACAAACTCTGCAGTTGCCCTATCCAGTTTATGGAGCATCTTTCAGGTAACTGTTTCAGTTTCACAGCCCATAAATGTATAAATAGACAACTGTTTTCTAACACATACACCATATCAATTTTTATAAGGCAATATCAGTGTTGTGCTCACAGCTTGTTCCACTGCTCCAAATTAGCAAAAAATCAATAAATACTGCATTAAGCCCTTATATTTATTAATTAAATCGTACTCAAGCTCACATCTTACATCTGCAGTTCAACAATTATTACAAGCCAGCAGGTCATCAGCCAAATATAAAGAAGTTCCATTACCTATACAATTTGCTTTTGTCTGGTTTCACCAATTAACAAATCTCTCCAAATATGTAACTTGATGAAAATAGCAAATTTAGGCTGGAGTACGTTTCCATTTATCTGATAGCTAGCAACTTTCTACCTCTCCTTTTTCCCTCCTTCTTTCTTTTTCCTTTGTTCTTTCTTTCACTTTACACTTTCAACATCCTGCCTTTTTCCTCTATTTCACGCTTCTGCTTTATTCTCCATCTCAGCAACTTAACTCATGTGACTGACCATCATTTGATCAAGGTAACGTACAAGGACGGCAATTATCAAAGGTACATTGAAGCCTGATCTGCAACTGAGGCCTGGGATTTGTGGAACATTTCACAGTAATAAAAGTCACCATACTTCTATGCAGATATATATGGTACACAGGGTGAGGGCTATATTATGGCTGTTATGGAGGTATTTTATGAGGGAATAGGTACAACAGAGTCTGTGGCTACGTGCCCTGCCTTGAAATGAGCTCTGAGTACAGCAGTAACGGCAGAGGGCAACAGTCAAGATACAGTACAAAGGACTCGCTGAGAATAGAATTTTCCCTCTGTTGGCCATTAATGTGTTGCGTGGAAACACAGATATCTACTATCTGGTGTAATAAACACACAAGCAAAAGCATCATGAGTGTCATCCTCCAACATGTTGTCACAGCTGGCATTCAGACTTTATTCCCACAACTCTCAAAACTCTGCGCCAACATGAATAATTACAAACACAGACTAATGTATCCTTCACATCTATGTGATAATGACTTTTTTAATCTGTCATTGTTTTAACTGACATTTAAATGTTTTCATTGCAAACTAACTTACTCACTCAGTCTGATTCCCAACAAAAGGTAACGATGTGACCAAAACTAATCAGACGTTAAGGATTTTTAAATGTCAAATAGATCTGTGGCAAAACAGCAAAGGCCCTTTATTAAAAAATGAGAAAGCGCCCTGATCTTTATTATTTAGATATCATTAAAAAGCCTAACATCCAAACAGCACCTCCTTATTCCAGTTCAGAAAGCACATTTCACATGTATTCCCAAGTTGAGCTGTTTTGTTTGAAGCAGTCTTTAACAGCCACATACAGACTAAAGGTGAAAATAAATCAGCTTAAATCAGTCTAATGTTTTCTTGTTGTATTATATCAGAAGCACACTTTTTTGACAACAGTGGGCTTTTTTTAGTTTATTTGCAAATCAGAGTCGTGTAGTTGTACAAGAAGGTCAGAATCCTGTGTTTACTGATGTATTTTACTGCTGCTTCACTACTGACGGTCAAATGCCACAGAGATAAACTCCTAGTTTTTTCTTGAAGTACGGATGTGTGGATTTACTGGGCCGCTCAGGAGTGTGAAAAGGTGTAACCATGAATGTAAAATAACTAAATAGATAATAAATAATGAATAAATAAAGTTAGGTGGGGACTGGAACAAATGTGTCAGCCATTTAGCAACCAGGAGTGAATTGCCATATCTACGGCTGCAAAGTCATTATGAAATGAAAATAAATTTTCCACCTTGTTGCTAATTCATCCATCACATAACATACACCTGGCTGACAGTAAATTAAAAAGTATATATTTATTTGTGCTTTTATATCAAAGTCAAATTATGTTCTCTTTGAAGACTGTGAACCTTTTACGCAGTGGAAGAAAATCTCAGATCTTTTGACTTTCCCTTCAAATCTAAAAATGAGCCCTTTTCTTCCTAAAAGTTGTTCATTCAGTTTACACAAGGCTATATTAAATCAGCAGGATTCTCTAAAAATGTTATATCATCAGTTAAAGTTAATATCCTTAAGATTTCCATGACAATGTATGGTCAGCACTTTTTCTGCAATAGCATTCAGTGTTCACGTTCTCTAATAGTTTTCATTGTTAGTGTCGGAGTCTGCTATGTCACGCTGAATTCAGATTACCTACCTACATAAGAAGGATTCATATTAAATGAAATGATGCAGCATGTAATCAAGGATTATTTTAACTCACTGAGCACCCCAACTGTTTATTGTTTGCTCTCTTTACACTGTCAAAGCTGTATTAAGTTGCTGAATATGCAGAACATTCTACTGCCGTTGCTTTACATTAAAAACATCCAACTAGTAGGCGGCTTTTGTTGGGATGAAGCCACAGAAAATGTTAGCAATTAGCATGTGCATGTTGAAAATGCATCTACAAAGCAAGATGTGGTCATTTTCTGCATCTTTTTGTGCATGAAATCAGTTTTAATTATTGCATGGGGTAATAGAATAAAATAGCGCAGCCACAGTGAGCTGTTAGATGAAAAGAATGCACACTTCCTTAACCAACTTTTACAGTGTCCTGCTGTTGGGGAAACTATTTGTGTCGTGTACAGCATGAAATCAGATCGCGGTTGCAATTATCATTGACTGACGTTATTAAAACAGCATACGTTTGTTTGGCTGCAGTATAAACAGATACACCAGCTGTGCTGACAAACAAGCTACTCAATCAGTGTTTGCTTTAAACAAAGGAAACCAAACATGATAATCCATCATTCTCTGGACAGAACACCCATTCACTGCTTTAAAGAAATAAGCAAACTTTGAAAATAGATACCGCTTTCCTAAATGTTTGTTAAAAATTAAACTGGAGCCAGGAGATGGTTAGCTTAGTTTAGCATAAAGGCTGATATCAGAGAGAAACAGACTTGTTTTTGCACTTTTTTGGTAAAGTTTACACAAACCAGATACAACTTATTAATTAGTGAGCTTTATTAGTGCTGACTGGCTGTTTTTACCATTGGACAGCGCCAAGCTAGCTGTTTCCACCTGCTTCCAGTCGATGCAAAGCTAGCCATCTCCTGGCTCCTGCTTCATTTTTAACAGACAAATATGAGAGCAGGGTTGATCTCCTCATCTAACTCTCAGCAAGCATATTTCCCAAAATTGTCAAATTTTTCCTTTAAAGCAGTGAATGAGGGTTCTGTCCAGAGAATATTTGGTTTACTTTGGATTAAAGCATCAAAGACTGCAGCCAAGTTGGTAGTTAAATCTTTGGTCTCAAAACAGCTGATTATGAGAAAAGAGTCTGTGGCTGCAGTGTTTTCTAAATATATAGTACTTTGAAATGAAACACTTCATATGGTTAATAGGTTAAATAAATATGCATAGTTCCAAAGCAAATCCACAGATGTGCTGGAAATGACCCTTTTTAGGGGACCTGGCACTTTACCTAAAAGAATGTCATTAGTGTTGGGTTCAGTGAAATTTATAGTGACTCATAGTCTATGCTGTTTTATGGGTCTTTCCACCAGCCAAGAACTGTTTCTGCAGGGAAACAACAGTGTGTGTGGACATAACATGAAGTGGCCTGTGCCATGTTTATCTAGGATTTGTAATGACCCTGATATGCAAAATGAGGCTTCTGACCCAGCACCAATTCGATGGCGCTTTGTTGGACAGGAGTCTGGAGTAGAGAGTTATTGGTCCTTGTTCCAGTAAAGGTCAGAGATAAAATAGCTGTTTCACCAGCAAAAAGGGAGGAAGAGATTAAAAGCTGCAAATAAAATAGGTTGCTAAAATGTAAAAGTTTATCACTTTTGTCTCTGCCGGTGTTGGAGTGAAAGGTTTAATAAACTTTCAAAAGTTAAGTACAACACCCCTACAAAATTCAGCTTATTTTTAGTCCTATTTTTAGCTGTGTTTATATATTCAAATTTCAAGACTACTCTAAAACATCCTGTAGGCTTGAGAGGACAGCACCTACAAGGAGGAAATAACCATTGACATGTTTACCTGTTATGGAGATAACATGAGCATTTAAAACATACTGAAGCTGCAACAACTGAAGCTTTTTATAGTATATGGTTTGGAATAACTAGAAGAAGAACTGTATGGTCATGAATAGTGATTGACGTCATGTCTGAACAGACAAAGAAAAGACCGCCGACTGCAGAATCACAAACCTCATTGGCAGAAAATCTAAAGCAAGAAGCCTTCACTTGCTGCCCAGATTTTTGATTGACAGGTGTTGTCTGGGGAAAATACTGTGCAGAACACCACAGCAGAAAGTGCTTTGCAACAAAGATGGAGGCAAAAGGAAAAAGGAAAAAAAAAAAAGACATCAAAAAGGATGTCATGGATTGCTTCTTAATAAAAGATTCTCATTTCCAACACATCAATTCTCATCAGCGTGATGGCTGCTGATCTCAGTGTGCCAAAGCCTGCCTGTCCAAATAAAGGTTAAAAAAAACATGCAATATGTTTCAACCACATCATCATACTGCTGCCACTTCTCTTCCTCTGCTGACTTTTTTCTCACTTGTTTGTTTGCTGATTTTTTCCACCACAACAGCCTGAAGAAAGAGTCAGGCTTCCGTGATGTGTCAGTGCGCCTGTCACCTCGAGGTGGGGGGGCAGAGGGAGAGTAGTCACAGTCACATGCAATACTGCATTAATTGGTGTCACTTCACCATAGGAGGGGGGTTGTGTTGTATTAGCCCCCTTCCCTTCTTTCTCCCTGACAGTCTAATTAGTCTTTCTGAACTGCAAATACACCTCTATGTGTTGGAGCACGGATAAACAGTATGTGTGTGTCGCAGGTATGTTGGGGCATGAAGGACAGAGGGCTTTACAAGGGGGGGGGGGGGGCGGGTGAAAAATGCCCTGATGAGTTATGGGTCATCAACACCTTCTCTGCTGCTAATCAGCACCATGTTTCCTCCCCCCCTCACCCCTGCCGCCGCGCCATCACATCTAGTTTTTGATGAACACTGAATTATCAACCGAGGCCTTTGCAGGCTGCTGGGTCCTCCAGTCCCCACGCTCCTAAGAAGGTTCTTATAAAAGTTTCTGTATTAAATTAATTAATTCCTTTTTGCTAATTTGTGTGTGTTTCATGTGACAAGACAACAACACAGAGGTTCTGTCATGCCCAGCTCCCGCAGCTAGGGCATGAGCTATTTGTCCCTAGTCAGTTTTATTATTTTTTTCCACTTCCTGTTTTGTATGAGTTACTTATCTTGTGTCTCATTGCAGGTCTTTATCTGCCCTCCCACCATGTACCCAATGTTCTTCACCTGCGTCTCATTGTCTCCCCTGTCTTAGGGCCTTTCCAAAACTGCTTCCTTCTCCCTCTCCCTACTTACTTCCACCCCATTTGCGCGTTCATGCGGAGGGTCCGCCACATTGAGTGTCAACGAAACCAATTAGGGCAGGGTGGTAGTGGATTGTTAAACCCTCCAGTACCAAGTGAGCACCGATACCAACTTGTTGAAGATGTGTAACACCCTTTGCTGCACGCTGGGGGACCTTTCTTTTAATGTGAGTTCGTGTGGTTTCGCCGGTTCACATGTAGGCTAGGATTTTTTAATTCCGAAACTCACCATTCACAGGTTAACAACGCAGCCCAAGGGTTATATTGTGTTTAATAAGAAAATGCTCATGTCTGATGCTCATGTTTGTTTTTATTGAATGGTATTCATCTTATACGAAAATATTCAGCCAAAACAGAAAACAAAGCCTACGTTAAACGACAGAATAATAGATCACACAACTAGATACCTAGGGGTGTCACATAACAAGCAACAAAGGCATTAAAGGAAAAATATTTGTCTTTATACATTTTAACTGTTCTTCAGACTATATAATGCTTCAATTTATTGTTTGATTTATTTTGAAATGCTGTATTTGTGAATCTAATATTTTTCATATAAGATAAAGAGGTTCAAATATATAGGCGTACAAACATTATATATATATATATATATATATATATGTATATATATACTTCTTTTTCTTAAATATCTAAAGTCATAGTCTTAAAGAAATATTCAACATCTAACCAAAATAATTTGGTTCATGAAAAAACACAATAAGTGACAAATGCTTTCATTTTCGTTATTGCAAACCGCACTTTTCCTCAACATCAATCCTGAATCTTAATACAACTGTTGTTTATTTGATACACATATTATAGTAGTGAGTGCAGCCGTAACGTCAGATCCTATTAACGCTGGGGAGAGGGTAGTTCATCCAAAAGTTGGCCGCTGCATTCATACCCTCTGCGGGTTAGGGAGCTCGATTTGCCTGTGAGGGTGACTCCGACCAGAGTTCACTCAGTATCGAAGTGGCGAGGCTCTAGTTTGGAAACAGCCCTTAGTGTATTTAAACCCATTCCTCCCTGTAGTCTGTGCCAGATCGTCTTGTTCCCCAGTTCTACCGTTTTCCAGTATTTTCCCTGTAGTGTGTTTGACATTTGCTTCATTTTTTCGATATAGATTCCTGCCAAGTGTCTTTTGTACCTTTGCTTGTGTTTTTGGACTAAGCAATAAACCTATTCTTGTGAGTTATCTGGAGTTGTGCCTTGTGAGTCCTTTTCCACTGAGTGTGTGAGCCTTGATAGGTTCTTGTAATTTCACGTCTCCAAACTGTATGATGTTTGAAGGAACATTGGGCAGGAGACATGCAAAGGTGAAGAGCGAACGGTATAACACCCTTCGCTGGAGTACTGAGAATCTGTTGAGTGTTTCTTTTTCTGGTTATTTTGCTGCTCTAAAAGGTACCACAGTCGCAAAGTAGCATTTTTATGCTCTTTTAAACTTGTTCGGATAGATGGAAAACCTTTCTGTGAACATGGAATAATAATAGAATAATGTAGAAAGAGATAGAAAGAGACAAACTTCCAGTTACCTTCAGTTTGTATGTGATGCAGATACTGTGTGAAAGTCATTGACACAATTTTCTATGGGGAAAAATCTTATTCTAATAAAAGAGACAACAGAGGAGACAACAGAAGGGAACTTTAGCAAAGTGCTGCCTGTTTTATTGTGATTTGTTTTCAAATACAAAAATTTTTTCTGCAGTTCACCAGACTAAAAATAGGTTTAAAGGTGGGAAATGACAACAGCACCTCTACATCAAGTCATGAAAAGGAGCTTTCCCATGTATCAGAAGCAAATAAAAAAAACACAACCTTGGATAGTGTTGATTTATCACTTTTACAGTGCTTTGCATGCTTGTGCTGCAATTGCTTGTAATTGTTTTTATTTTATTGTTTATTTATTTCTTGTCTGAAAACGTGTCTGTAAAAATCTAATTTCCCCACAGGTTTCATTTATGATTCTCCGAAATCTAAATCAATTACAAGTTTCCCTTTCAAGGTTAATAAAGTTTCTAAACAAAAATCACTCATTCAGGGATAATATCTCAACGAGCTAATCATTCATGTTTTACTGGTTCTGAAATTATCTTGACATTTTCTTGACAAACTACAGCTACTACATTCTGCTCATCTGCACTGTTCCCCCTCAACAAATGGGAGCTTCTGGCTAACCTTTCTGTGGGAAAACTGATATTGAGGGCTGGGGAGATTAGGCTTTTAATAACAAGGCCAATATTAGACTCCAGACGTTCTCTGCAGTGCAAAAAAATATCAATATTCCTAGTCATTAAACAAATGGTGAACAAAAAAATTGCTCTCAGACCAGTTCCCCCTCCAGAGGCATGGCAGACGGACGCAGTAAAACATTTAATCACCGCTCTTTAAAAGCTCAGAGATTTATTCACCCCACACTGCAGAAGGCTGCAAATGGTGCGATCTGATCTGTTTAAAATACCGCCCTTGATCTGCCCAGGGCAAGAGGGCTTTTCTGGCTCGTTTTGTAACGTGACTCGCTGTTTAACTGCCCACGAGTGATGGAGAGAGAGGGAGTTAGGGAGCCAGCAGGCAGTGGAAGGTCAGTCCAATGTGAGTTGCTGATCCTGGCTGGTAAACATCCCCGGGGAGAGGTGTAAGAGGCCGCTTACCCAACCTCGACCTGTAGCCCACCGGCGCAGCTCGGCAGATGAGACCGGGGCTGCGGAGTAGCTGAATCCCCCACCAACCTCATCACTCCCACTAAAAAATCATTCTCATTTGTTATTCACATAGCCTTAAGGGCCCAGTGCCTGCCTATTGACATCCACACCAGCCTCTCTGTGTCTCTAACACCTATCTGACTGTAGAGCTGGTGGGTGGATGAGCATGAGTTAAAGCTTTTCTTTGAGGGACCTGGCTTCACCTTTCATCATACATTTCAGGACTTTTTCCATGCACAACAAAGGTGCTTCTAGTATCAAAAAGACACTTTTTTCTGTGTGACCTTGTGAGGTGAAATGCATCATGTGTCAGTATGACGAATCTCAGAGATCTCCACAGCGGCCTCACCATGTGCTGTTTCTGCAATTGTTTACTTGGGTTTGATGGATATGACGCCATAATCCTTGTGACAAACCAAATGCTGTAGCGACCCTGGGGCCGCTCCTCATGCAGCCGGGTCCATTTGCGTGGCCGACTGATGTAAGCAGTTAAGACAAAGCCCAGATGACAAACACATGACGAGGTCGCTCGCTAACAACCTCTAGACATGGTTCTTACCTGACTGGCAGTATGAATAAGAACCATTAGTTACATGAGAGAAATCACTGCCTCAGATCTGTTTTGTACACCTATACATTAGTTGCATTGCATCAACTTGCGATGTCCACATGTCAGAACATGTCACTGTCATATTCAACGTAATCACTCCAGAAAAGCTTTATTATTTATATAATTTTATCACATCAGCTCCTTGGATCCGCATGTCACCTACTTTTGTGCTTTTTCTGTCCTTATGGCATGTCAGCGTGTACTATGGGCATCAAATGGCATGTCGCGTGCTGCCCTTTAGATGCATGGAAGCATCTAAGCATGGTTTTGACACTTCACTATCCAGTAAAGTAGCAGTCACTTATTGTTGAATACAAACATAAAAACCAAGTATCATCAAAAATCATTATTATTATTTATCATTATTCAATATCACAATATTGTGAAATGAGGGATGTACTTTAACAGTATATCCATGTTGACACACATATTTTTTTGGGGGGGTTTACTCATTGTGGGCAAAACAGTCTCTCCACAAGGTGCCCTCAGTAGCTGTTTCAATTTTTAAAGACTTCTCATCCATGTTTACTTAGACTTTGAGATTGAAAGTTAATTCATGACCTTGGAAATGACATTTGGCAAAACAATGTCACCACAAGGTCCACTCAGTAGCTGTTCAGTAGCTGTTCTGAAGCCTTTGATCATATCACACTACTGACTGAACATTTGTGGCGTGATTGCTTCGCTGACTGCTGTTTCCAAGATAAAGAACGGACTTACTATCTCAACGTTTATAACGTGTATAAGAAGTACTTAAAGTACATACTTAAAGTACACAGAAACAAATGAAAATTCAACATCTACAATACCCTGACTGGGCCAACTTCATCTGCTGAGGAATATTGTGTGGTACGATCAAAAGCTCCAGGACAGCTACTACAAGGACCATGTCGTGAGACTGTTTTGCCAACTGCTGTTTTCAATGTCAAGACTTGCCAAGAACTTTGAACTTTAAAACTTTAAAACTTCCTTATTGTTACAGAAATGGGGCTAAAGCCTAGGTCAAAAACTCTTCCATAAATATGACTTAGTTTGAATGAACTTTAACTTCGGCTACCTTCCTGTACAATGATTATACTGAAAATCACCTACTGTGTACAGAAAACCGGGTCAAATTGTGACTAGTCCAAACTGGCACTTGGATTTCCCAGTTCAATCACAGTTCAGCACTCCATAATACATTTGTGTGTGTGTGTGTGTGTGTGTGTGACATCTGTGTCTATGTATTCTATAAGTGTGCTACATGAAAACTTTCTGCTGTGTGTGCAGGTAAAGTGCACAAGATCAACTCGAAAATGTTGCAAACTCCGGGGCAATTCTGAGTAATAATCCCTGAAATCCTGAAAAGCATCAGGAAGATCCACCAGCACACAGTATCTGAAGATAGCTGCCCCTCATCATCATTATCTTCTTCTTCTTCTTCTTCTTCTTCTTCTTCTTCTTCTTCTTCTTCCATCTCACGCTCATTTTTTTCAGATGAGTAATGATGCTATTTGGGAGACCTTCTTCATAACTCTGCTGAGATAATCTGGCCTTGTAATCCTCTCCTCTTTAAATTGGGTCCTTTGACTGCCCAAACGATGGTTCTCTGAAGTGATTTTGAGAAACACTCTGCCCCAGATTACCTCACTCGTTTCCCATCTCGTTCCCCATTTCAGCCACTTTCATGTTGTCATTTTCCTGTTTTGTGTATTGCTTTTTTTTACAGAAAAGATTGCGATCTTTTCAAAGCACAGCAGTTATTTTCTCAAAAATGTACTTTGAGTGTTTTCTGCTTTGCCGCATCATGAAATGGAAGCTCTGCCAAGAATTGTCAACAAAGTTATGGACTCTGCATGAGGTGGCTCTTTGGAAGATTATGATTGCTCATAATAATCAGCATGCCTTCAGGCAAGACTGTGTCTTTTGATGCTTCATAGAGGACAGGAGTGAAGAAGGTGTTTATTATACATTGAGATGATGATAGAATTGCACTAACTCTGTTTCATGGGTCGCAGCTTGAAAAGGCTACAGTCCAGCCTACATGATATTTTGTTACTATGGTTTCTTGAGCCATATAGTCTGATATTATCTTAAAGAACTGAAGAAAAACACAAACATATTCTAGCAAGGTGCTCGTTCACAGGTAGACATCAAAGAAAGGCTGCGCAGTCATAACTCTGATGCAATCTTTTTATTTTAAATTCTAACAAGCAATGTTTCTTCATCCTGAAGAGAGGAGAATGTGCTGAAACATATCTATGTATAGAATAATAAATAAAAAGACTAAGTTTGCAGCTTTTCCCTTCTTTCCCCCATAGAATTTTAGTCTGCAAGCAAAATCTGGGAAAAACAGAATTGTGTTAAAAATGTAAATGCATGTTGTGATAACATCTTTACAGATGTCTTAGTTTTGTTTGTGTCTTGTAGCTTGTTTGTTTAATTATTTATTTCTTTTACTTTTCAGTTTCTCTTTTGTGGTTTTGTCTGTTTTTTAAGTAGATTATCTTTGTGGAATCTTGAGACAGTAAAAAAAAGTAAGCTGGATACATTACACTAAATTTTAAATTTTGAAGTATCTGTGTTGACAGCCCCAAAATACAAAATGACAATCATCGTCATCATCATCATCATCATCGTAGTCATCATCATCATCATCATCATCGTAGTCATCGTAGTCATCATCATCATCATCGTAGTCATTATCTTTATTCATATAGCATTTATACATATTGACTGTTAATTTCTTTCCTTTCCTCCAACTTCTTTGACAAAATAAAAAAACTGTTTTGTTCCAAATGAAGCTACACACTGAAACTCACATCTACTTTAAGTCCTGGTCCCAGTTTTAAAAAGTTATTCTGTTAAGAAGATATAAAGGCTTAAAGAAAACTCTCTTGAGGATGTTTTGTTTGATTGACAGGCTTCTCATACACTTCATTACCTCAGGCTCCAAAGTTAGATTTTACACATTTACATTTAGACAAGATATAGCAGTGAGCAGTAAACACAAACTCCAGGCTTCTTGTGCAATGTCATTCAGTAGGTTGATGTCACA
This sequence comes from Micropterus dolomieu, assembly GCF_021292245.1. NCBI lineage: Eukaryota > Metazoa > Chordata > Actinopteri > Centrarchiformes > Centrarchidae > Micropterus > Micropterus dolomieu. The sequence continues at coordinate 4,628,859 of NC_060152.1, forward strand.
GGTGATACAGTCTGTCCTGAAGTTTGTGATCTGAAGGTCATCGATTCATTCCCCAGACCAAAAGGACAGATCTGCTTGGAAAAGTGGAAGTGCTTGCCTTTCCCTCATTACCCCATGGGACATAACATTAAGCAAGACACTTAACCTCAACTTGCTCCAGTGGAGCAACTCAGAGTCCAACAGATCAGACTGTTATTGTAATAACCTTTATTTAAGAAGAAAAAAGTGTCACTGAGATTAAAAATCTCTTTTACAGACATAAAAAAACATATAACAATTTACAACAAAATAAATAACATAAATGAAATAAATTACAGGATAATAAACACACCCCCTTTCCCAATTCACTATGGACTTTTATCTTCCCATACTTTTCTGAAGGATGTACTGTAGATCCATCGGTAAGAAGCAGACCAAAAATAGCCTTGTAAAAATTTGTCAGTGGTTAAGTTTACAGATGGACAATGCAGACTGTACAACCCGAGCATACAAGGAGCAATGATGAGTAAAAATGTGTAAATGTGCTCCAAGGTAGACAGTATCCAGCGTGTGTAGGCTTTGTGTGGATGCATGCATGTAAATAATATCACGTTAGTCCAGCACAGACAGTGGCAGCAACGGGTCTCCTTTTGACCTTGAAGGAAAATCAGGACTTGTTTGTAAAATAAAAACCCAATTTCAACTTCAGTCTTTTCACCAATTGCTGAATGTGACGCACAAAAGAGAGAGAATTACTATTCGTAGATATTTGTATTTAGATACATATTTAGATGGCCGGTTCAGTGCCTTTGATTTTGCATTTGAAATCATTATGAGCTGTTTTATTAGCATTCAAAACAAGGTACATTGTAAAGTAATAAAAGTAAGTTGTAGCTGACAAAGAGCCTGTTTTGGTGTAGATGCAGAGCAGTGTATCATTGGCATAAAATTTGCGTTGGAAACATTTTAATCAAGACTGTTAATATATATAATAAATAAGAGTGGTCCCAGGACTGATCCCTGGGGCACACTCTTGGATAGAACAAAGAGAGCTAGTAATACCTTCCACCTGCACACACTGAGATCTGTCTGACTGAATTTTTGAACCAGCAGACAGTTTGTTCTAACAGTCCAATACTACATGATCCATAGTATCAAAAACCTTAGATAAGTCAATGGAAAGGCCTGCACAATGTTGCTTTTTATCTGAAGAATTAATAAAAAGTTTTTGTGAAGGTGGGCATTCAGACAGCAAAACATATCAAAACAGCCCTCTGTTAAAACCTAAAACAACTCAAGGGGATGTTTCAGGCAGCCCATTTCCAAATCCTACTAGGGGAAAGGCATGACCATCCCCACTCTGACTCTGATTGGCTTAGCCAGACAATGATGTATTACTGATAGAACAGGACGTTTTTGCTAGTCTGCTGTCTTCGGCAATTAGCTCAAAATTGTTAAACCATAATAATTTTTTTAAATGCACTCACAGTAGCAGCTCGTTCATGTATTTATTAAGAAATATTTTTGTTTGTTTGTTTATAACCGAATGAACATTAGAAAGGTCCAGTGAATCTATGGCAGTCTACCCACTGATTCATGGTCACGATCAATGGGAGAACACTGCACAGTAGTTTGTAAGATTCTGAACATTCACAGATTTTAAAAACTCTGCAAAGTTATTGCTGTAGCAACTCTCCTATATTTTGACATGACGATCGTGAGGAAAATAGAAATAATCTTTTCACATTAAAAAAGTTATCTACCATTGACATACTTTTACACGAAAATGAACTGTGAATTTTGTCAGGTCATAGCAGAGATGGGGACTCGAATTTGAGACTCAGACTGGAGCCACACTTAAGTCACACACACAGTGACTTCAGACTCGACTCGAGACTCATCCTCAAAAGACTTCAGTCTGACTTGGACTCGGGGTACAGGACTCGTGAACAATGTTTATTTTTAGGAAACGTCTGATGAGCTTGCTGTAATTCCCCACCCTGCGTTACCTATATCTGCCTAGGTAACACAACTGCATATCTGCTGCGCACGGCCACACGTGAGAGAGGACAATTAAATTCAAATTAGCATGAATGTGTAACAACAATATTGTCAAAGCATCATACTACATAAGAACAATCAGTTCTTAAAAACAGTTTTAAAAAGTATTAATATGTTAAAAAATAATAATAATAATTTAAATGTAAAAATGTAAAAAACAAAACAATTAATAAAATATCAAGCAACCAAAATAATAATTTGAATATTTGTACAATTATTTATTAGTCTGATTTTCCACTGGTTGTCCTCACTTCATGGCATGAGGAGACATATTTTGCAGCAATTATTTGACATTTGGGCATTTCTCCCAGTATATAGGGAGTTTGTGTGTGTCTGATATAAATTTGAATTCGGGGTATATTTTGGAAATGTTTGCAAAGTGTTTTTGTCTTAGTGTCTTCACGTTTCAGCTCTGTATCTACCTGTCCTGTGTCACACTGGGAGCAGAGTCTCTCTCCTTGTGGTAAAACACCGGCAGCTGCTGAGCCATGTTTAGCTCAGCGTTGGCCATCTAACGTTGTTAGATTGTTTCTTGCTTTAGTTACGATCCACGGGAGGTTAACTCCAACTGTTGACTCATTATGAAAAGATGAATGAGCGTTTGTTTGCTTGCCAAACGTGTTGGACAATTAAAGTAATAATTTACTGCCATCATGTTAATTATTAATGTTGGCTGCAAACAGGTTACTTGTTTATTGTTGATCATGTAAAGTTACGGTTTTATTTAGTTATAACGTTACACTGGGTCTGAGAGTCTGGCGGATAAAGTTAATAAGGTGTCATTAATTGCATTGCACATTACATGGCTTTACTGTAAGTGAAAAAGAGTTTACAGAATATCTTATAGCTATGTAGTTTTATAAGCAGCCTGGATTGAACGCAGCAGGTGATATAACGCTTATTGTACCCATCTAGCTCAAAGACTAGATACTTGACTTGGACTCTGGCTTGTGAGCATCTCTGGTTCATAGGCAAACAGTTATTATTTCAAGGCTTTCAACCATGTACCCTAACCTTTCAATTCTTCTTAAAGAGAAAACACCACTCCATTTTTTATTCTGCCTCTTATCTAGCTCTTCTTTCCTACACCTGCCTGGTCATCGATCCACACAGGGTCGACTCCCTAATGGTGGAATGACCTTCGTATTCTAGTCATGACAGAGGAGTCCCTCTCTGCCTTCTTTTGTAGACTGAAAACTCATCTCTTCAAGAAGCACCTCTCATCAACCACTCAACCAAACATTGTAACATATCCCTTCTGCACACTTTCTTCTTTGCTTATTCTAATACGTTCTCATCAGAAACCCCACTTCTTCGGTCCTTTGTTAACATTGTATGATGAAAAATGCCAGTACCTAATTTGATTGTCCTAATGCAAATATATGTTGACCCATGTGAGCCGATGCTGCCTAAGGCTACTTAATCTGTTACTTTGGGTGAAAGTTAAAGGCTATACATAGTGTCACGTCTTGTGATGAGTCTGACTTGTAAAAAAAGTTGAAATGTCTCCAACGGACATTTTATTTCAAAAGCGAGCGGCCTCTGTTTCCGGTTTTAGACTATCTTGTTCAATTTTCATTGTACAAGTTGGATAATGGAACAAGCCGACGCTTGGGTGCGCTAAATTGCATTGCACGTCTTCATTCGATGCGACAATTACACAGCATAGTGCTAACGCAGTTTAGGCAGCATCGGCTCTGGAAAAATGAACTCACATGGGTCAACATTCATTTGCATTAGCACAAGTAGGATCATGAAATTAGGTAATACCTCCTAAACTGGCATTTTTCATCATACAATGTTAACAACTGCAGATGAATTGTACTTCATGCACAAGCCTCTATATCCAGGTTGTTGCCTCGACCTTTCATCATTCTGTCACCGCAGTTTTCCCTTGACCGCAGTAACCCTTGACCTTCTTAGTATTGGCTTCCTGTAAAGATGATGATCTACTATAGGAAGTAAAGCTCATTATATTATGGGGTTCATTGGAATTTGTACAGGCCTTCACCGTAAATGAAAGTGGATGAAAGAAAAGCTAATGGGGGAAGTGTACCATACAGTATTATATGGGTGGAACCTTGCAGCACAATAACTGATGTATAAAGCAGGAGCACTTTGAATGGAGGGTTATGCAGTGTAGGCTGTATTACTTTTAATGGAATTAAGAAATACTATCTATCACTGATCTATGTTTTTAACCTCAAGTTATAATACATTGTCAGTGTGCAGTGCAACCATAAACCCCCAATACTGGTTATAAAGTGTTGAGATTCATAGAGGAATTACATACAGCCTGCGAAAATTCTGCTCACAAAAGCCGATGGAGTATCTAAAAAAAGTCGCTGCACAATGTGGGCATTATTATCGGATTGTCTGTTAGGGAAGGTAACAGGCACCCTCATCCAGCGATTCAGACAATCCAACAAGCAGTGCATTCTTTCCCAGTTTCTTTTCCAACCATGCCTTTACTTTGCACTATACCTGTACAAGTATTTTAAGATGTTTATACTATTAACTCTGACCCTGGCTGCTGATGAGCTAGTTTTAGTTATCAGTGTATCCAGCTATAGCAGGAAGTTAGATCAAAAATGCCAAAAAACTGCAACAAAAGAGAATCATGTGGCGTAAAATTGTTGCAGATATCGGGGATACTGTCTGCTTTATGTGGTTACATTTCTGGATTCCAATGACCTGTCAAGATGTTGGGACAGGCAGGAATATGACCAACGGAGAAGAAGCAGAGCAGGACAAGCCTCTTGCCTCAAGGTAAAATTTGAGGATGTGTGTTGCTCAGTGGCATTGAAACCCTTTCACCCAGGTAATATAATGTTCGTCCTGTGTCTTGATAGTCTTTGAGCCAACAGCACCAGAGGTCCCTTGGGGGCAGAGAGTCTCTGCCCCCACTCTAACCCAATTAAATACTCATATTATCTATGTTTTATTAGATGCTTGTGGGCAAACCACTACACTGAATTCATGTGCTAGAAACACTATTTCTGTCCAAATTTGATTAATTAATATACTAATTATCCCCTTATTGGCATTGGCACACAGCGGTGGGAGGTTTGTACTTACAACATGTACACAAAGTTACATACACTAGCCTGTTGTCATGCAAAGTAATAGAAATACAGAAGAAAAATCCCTCCATGTGCTTTTCATGTGCAAGAGAAAAAAAAAGATTGACCATGTGTATCAGTCCAGCTCCTGGCTGAATGTCATGAGGTTCCTCAAGACGTGTTCACTCACATGGACGTTAACCACATGATGTTGTTTTAGCCACAGTGCAGCTCAGAAGCCTTGTGGTCGGAGAGTGTGTCCTTCAGCAAGAGGGCTGGGATTCAAACTGCAGCGTCAGCAAGTGTCCACTCTGCTGGAGTGTCCTTGTGTGAGACAGTGAAGCTCTACCAGTATGAGGCACACCCTGATTAACTGTGTAGAAAATATATAACGTGGAATGAATTAAGCGAATAAATAGTTTTGATCATTCAAAATTACTTTAGTGTTGCATCTCTTTTATTTAGTATTATGTTGGGTGCATAATATCACATTCATAAATCAAGCAAAATTTCATGTTTAAAAGCTCATGTTGGCATGTGGCTTGTTACCTATTGCTGGAAGCTAAAGGCTAACTAATTTGCTCAGAACAAGAGTGAGAAGACACTATGTCTTCTAAAACTGTTCAGTTTCTGACTCAGTAACAAAAACAAACAGCAGTATTTTGCATTGCATAATTTAGCAATATAACTTTTAGCAGATGCAGAACAACATTAATTCATTTTGAGTTGTGTTTCTGGCCACCTGATGAACTTTAGTACAATTTTTACTCTCCATTTATCATTTATCTGACTCTTTGGCTATTAAGTGATCCACTATGTTCACCAGTTAGTCGCTAACTTTGTCTGTCAGTCTGTCATTTGGTGCCAGGCTGGTAGCATCGTGTGCATTTGGTGTTTATATTCAGTTTTTAACCCCGCTGTTGCAGTTGTGATCAGGACTTAAACACTCTACAAGATGTTTTTAACTGGTTATGAAGAAGTCTCAATTTAATACTGCTGCCTCTTTCTATATCTACATAAGCAAACAATCAGTGAAAAGACTATATGGCTTTTCTATGGAATTATTCTTAATACCTGTCACCAGGTTCGATTCCCCACAAAATCAGACAAATTGATTTATGGCAGGCAGACCGGAACTCTATGGTTTTCTTATTTTTGGGATAGTTATAGAGCACGGGCGAAAACACCAGCCAACCTTGGTGGGTCAATCAAAAGATGGAGGGAAATGTGACATTTAAAAGGATTTCAAACCTGATTCAGATCCTGAATGTTATGAATTGATGCTATGTAAGAAAAACTGAATTGGTTTGAATAGACAGGACATTACTGTAGTACAACTACCTTATAACATTGCACTTTATGTTGGCCTTGCTACTTAGCTATATCTTGCTTTTGGTTTGTTATTATGAAGACATTACATTACCAGGGAATGTTGATAATTTTAGCTTTCTCAATAAAATTACGATTACCAAGCAACTAAATCTGCTAGTTATAGGCTTACATGTCACCTATCAATAGTATATATATATATATATACTATAAAACAAATTTTTCTTTCTTTGACCATTGTCACATTAGTTATTAATCGTATATAGCCACAAAAAGATACATTACCTCATCACTATGCATCCTACAAACAGCTGTCATAAAAAACCATAGTAAAAATAAGCTTCATCTTTCTTTCATTTGCTTCCAAAACAAATGCATATGCTAGCCAGATCAAGATCTTTATGACACAAGGCAGTGGAAACAATACTGCTTTGTCCACGGGGGCTTCCAGAATCAACTCAAAATAAAGGTTCCTTGTCGTTGCTTTACTTACCTCAATATCTGAAAAATAACCAGAGGTGGTCATAATATTATATGCAGGCATCGTACATTCCCATCTGTCATTTTGAGTTTCTCCTCTGGGATGTGTTTCCCTCTCAGGGAAGAGGAATCACTCCACAGTGATAAAGACTGAATAAAGAATACAAGCCCCATATCCTGCAATAATGAGACATTTTAGGTTATGAACACAAGTAACAATATTTGATACCTTGATATACCATTATAATCATGTTGTTATCTTGACATGAGCTTTGGAAAATAAACACGAGCACCATTTGTTATCAGGAGATAATAATATAATGATGAGGTAGCAGTTTGATGTCTTGAGATGACAAGATAGCTGATATCATAACCTCCAGATAATGGTCATAACACATTATTAGCAAGAACAAAGGGACAAATGTGTTTTAAGACCATTACTAAGATTATCTTATATCTTATAATATTATTGGTAGTAGAAATGGTATTATTGTTGAAACAGAAGAAGCTTAATAACAATCTCTTCCAACCATATGCTACTGTTTGATGGCTTAACACAAAATCATTGGTATGCAACAGTGGATAAACACACTGGAAGGGTATCATGTGCATGTTTTTACGTCTGTGTGAGTTGGTGAAGTGGCCATTTTGTGGCAACAGTAGATTTCTGTCTGAGGCTCAGTGTTTTGGCAGTGATGGAAGAAGTGTGTGTTGGTGAAAGAGAATTACAACTCTATTTGTTCTGCTTCCATTTGTCCTGAAGCTGACCTTTTGACATTAATTCAGATAATAAACAAGCTACCAAATCTCTCCTAAGCTTTGTTTAGTTAAAAAACCTGCTGGGGATTATGAATCCCAGTATTGGATTAAGATCACACAGACACCAGATACACACAGCATATCGCTAATACAGCCAAATGGCTAGACATTTTTCGAGCCTCTCCTTATGGCTGCTCGTGTTATGAAGTCATCACTTCTTCATACTCAGCTGTGAGTGAATAAAATAGACATTTAGATCAGAAACTGTTGGTATGTTTTACTTTCATCCTGGGAATAGAAATGTAGCCTTAATGTTAGTGCTGCCTAATCTCTCCATGATTACTACAAGATGTGATGTATATACCGTGCAGTCTGTAATGGCATGTTTCAATTGTTTTAGATCTGTACTTCAGCACATTTGATTTGGTTTAAAATGAAATAATAACTGAAGATTGAGTGTTGACTTTCAACTTCAACTTGAGTGTGTTTAGATCCACTTCAACTGAACAGCACTCGTAGCTCTTTTTATAGATAATCTCCTAATTTTAGGACATTGGAGTCAGGGAAAGATCCAAAATGTACAGATAAGGCAATCTCAGTTTTTATTTGTGGCCACACATCAAATGTTCTTCACTGTCAATCACCTGCTTGACTCCACACGATCATGTGTTTCACTTGCCAAAGAACAGAGATCCCAGTAGGATTTGTAGTATGGTCATATTGGATGAGTCTGTAGAGCACCACCCACCTCCAAGAGTTTAGAGTCAGGATGGTGGAGAGGAGTCCAGCCAGTCTGACTTTCATGCTACAGACAGAAGTTTGCATTTTATCCCACCCTGTCTGACAGTATTATGCATATTCCGTCATGTGTCCCATCTCTTCATTGAAGAAATATGATGTTCCACTGAGTAAAATCTTCAAAACCAAGACTCCATGTGTTTTTATTGCTGCAATATTCTAGAAGTTTTGTTTATCATTTTGTACAAATTTCTGCAAAACTCACCCTGATATATTTGGTATCTTTACAAACCTGCTCTAGAATTTGAAGTTCTGCAGGTATGAACAATATAAACGCTCTTTCTCAAACAAGGTACAAGGTAGATTTAATTGTCACAGTTCCTTCTGCTACATATCAGACAATACACAATAATATAAAAAGAAGCATTTTAAAAATGGTAAACAGAAATAAAATCTATTCAGTGGAACAGTACTGAGGATGAATTTGAGTTTAAAAGTCCGATAGATGGGGGAAAGCTGCTCTGCAGTCTGGTGGTGCGGCTGCTGAAACCTCTATACAGTGGGGGAAATAAGTATTTGACCCCTTGCTGATTTTGCAGGTTTGCCCACTTACAAAGAATGCAACGATCTATAATTTTAATCATATGTACATTCTAACAGTGAAAGACAGAATCCCAAAGAAAATTCCAGAAAATCACATCATATGAATTTATAAAAATTGATAACCATCTGATGAGGAAAAACAAGTATTTGACCCCCTGGACAAACAGCATGTTAATATTTTGTAGAAAAGCCATTATTGGCCAGCACAGATGTCAAACGGTTTTTATAGTTGGTGACAAGGTTTGTGCACATTTCGGCAGGGATGTTGGCCCACTCCTCCCTGCAGACAGCCTCCAAATCATTCAGGTTCCGAGGTTGTCGCCTGGCAACTCGAATTTTAAGCTCCCTCCAAAGATTTTCAATTGGATTCAGGTCTGGAGACTGGCTAGGCCACTCCA
>NC_060152.1:4638367-4654142 GCF_021292245.1 Micropterus dolomieu
TTTTATACAGGTAACGAGGTGAGGCAGGTGTATTTGATGTAGATAATTGGTTGGGATTGGGGCTGTGTCTTAAAGAAAGACTAACTGGCTTGTAGGAGCCAGAATACTTGCTGTTTGGTAGGGGGTCAAATACTTGTTTTTCCTCATCAGATGGTTATCAATTTTTATAAATTCATATGATGTGATTTTCTGGAATTTTCTTTGGGATTCTGTCTTTCACTGTTAGAATGTACATATGATTAAAATTATAGATCGTTGCATTCTTTGTAAGTGGGCAAACCTGCAAAATCAGCAAGGGGTCAAATACTTACCCACTGTATCTCTTCCCAGAATGCAGCAGGGTGAACAGGCTGTGGCTGGGTGGGTACTGTCCTTTAGTATCCTTCGGGCTCTGCGTAGGCACCTCACCTCACTGATACCACTGATGCTCAGGAGATGGGAACCATTGATCTTCTGAACAGTTTTAATCACCCGCTGCAGAGCCCTCTGGTCCTGGGCCGTGCACATCCCATGCCAGTTTGAGATGCTTTCTATTGCTCCTCTGTAAAAGCTGACAAGAACGGGAATTTGACCTTGTTTTAGTTGCCTAACCTCAGCAATGCTTTATCCATTGTGTAACTGCCTTGCATAGCTGTTGTAGAAATAAGTTATAAAAACAAAACCTGACAATAAATATTCAAAAATTGTTATTGAGCGTAATGTAGGATTTTACAGAATCGTCCAATATCAGAATTCTTGCTGACAATAAGGAGACCAGACTGATGGCAAGCATCACCAGGTAAGAACGATCTGCTAATGTCAATGTCCGCAAAGGATTTACGACCCAATATTAAATATGATGACTTTATAGGTTCATCTTAAATTGTCCAATGTAAACTGAGAATTGATAAGTACAAAACATAAAGGCTTTAAAGTCCAAACTATGCACATTTTAAAATTGCTTACAATGGAAAGCTAAGATTCACTGCATTGTATCATAACAGAATAACAATGGCACTCCATTCAGATCAAGGTAAAGACATACACAAAGTGTTGGCATTACCATACAGTATATGCACGCCCTTCAGTCACAAACACATCTTCAAATGATCCGCAGTGGAAAAGGAAAAACTGCACATTATTTCATTTCATTTACTATACCGATCCAAGCCACCTCACGTTGTATTTTCCCAATGGAATAGCACTAATGTGTTAGTGTGATTATTGACAGGCAGGGATATGCCCAGCTTCCTGGTAAATACAGGTAAATATTCAGTCTTTGCAGTCCTGTGAGAGGAGACACTAAAGCCCTGTGGAACATTGTCATCATTATGCTGGATTCATAGCCCACACCTCTCCCTTTCTGTTCTTCAGCTTGCAGTGCTTTTGCTTCCTCAAAGAGACCCATGGGACCAAACACAAAATATATAGCTTGTGTGTGTTTCTCATAATTGGCTCTAAGGTGACGCAAGTCTTCGAGTCGTTCCAGCAGACTCCAAAACAGGCAGTTTGAATTCAGCCATTGTGCTCACATGATCCTACCTCAACACAGGCATTTGTTGATGTACTGCAGCATGATTGTCAGTCCTGACTCAACCTATAGGTTACGGGATCTTTTCTTAAGACTCCTCTCATGGTCACAAGAACATCTTGTATTTGTCAACATGTTTGGTATTTGGGTTACAAACTTTGTGTTATTGCAAGACTGTTGATGCGAGCATGTACTGAAGTAGTGGTTTATCCAGGGATTGCATCCACAGTGTATGGCATTTTTATCATAATAACAATTGTTAATATAGCATTTTTCAAAAACAAATTTACAGTGCACAGTTAAAGACAATAAAAAAATATTATTCCTGTACACAGGCTAATGAAGATCATGATGAAAAATTAATCAAAAATATTTATCAGTGCATTATAAAATTACCCATATGAGTTTTTCTGATATGAGGTATGCTACTTGGTTACAGTTAAAAATAGATTGCCCTCATAGTTAAAGGCAACCAATGTTGAACATTGGAGATGTAAAACATGGTCGTCAGAGTTCAAGTGAAATAATACTTGGCTATATTTCATCTTTTTATTATTGTAAACTATTCCCACTAGGAGACCAAACTCAAAAATGAACACACTGTGATTAGTAACAGCCTGAAAGCTTATGCCTCTGTGCCGTAGAACTCCATTGTCGTCCAGAAAAAACAAACAAAAAACAATACATAAATGAAGCAAGGTGTGGCATTTGGGTGACATATTAATTTCATTAGAATAAATATAGTCTCCACTTCTTCAAAAATTGAAAAGTTCCTATCAAATTCTATTGTGAATACGTAGTATAGTAGTATCATTTTTGATATGTGTGTAAAATGAATGTAGAAAGACAAAAACTATGTTTGATCATAAAGTAAGAAAGTAAAAATACAAATAAAGATTTGTGGTAATCAAAAACAAGATATATAATGACTGCTTAAAATATTAAATAATGAAATAAAATGATTTCAAAAAATGTAGCAAAGAAACACTCAGCCATGCATGAAATAACATAGGAAATGAATATAGGTCATATTTGACCCATGTTGTGCATCTTAATAACACCAATAACTGTCAACCCAGCAATCACTTTTATCAGAGTAGCTTAGTGTGTATACTCTAAAGGTCTACAATATGCAAGCACTGGACAAGAGGCTCTTAAGGTGGTTGTATGCAGGATGCAACCACTGGTCTCTTACTTTGAGAAAAAAGGAGAACAGCTTGTCAAAATATCAAGCCTCTTTACTGCCAAAACCCTCACTGGCAAGGTATTGTGGTGAACTGAGGGAAGCCAAAGCTTCAGCGAGCCCACGCGAATCATGGCCCTCTGAGCTTGTGTCCTCTCCTTTTCCTTGAAATAGCCTCACCACAAGAGGCAGCGCTGCAGTGCCAAAAGAAATGACTGGAGTAAATCTTCTAGTGTTGAGTCAGAGTCGACCAAAAACTCACAACCATTTTTCTGCAGCTTGAGGCCAAAGAGGAATGTAATGAACAACCATGACCTGAAAGGAGGCCATCTTATTAATCTGGCTACCGAAGTGGCTAACAGTATATGTATCATAACCAGCGTAGACAATTGCTTCAGGAGCCACTTGAACTGTTGTCCTTTTTTTTTTTTTTATAACAGAAGAGCATTTGACAAGAAAGACTGACTGAAATTGAAATGCAGTAGATGAAGGCTAGAGATGAGTCAGTGAGTCCATGGCCATCTTTTAGATTATCATCAAATGCTGATGCAGAGTCAAACAGAATGCTTCAGCACTTCCATCTCTGCACACAAGTCTTATTAGTGTTTCTGGGAAAGTACTACACATCATAATCACCAGCTGATTAAGTGTTGTTGGTACGCTTTGACCGTGTTTTTCAAAGTATATTGAGCTTTTCATTGGACATTCAGAGTGCATGCAGTTTGCATGTTCAGTACCTCCTAAACCATGGGAACTTGATTTATTTGAAAGAGACAGTTAATGTGTATGCAGATGCAGTATATGTGTTTGTACAATATGTGTTGTTTTGTGTGATAGACATGGAGTGGACTAAACACAACACTGAAACGATAAGTCAAGTAATCAATCAGTTGATCGCCACAAAATGTATCTACAACAAATTGATAAGCAACAGCTTGTCAAAGTCATTTATTAAGCAAAAATGACAAGTGCAGATGACAATGACGGAAACAAATTTAATGGTTTATGGCTTTCCTTGGTTTTATACCATATTTAAATGGACTATAATTGGGTTTTAAACAAAACAAAATAAGCTATGTAAGGCTAATGTAGTTAAACATTCCTTTAAATTGCTCCTCACATAAAGTCAAACTATGTGTAAGTTTAAATCCCCTGTTCTGCGCTCTGATTGGCTCGCTGAAATTACAGGGGCCCTGATGTTATGGCACTCAACATCTGGGAGAAAAGTGAGCTGAGCTGGGCGGGGCGCAAGACAAAAACTCGAACGATCAACCAATCGGAGACGACACTATCCTAATTTAACACTCTGTGATTGGATGTAATTTCTGTCAAACCACAGCGCGGGGGCGTGGCCTGAGCGACTCCCGAACGAAGTGTTGTGATTTCAGTCTGGGTCCAGTCTTGTCACAGTAGTGAGGGGCGCCTTTCCGTTTCTCTGGCGCTCTGGGATTACTAACCGTGTGACGCATAAAACTAGCTAAAACTAACAACTCTGCCTTCTTCGCCGCTTCTTCTCTGCTCTGAGAGACAACGACGAATCTTCTTTTATGTTTTTTTTTTTCCACACTGGAGGTGCGAAGGAAACAAATAAGGTAAGAAGTGGTTCGCTTGCTAGTTGTGGACTTTTAACGATCCTGCTGCAGCTGCGCTCCCTTTGCTCATTAGGAGTGTGATTCTCCAAGTTTGCCACAACAGGGAAATTATTTCACTTTTTAAAAGGCGCTAAAACCTCTACAACAATTTTAATAACGTAAACACAACATTTCAGACACGTCTTATGAGCTTAAACTATCCCTTCACTCGCCCCAAGTTGAATGTGGAGTCCGGAGAAGCCCTTGTTCTCTCTTTTCCTCGGCTGTGTTTGCGAGTCTTGCTCATTTCTACACTGAGGATGAGAAATTACAAGCCTGTTATAACTGACGTTACACTGATTTTTCAAGCTTTTAGACATGTGTTGCCCCCCGTGCTGCGGTTGGATTTTTAATTCGCAGATTTCCATACATCTAATTGGCTCATTATATCAAACCTGCAACTCAAATAATGTTTTTCGCTTACTGTTGTTCGTTGCCGCAAGAGTCCTCAGCAACTTATCACGAATTAGCAACTGATAACGTCTCTCTTCCAGTGGCACCCTGCCTAAGACACCAATTGAATCCGGATACCGTGGTGTATTTTCCAAAGGACACGACCACAGTTGTTTACTCAAGACTTGTTGTTTGCGAAGAAAAGCGACACATAATGTGGCATTTGCTGTATTTTACAATCAAATAACATCAACTAATCCATCTGAGTGTGTGAGTGCCTGGAACGGAAAACTGTTTGCGTGCCAGTTCGATCATATTGAAACGACACATTTCCCTCTCACTTTGCATAGCTTGTACCTGCTAAATCGTGCTTACTTCATCTGCAGTTCAGTCTTAATGCCAAAGTCGGGAGAGAAAACGATGAGCTCATTGTTCTAACAGGTTTCTGCTTTTGCATGCAGAGTTTCAGCAGCAGTCTGTATTGGACTTCAGTTCTGCCTACGATGCACAAAGAGATTGGAAACCTGTGTTTTTCTCTCATCAGATCCCCCAAGAGCCCCTGGTGGTTATTTATGTTGGAATAGATTCTCAGAGCTGTTCTTGAGCCTTCCTCTGCAGAAGACAAATCATAGTCCCACTATGATTTGTCTCAGCCTGTTGTACATTAGCCTCCTCCTGGCCCTCAGGGTGGGTGTACAGTTTCAGTTGAGGCTAAGAACATTTCAACAACAAATACATTAAATACATCTCTTATGCACAAACAAAGACAGACTACACCGCTACTTCTTCGATCTTGGCCTGTTGCAAGGCAATATGTGCCTTCCTGGCTGACTCGAAGGCAGCCTGGTCCTGTTATATTCTCTGATCTATCCGTAGCCTTGCAAAAGTTCGCATGCATTTTTAAAAATGTATGTTCACCTTAAGGTTTACATTGCTTTTGACTGAACGGCAGAGGCAACTTTGCTCATTCAGAATCTGCCTCTTGTTTTGGCTCTTGTGGGGGGAAACAACATGCACTCCCTGTTCCAACCAGTCAGATGTTTAAGTGAAGACTGTGTGGTCGGATCTTGTGATTGTTGTTTTGTTTTTTTTGTCCCTGCTCCTCTCAGCTGCAGCAGCGATATCATAGGATGAGCAGGCCACAGATGGCTTGCGGTTTCCTTACACAGCTGTACAGTGACTTAGCACTTGATGCTGTTCAGAGGACATTGCAATGTGGTTTCAGGTTATTTTATCTGACATGTTACTGGTCTGCTGACAAGGATGCTGCTGCCCTGCAGGACAAGTGAGATGCTCCTGTGCAGCCTGAGTCTGTCTGATACTTACCAGCATGTCTGCCTGTCTGCCTGTCCTCCTACTTATACACTATCTATATATATATATATGCAAGTCTATATTCAACCCTCGTTTGTGGCGGTCTCCCATGCTCACAAACAATCAACTCCTCTCTGTTTTTTCATCTGTTTTTCTTGTTGTTTTTTTACACAAACCCATTAGGAAAGTCACATTCTGCTGACGGTGAGTTAGAGTCGTAAATGTGAGAGAGCGCAAAGTACCAGCAGTGTATTCATTTCCTCATCACCTCTGAAAATTGCTTGCTCGTCGTCCAGCTCTCATTTTCAGGCCCTGATAGGTTCGTCGCTCAGTTAGCATGGTTAATGGTGCATTTAGCCCAATTTGTAATTTTATTTCAGATTTCCATTTCGGCACTTGCTTTTAGTTTGAAATGACAAGAGGCTCCGATGGAGGGACCCCGCGCGTGCAGATGGCATCTCCCTAATGGGTCCTCAGGGTAATGATGGTTGAAATAGGCTCCTAACCAGGGGCTGAGGACTGTGGCCCTTGGGGGACATTCAGCAGGCCTATTTCCATTTTCATCGCCGATAAAGTGCTCAATGTCTGAACATAGCTACATATAACACTCATGCACACACATTTAGTCTGCAGTTTGGATTGGTCAGAGGGGAAAAAAAACTGAATTTCACTTGGACATGTGAAGCTACTTTATATTAAATCCCCTGGCGACCTTGAAGTTGTTGAATTGCTGCACTCATGCTCTTTAGGCTATTGTTGTGGCACCTCAACAACGGTGATTTGTCTAAAGTGTCTCAGACCTCAAGCACATGCCGTCATTATGCGACTGCCGTTGAAGTGAAGAATGGGCCGGTACAGTGCCGTGCTTCAGGAAGCAACAGTTAATCTCAGCTCTTCATCCGAAACATATGGGACTTTGTTTGGCCCTGCACCTGAGAGAGGCACCGGCCTGTGGCACCTCATATTTCATTTTGATAATGGTTGGTTACCCGTGGCAACTGGGCAGCCAATGAGAACCCTGTTTCTTGAAGTGGATAGTGGAAATAAAGGGAGGAGGGTGGGCTATGAGGAAGTGAGCTCCAAGGCTGCATCCCTCCCCTCTCCCCCACTTCTTCCTGGCTGGTTGTGTTGTGTCCAGCGAAGGGTGTGGGAACCCTGGGGAGTGAATTATTACCTGTCAGCCCCGCAGGGTCCCTGTCGTCCATAATCCATGGCTGACACAGCACAGGCCGGTCCAGGTTATCTGCTGAGACCACCGGTCTTTGGCCTCCAGGTCTGGCCCGTTTGACCACAGCTGGAAATAAATCACATTAACATGTTGCATCAAGCATTACAAATGCACAGGTTAACAAAAGCAGGCAGACGTGCCTTCTGCAGCGTGGCTGAAGTGGGTTCTCCATCACTGTCCTGAATGGATGGGACTTTTTTTCTCAATAGTTTTCAGCCGCTCTTTCAACTGAGCAGAAATAATTTCACTGCACCTGGAAGAGGAGTTTTCCCTCGTCTTTTTGCTGATTCAGTGCACAGCATCTCCCAGGTATAATGACCTGAATGATTTTTAAAGTTAATTTACAGATTACCTGTGGCGCAGACGTAATGTATACTGCCAATTCAGTTACATCCGTTTCCCTATTATTGTTGCAGCTTTCTGGAAGTAAAGGTGAATACATTGGGTGTTTTCACTGCTGAAAACCTTTTCTCTCACTATAGTCCAATCTTTAGCTATTGGAGTTGAATCCTTGGCATGCTTGTAATTACTTTTGATTCCAAAAACAGGCGTGCAGTGGCTTCCATGCTGTGGTCCTGGTGTGGTGAGTGCAGGACTGGAAATATAGCCAAGCTGATGAGTGTGTAAATTTTGGGAGGAAAAGCTTTGAGTTCAGTTAAAGGCTAGAGGAAAGGAGAGGGAGAAGAAGCAAAAGATGGCGGGCGGGGGCAGACCACAAACTGGACAAGTGACAGGCCTCGGCCCGTCTATCCAGACTGGCTGTCTTCCTGTGGTTTTGTCGAGCTGTTTTTCAGAAACGTTAACCCCTTGTCGAGCATGGACTTAGGCTCTGCTTGCCAACCCGCCACGGCCACAAGCAGCGCAGCAGGAACACTAGATGACTGTCTGGTTATGCTTCGTGAAGCACAGTGGACGGAGTCCAGCAATTAGAGGGGAAAATATAACCTGTTGCTCGCAGTGTCAGCAAATTGCCTCATATATATAATATTTATTTAGGTTAGAGAGGGTGTCATGTTTCATAAAAGAATCTTTGTCAAGGATTAAAACCTTGCTGTATGTTTTTAATACTTTCATTCACCTTTGTTTAATTTCTGTGTAAAGTCATGAACTAAGGTTTCTGTGTTTTGTTTGTGGTTTTGTTTTTTATTTAGAATTCTGCAGCCAGAGTCAGAGTACTTAGAATAGATTAATGCCTTTTGCCTCCCGCACTCCTGTATCAGTTGCTTTTTAGACAAATGTACCTATTCACTATGTGGTACCATAGACACACACTCTTTGACTGGTGTGACAAGGAGGCTGTGCGTGGTACCCACAGGGCAGCTTGGAAGCAGCATGCACAACAAAAAGGATCTCTCTTGCAAGGATAGAAAATGAATCATCCAAAAATGAATCCTTGTCATTTTTCATGCATATTTCATGTGAAGAAGTAGCTAAATCGGCTTCATATGCGCATGGATTTTCACCGTTTTAAAGGATTATTAGCTGATGACTAAGCGCAAAGATCTTCCAAACTCCCATTCAGCTGCGTCACCCGCTATCCCCTGAATCCTGTTTATTTTAAAAACCTTAACACTCAGCAGCATAACATTAACTCCCAAAAGATTAAGATAATACAGACATCACACAACACGTTCCCACTCGCCACCATAGAGAGTACAGAAACATAACTTCCCCTCTAAATCCACTTCGATTCTCCTCGCTCCTGTGTTTAATGAAGGAAGCGATTGAAATAAGGAAACGAGTGTCTCTGGGAATAGCCTCTGGCCATACATATACCGGTTATTGATTGTTTAACTCTTAGTTGGGTGGGCTAGGTGATGGCAAAAGTGCATTTGGTTTGTTGCTCCAAATGATCTCTTAATCACTTCATAATGAGGGCAGACCTCCCGCATCATTGATTAGCCAGCCAGGCTGAAAGTGGAGCAAATCACCCCCCCGACTTCCCAATCTCCTGTCCTTTTTGGTAGAGGAGAAATTAGACTGTGAAAGTTTATGTTTTCAGAAGGAAATGTTAATTTTATTACATTTTGTTATGATTCATAGACCAAGAGACACAATAAATGAGTCAATTATCAGAGCTTTGCCATTTCATTTATTCCCTAACTGCAATGAAAGGAAAATTTGCTGAAACTGATGGTATAAATCTTTCCACCAACCTAAATCATGTTTGTGTATACTCTTACTGTGTCGGTTGTGTGCTTTGGCTTCAAATGAGTTTTATTTATATAGTGCCAGTTCAAAACAGAAGCACTTACAGAAACAGAACAGAATGAAAATGTATGTCCTGTAAGGAAAGTAGCAAAAGCAACAGTTGGAAATGCAAACCATAAAGTGTTCAAATCTATACTATAAGTTATTCTGATAGTCACAAGAGATATGTAACATGACCTTTTTTATTTTTATTTTTTTTTACATTAGTTTTCTATTTTAGCAAACAAATGCCCCCTTACTCAGTCATAATACATTATCAGTAGTACAAACAATTAATATTGTCTTACAGCGCAGCCCTATTTGATGTGTTGATCTATTTTAATTTATTTGACATTTGCTTTATTTAGATAATTCAGGGCTTGACAATAAAGGTGGCCTGATGGCCCGGGGACGACTGAACTAGAAACTCGGGCCAGTGCAAAAATATTAGTATTAAAAAAAAAATGGCTTTAGAAACTCAACGTCTTGCAGTTGTTTTGCAGCTCTTGGCGCGCACCGTTGGCCAATCAAGAATTGTAGTAACGTGACAAGTGGTTGTCAAATGTTATTTCTCTAATCTCAATCAAGCGGCAACCTCTGAATCTGGTAACGGCCAGCAGGGGGCGAGTCCACTAGTTGCAAAAAGAAGTCCGGTTCCATTAAGAATAACGGTAAAATGACCCTACTTCTCTTCTGATTTATTACCTCAGTAAACACTTTCCTAATGAGTTTATGGTTTCAGTCGCTAGTTTCAAGTCTTCTTCAACACAGAATGATGTTCATTTAGTAAATTATGGTCCTATTTAAGGGGAAATAGACCAGAAAGCGTGTACTTTAGGGCGGGACTACTTTGTGATTGACATGTCAAGTTTTTTTTAATTTTTTTTTTTATTAAATGGTTGTCAGCAGGAGAGAGAGCACGTCATGTTTGAGACTGTTAGTATGTTTTGTTATAAAAGTAAACTGTTTTGTTAACCTTTTTTTATTTTATATAATTTTAACTGTGATCACTGATAAATAACTTTTGGCGGATAGGACAGTAAATTGTCTTGGGGCCAGTAAGTTTCAAACCCACTGGCCGGTGGGGTCAGTTGCAAAAAAGTTTGAACGTTGAGCCTTTTTGCTATTTCTCTTATGTAAGAATTTGGCAGCAATATAAGTACCTTTTTATGTTTACATAGATAGGAAGGTATAGGACTGGCATGCACCAGGGTGTTTTACTTTTACTTTAATTTATTTTTTCCAGAGCAGGAGAGGCAGCAGGAGCCATGATTTCTGTGGTTGCTTGCTTGCCAAGGATAAGTGAACAAAGTGGAAAAACTTAATGGACAATGAACTTCTCACCTGGGTAAAGTTCATTCCTAAGGTGCATCAGTTGCATTTTGATTTCAAGTTTGATCATGACAAATAACTACACCATGTTGTATCAGTCCAAGCAGTGTTGCAAATTGACGACTGCCTTGTGGCTTTGTTGGATTTAATAGACTTTGGCATCAGTGTGATTAAATACCTTGATTGTTTTCTAGTATTTTTTTTTTGTATCCTTCTGACTCTTTTATCTATAAACAATTTGGGAATGTCCATATAATAACTTCTATTCATATTGCCTCCTTCTACTGCATCACACTTTTTCCTCATTGCCACTTGTTTGTTGCAGTGGTTTTTCTGTGCTTCGTTTACCAGAGATTGGCTCTCAGTCAAGTTGTATGGGCGGCACTGTAACCTCCTTTTCCTTATTTTTTTCAATTTGTGAAGTTTTCGTTTCTTTTAGTGAAGTTATTTTCTTTGCCTGTTCAGCCATGGTGGCTATCACAGCTTCTGCTAACAGCCCAGTTACGCTCCTATTTCCTCCAAACAAACGGCTGTTGTTGCTGCAGGAAATGTAACCATCCATCTTTGTGCCAGAGGTTATTTCCCTGGGAAGACCTACCAGACACCCAGGGCCCCTCACCACCTCTCTCTGATTTGGTGTGCACTCTTAAAAAGAACATTGGCACAGCAGACATTTGTCTTGTTTTCAGCATAAGAAGTTATTACTGACACATGCCTCCTTGAATCGGAACATGTCTCATCCCAAAAGAACCACAGGGCTGTTGAAAATATCCTTTTTTCCCCGTTTTTTTTGATGGGATGCTTTGTTCTGCCACGACATGTTTGGCTGTATATCATGAGTAAAACAACGCACATCTGGCCTTTGGTGACACAGATTGGAATCTCACAACTGATTGAATGATGAAATTGAGAGAAAAGCCAGACATGATAGAAAAACAGGTTGGCTTCATTTAAGTTGGCTCATGATGCCTGAGAATCTGCTGTCGGCCGTGTCTATTTTGGCACAATTCTGTTTTTAGATTGTTCGTTAGTCTGTTGTCTAAACGCAAGCGAGTTGGACAAACTTCTCTGCCAGACTGTTTTTTAATTTAGGTTTGATTTAGGAGTCAGCTGCATGCTTAAGCTCCTGCTTTGTGCAATTTTAAGATAAGAAGACTTAAAAAAAAAAATAAATTAAAAATTGGTTTTAATGCAGGTAATCTTCTGAAGGCTGTATAGAAAAAGTTGTAAGTGTGAATAAACTGCTGTCAAGTTGTGACACAGAATGATGTGCTGAAAATTAGACTTACGAATTAGAGCTGCCCGTAATGCTTGTTTTCATTAATTTATATGTTGATATGACAAGTTTATAGAGCAAGAAGTGCTGTCTAATAAATAGTTTTGACTGACCTGAAGCTGAAACAATTCAATGTAACCGATGTGTCAATCCTCAATTAATCATTTTTATTATTAATCATTATATTTTTTCCGTGCTCTAATGCAAAAATGTACCACTTTCTCAGTTAGGAGAAAATGCTGCCTTTCTTTGTCTCATGTGATAGTAACCTGAAGAAGTTAGAATTTTGGACTGTTGGTCAGACAAAACAAGACATTTGAAGATGTCACCGTGGACTTTAGGAAATTGTGATTGATGATGATGTCATTTTTCATTATTTTCTGGCATTTTGTAGACCACCCGATTTATTGATACTTAAAATCATCAGTAGTTGCAGCCTTTGTTTGACCTGTACCATATACAGTTTACAGTGATATGTGACATATAAAGCAGCTAAACGAGTAAATGTAATCCAGCACTGCACTGAACACATACTGTACTACGTCCAGTAAAGAAGTGTGCAAAGCAGTCTCCATTCCTGAGGCTGCAGAGCAGAGCTACAGAAAAGTGGGTGATGCAAAGCAGTAGAGCCCGATATGGGATTTTTAAGTCCAATGCCGATTTTGATATTTGAGCATTTTAAAATCTGATATGCCGATATATGGGCCAATATTGTTTTTCCCCTTTTATTTTAAGAAATGCATAACTTAAACAAAGATTATCCCTAATATTTGTTCTGTTGAGACCATACCAAGATACTGTGACATAATGCAGTATAAAAAGTAACTTTTTTTTATTGTTATAAATAATACTTTGAAATATACTTTTGATAAATAAGAGTCAAATGTATAAAACTACAGAAAACATTGGTCATCAAATGGTGTAATGTGGGCCCGTGACCCTGTACTTAAGATAAGCGTTTGACGATTGATGGATGGATGTATTGTAAAGCTGCTTTCACGCCGAAAGCGAATTTAATATTTGCCTCGCTGTACTCGCGCGAGTTTGACCGCTGGACATTTTGAGTGTTCACACACGTGCGTTTTAAGTGAATAAACACAGTCAGTGGATACTACAGCTATATGAATAAGTAAACGCTTTGCTGTGATTTAATTGCAATAAACGGATCAAACCGATGCCGAAATAACTAAAATATGATGCCGTTTTGTTAGACATGAATTCATTCTTTGTCAGGTCTGTCAGCAAGACAGCAGGACGAAAACTTTTAAAATGTTTTTCTGAATGGAGTTCGGGTTGGTCAGGGCTATGCTATGCTAACCTGTTCACAATAAAGTACAACAAAAAATACCAATATACTACTAATACCTTTATATCAAACCTCATGTCACTGCTATAATATTAATGATAAACAGCTGTCCTGAATATATATTTTTGTCAAGAAATAGTTATTACCTTAAATATAATTTGCCACAGTTACTACTTTCTACTATGTAGCATGTTCACATCTAGTTTATCCCTTTAACAGCATTGTTAATTCTAGCTAAAGCTACGAGAAACCATTTCCTAACCACCACCTGGCTCTAAAACATATCGTCTATGATGTGACAGTGACACTGAGGAAACGCTGCCTTTGAATGAATCTAATACTACATGACTGTCTACAGTGTGGACCTACAACTTTGAGATTTCACACTAACCTTTATTCAAAAGAGCAGCTAGATAACTTTGCTCGAAGCCGTGTTAGATAGGCCTACTTGTTCAGCTCATGTTTATTTGCATGTCCCCTCTCATTTCCGATGTACCAACTTTAAGACAAGCAGCTCGCAGATATATTTAGAATACGTTAAACAATACAGTTTAACGGCTCATTAAAGTTAGCGCTCCTCTACTGATAGACATGGCATTAGCCAGCTTTGTGGCTAATTTAGCAATGGGCAGCATCAACTGCTGTAAGTGATTAAGAATATTTAGAAGTAATGAATTAGAGAAATAAGAGGACCATTCGCTAGAACTGTTTCAGAAATAAATCTACAATCATGTTTGTCAGCAGCGTAACCGCCACTCACCTGTCGTTACCGTAACATTAAACACACTGCTGTGACCCAGGAGAGGGCAGTGAAAAATAGGAGGGTTAGGAAGTATGGTCTGGTAAGAGAAGTGATAAGGGATATATTTATTATTATTTAAGTTATATAATTGACTTGACAAATGACTAACTCACCGGGAACACTGAGTGTGAGAGCTACCAGGAGCTATTTTCTGTGGCTCTGGTAGACTGCAGTCAGCTGATGATTTGTTCTATGGTGCTGCAGTGTTATTAACAGAGGAGCTGCAGCGCGCCCTCTAGTGGGCAATCTATGCAACACTCATGACATGGGGGAAGGATCCGACTCTGTTTCTCTTTTTAATAGTCATATCGGCCGCTATAGAAACGCCGACGCAGATATATCTGGAAGTATCTTATATTGGCCGATAATATCTGCAAAACGATGAATTGGTCGGGCTCTACAAAGCAGTGTGGGTTAAGAGGTTTTGGCAGAGAAAGATTGAAGGATTGAATATCTGACAGATTTTTTTTTTTTTAAGGTTTCTCTTGATTATCCGTTACACAGCAATTGTCTGGCTTGTCACATCTTGGCTAAAGCAATTAGGCTGACTGCATGACGGAGAGGGGGTCTGCTGCTTACTTACTATAGAAGTAATTCTGAATTATGATCATGTCTCATTGTTGCTTATTGCAGTTTTTCAAAATTAGAATTTTTATGGTCCTGAAACGTGAAATGAAGCAGGAAATTAAAAAGCTAAGATAAGCCCTTTTTTCTGTCCTCTTTATCGAAAGCTGCTACCTTCACACTGTAATGCCCCATCATATCCCGTTTGTGCTCTGCACATGCTCAGAAGGTGACAGGTATTCACATATTTCATTTCAAGTGTTCCGTGAAAATGTTTTTTTTTTTTTTTTTTGTTTCTTTTTTTTTTCTCAGCCAATTATCACACCTCTTTAAAAAATTAAACGGGCTCTCCTCTCAGTAGTGTAATAGGACATGCGTACCTTCAATAAGGGACCTAACTGCATCTAATTTCCAAACTTTCCAAAAATAGCAGAGCCTTTTGTCCTTGTTCCTTGAAAAGTTGGCCAAGTCCCGTCTTGCACTGTACACACTTTGAGTGGACGGCATGATGTTAAACTCTGCAAGCCCTAATTTTAGGTGAAAGGTTCATTGACGGTTTATAAAACTCAGATTGGATTTCCAACTCTACTTCTCCCTCAGGCTCTTTATCCAATTTCTTATGCGTGCACCCTGTGCTCTGCAGATAGGAATTGTGGCTGATTTTCTGCAAACAACACTCTGCATACCCTTGTACTTAAATCTGGTATGTGTTAAATTTAGAACATGCAGTGATTTTTCTTTTAGGATTCAACTCTGAATCCCTGTGCCTGGTATGTGTATGAAATGTTGTACCTGTGTGGAAGCATTTGGGGGTGGATGTTTTTTATAATCTATACTTTAGCTCTCACACTATGCATGTGCATGTTTTAGTGGTCACCATATGTGCAGTGAATTTTTGGCTTGGGCATGTTGTAAGATAAGTCTGCACGCCTACACTTGCTTGGTCATTTTCCTCCGTTTCTCAGAACTCCGGGCTCATTTCCATCCAATTGAGGCTATTTTTAAACTGGTCTTTGTGTGTGTGTGGGGGGGGGGGGGGGGGGGGG
>NC_060152.1:4654162-4703099 GCF_021292245.1 Micropterus dolomieu
TGTGTGTGGGGGGGGGGGGGTGAGCGAGCATGGGGGAGAGGGTTATGGGGGGGGGGGTTCAGTTAGTGCCATATGAATCCAAAAACGGGCAGCGGTCCAGGGTGAGGAAAACACACCACTTCCTCCCCGACGGTGGCCTGAAGTCTTCCCATTTCGAGAGGGAGAGAGAGGTGTGTGTGTGTGTGTGTGTGTGTGTGTGTCTGTCAGTTTATTAACCATGTGTTGACTCACCCCTGCAGCTGTGTCTGTTTGTGTGAGTGAGAGAGAGGGTGCATGCTTGTGGTCAGGAAAAAAAATAATTCATTCTTCATAGACTCTCTCTTGTAAAGTTCAGCACTAGTGCAAATAAGTCTTAGTTGGAATTTTAAAATAGTGCATTCACAAATAATAAAAATAAACTGAAATGTATGCACAGTACAAACTACTAAATTGAAATGCACGATTTATTTTATTAACATGGGAAGAACAATGACGCATGTTGTAAACAAACAGCTCAACCTGCCAGTTGTACATATGTTAAATATTTTAGAAATAAATTAATCTGAACCTTCTCATGATGGATATTGATATTGTGAATATGGTCAGATGGAAATTAAACCTTTCTAGTACCCTGAATCAGAGTCAGATACCTGGAGATTCTGAGCCCAAGTGAATAAATGAGTGTAGACGTCTTTATGTTGTAATGTACAGTAAGTTTCCACATCTGATTATCAATACTGACAGTTATTGTATGTCACATATCTGTTGTAGACGAAAAAGGGTCAAGTCGTTTGTCAGAAAATTGGATTAAAGTCAAATGTGAACATGAGCCCTATTGCAGAGTAATCGCTGATGATAATTTCAGTCATAAATGTGTGTGTGTGTGTGTGTGTGCGCACGCCTGCATTGATGTGGATGACTGCTTGGGGCTCAAAAACATGTTCATCAATTTACTCTAAGGCTGAAAACTGAGAGAGACAGAAACACAGCAAAACACTTCCCCCTTCATTCACACGAGCCACGTTCCTGGTCCAGCGACTGAATCCTTGTTGGCTGTTTGATCTTTCCTGCATTTCCTCTCTGCCGCCACAGTCTGTCCCTGAGGGGCAGTTTCTGGTGACTGACGGCATGAAAACCAACTCAGGGTAAACAAAGCACCCACCACCAAACCAGGCTGTTGCTTTAATGTCACAACTCAATGACAGGCGGATGGATGAAAGGAATGAAGGGGCAACACTCTCTCATACTTTCACTCTAAGGCCATGTCTGAGGATGTAAGTAGCCCTGTATTAAAACACAGACACTCTGCATTTGTGTGGATCTGTTGCTACAGGTACTAAGAGGATAAAATGTCAGGAACTCCAGCTTGAAGACTACACGACACAAAGACACTGCACAGCTGGTTATACTCCTTTTGAGGCAGGATTTTACAACTTTAGACAATCCCGCCTCCTTACTACAATATTACGGCCTGGTTCAGTATGGCAGAAGGCGGCAGCAGCCTGGAGTCTAGCTGGCCCGCATTGCATGTACATAAAAAGTGAGTTATGCCTTCCATGATGTTGCTTTATATAAGGCCAACATTTTTGCCAGATGACCCATCATGTAGCAAAAAACTGGCAACATCACTATTCAAGTTGGATGCAGCACTGTACCCAGACTTTTCTGGGTAAAAAAAACCTCACTGATGTATACTTTAAGCCATTGGAAAAAATATAGGTTATTAATATTTTTCAAGGCTAACTGGGAATGCAAGTCTTCAATATAGGGTTTCATCTTCCAAAATATCTTTTCTATATGCAGAAATCATGCTTTGTGTTTAAAAATCTTTACCCACCAAATGTACATGAGCAAAGTCAGATGGTGACTCCCAAGGATATTTACAGTAAATTCTTTGTATTGTCCAGCACCAATTCAAGCTTTCACATACTTAAAAGCATCACTCAGTCATGCATTTAAATTCAAATGTCTGCTTTATGACCGATGACTGATAACTGTAAAATATAGTGTAACAAACCAAGCTATGGTCACCAACAAATTAAATCCTGACCGTCCTTGAACAATTTCCAAAACTGTACTTGCACAATAATTGGATGCAAAGACATTTATGAGAAAAAAGTTTTGTGTAAGGTATGTGGAATTACATTTAATCAAATCTCTTTTTCAAAGTTTCATTGTCTGTTTAATGGAAATCATGAGTCATTTAACAAGCACCAGCACCCCCACTATGATCTGGCGCTCTTCCTGCAGCGTGCTCCATTTCGGTGTATGTCGCTCGTCAGTTAAAGCCCCTCTGATGTGGAAATTAAATGCGTTAAAAAAAAAAAAAAGAGAGAGAGAGACTGACTGCTCTGTGCCCAACATGTGCAGGGTACACAGGTCAGTTACTGCGTTGAGGCGTCCATTCACCAGGAAGATCTTTTTAATTAGGCTATGTTCTTTTAATTAACCAGCCAGCATAATGTCTGTGTCCATTTGTCACCCCTGCTTTGCTCAGGCGGAGCAGGGTGAATATACCCTCTTTTGTCTCCTCACGGTTCCAGAGGTCCCTGCTTCCTATTATATTTCTTCATTCACCGAAATGTATTTTTTTTTTATCTGCTCTTTTAGATTAGCATGATAATACCCCATGGAGGGGAGGGAAAGTGGTGAAGAGCTATTGTGGGACTGCTCATCAGAATCACTGTGTGCAAGACTGCGGTTATTATCATACTAAATGCACCATCAGTTAAACTAACGGCCTGAATTCCGACATTCATCTCCAATATCATAGATCGACTGTCAATTGCATAGGGAGCACAATGGCAAATTATGGGTTATGTCTTGCTCCTTAGAGTCTGGATCTTTCCCCAGTGTAATTATGCTATACTAATTCTATCCCCCCCCCCCCCAGCCCCATGCACTTCCCTTGACAGAAACAAGGCTTCCCAACTGTTCGGATGTCACAAACCTGGGTGAGGTGAAATGAGTGAATAAATGTTTGTTTGCATACTGGCGGCGCACACGGAACTCGAGCGCTTCCTCTGTTTCTCTTTTCAGCTCTGGGGTATTGAGAGGGAAAGGCTCAGCTGGAGCTTGTAGCCATGTTTCCAGAGACAGGTCGGAAACAGGTCAGGCCACCTTGAACTCGTCAGCTGGATTTATTGTGTCGAAGGTGGACAGGGTCAGGCTGCGCTCCTCCCCTCCCCTGCTTCTCAACACGAGGACTTTGTTAGCGTTGGACATGGAGAAGACACTGGCAGCACAGACAAATCCCTGTCACGAGGAGGAGGAGAACCCTGCTGGGGTCAGAGGTCATGTGTTAAGGGGGGCATCCCTGTGGCATGACCTGAGTACTGATTGATTTTCTTGCTGCCTGGTGATAGTAAGGAGGGGTCAAGCCACTTACCCCTACCCCTTGATACAATGGGGGAATGGGAAACACTCAAGTCACAATTTGCTGGACTCCTCTGCTCGACTGCGCACCTCCAGCGGGTGTGTGTTTTCACTTTCCCTGACACAAGACACCAGGCCACATGTTTTCGTTTAATAGACACCTGAGTGGAGAAAGGGCAGGAGTGTGGTCTGTTTGCCAGATGATCACTTGGTTGTTGGCATTTGGTAGAAGACGGAAGAAGTTCCTCTGCTAGATTTACTTGTTTAAAAATTCACAACCATGGTGACCAGTGATTATTTTTGCAGATATTGCATTATGAGACATGGTTTTAGTGGGAATTAGGGCTGTGTGATATGACTATAATCTCATATCCCGATACGTCATTTCATATCCCAATAACGATACAAATCCTGATATAGATTTTTTTGTAAATCCAATGACATTAATTTTCTGCATTATAAAGGTGGTTTCTGCAAGTCTGGAGAAATCCAATACCTTGATATAGAGTGAACAACGACACAGCAATAAAATTAATTAACGTTAGCTAAGTTGTAGGTTAGCAAACTGTTTCTACTTGCTGCTGCAAAGCTAACGTGAGTGGAGTAGACGGTCCCAAAGCTCCAGACAGCGATACTCCCAACTCTCCTGCTACTATAGCTAACATCACAACAGCAACACGTCTTTGTGAACTCGAAAGTAAGCTGAATGTCTGTGGACAAGTCATTAAACATTACCTGACGCACACATAATGGCTCCAACTGCTGAAATAGTGTTGTGTAGCCCGTCCATACAGTTGACTTGTCTCTTAGGTATAAGCTCCTCGTTTTTGTTTGCAAAATCCTCCTGTTCCGTGTCACCCATTTCTGAGTAAAAGACTATGCATTAAGTTACCGTTTTTACTCTTGACAGTAATATTTCTTGCCATTTATTTTCTTCCCATAAAACTGTTTGCTGCATTGAACTTCAACTTGTCGTCTTTCAAGGTGATTTGTTTCAGCCAGTAAGCCACTTTTCCCAATGGCTCTCCCATACCGCTGTCCATAAAATAGCCAATATTTTATGTGTTGTGTTGATCAACATGTAATTAGCCTTTTAAGCTTTAAAAGCTTACTTTCCAGAACATTTATTTGGACTGTGCCCCCTGCAGCATTATTCTTAAGCCAAAAAGACGCCTGAAACCAGTTTAGTTTAGTTGTTCAGTAAAGGTTACAAATTGATACAAATCATGGATGTCTGTTAAATTGATTTAAACAAAAAAGACAATTGAAGAAAAACTATTTCAAGTTAAGTTAAAACCTTTCATTTTCAACCAGCAACCAGTAGGAAAGAAATCCATAGCAACAAGGTAATGTTTCCATGGCCACAGAATGAATTGTTTAATTAAGGCTTGCTGGGAAAGGATTTGAAGAAATAAGAGCTAAGAAGTAGAAGGTAGAAAGAAAGACATTTTGTTAAGTAGCTGACCAGTAAATTGTAATGGTCTAGAGCTTTGGATAATCCCATGAAGCTTCTAATGCTGATCCTCAGACCAAATCAGGCTCCCTGGAGTTTTGATCTGGGATTATGAGTGACAAAATATACTTACAGTAGGCTTAGTTGATTAATCAAACTGCAGTCAGTGTAGTATTAATAGGGATGGGAAGTGTGTGTTAGAATGCAGGGTGATATATTTTGAAGATATCTTCTAGCTCTCGATTTCCAATGCAACCCCCAACCTGAGTCCACCTTGTATCCATTTACTGAATCCGTACAAGAGTCGTATGAGGTCTGAAGATTTAATGAATCAATAGACAATTCTGCAGATTAGGTAGGCTAAGAGCTTGAGTTAGCCAAAACAAACATCTGGTCCAATAGTTCTGAGGCCAAGCATTGATTTAATTACGCTCTCAGCTGTGTTTTCAAGTTGTGGTCTTGTAATTGTTCACATTAAAGGACAGTGTTTTTGTATTTTGTCAGGAGTTGAGTCCGAGCCCGGGTTGGGCTACTGTGGCCAGGGAATCATTTGTCTTCTTTCATTCTCCTCACTTGGTCAGAACAGATTAACCAACACTGTAAAATACAAACATTTACAATACATTACACGTCATTTTTTTTTGGTCATGACGTTTTTTTTGGGTTTTTTTGCCTTTTTTTCGTATGGAATTCAAAACATAACTTTGGTTATTTGGAGGCAGTTTTGATTTTCTGTTGATACAATTCACCCCACAAGTGGTATTGACTTGTGAGGCTTGCATATTCTGACTTTTCCAACGTTTAACCATCCCCTGTGTTGTGCCCTCTACTTGCTAAATTGCAAGTAGATGATGATGGAAGACATGTTGGCATGAGTCTAGCAGATGGCCAGCTGATCTGCGTTTCTGAAACCCTTCTTGCTAGTAAAAGTGCACTCTGCTAAATTAATCAAAATGCATTTAGGGGCAATTTGTAATCTGGGAACTTTAAGTGCCTCAGAGATAGTCTGGAACCTGTTGTTTAGCCTGCACTGGAACTTGTTTTCCACAAGGCCTATGCATTTTTGATTCTGTTTTTTCCCAGGCAGTACTGTAAGTTTAGAGCTGATCTTTTTCCACAAATAGTGAGCACAGAGCTTTTGTCAATGAACATTTCATTCTATACCACTGAGACGGGAAAATGACCATATGCCCAAATTTATCATGCACCCTTGGATAATAGGCTGTTATTGATACACAACCAACCAAGGGCAACTGGACATGCCCTGGATTGACCCACCTTGGATAAGAGGGGGGGGGGAGCTGGCAGTAATGTGAGTCGAGTCCGTGCGCTGGTTGGTCGAGAGTACTTTGGTCAGGGAGTCATTTGTCTTCTTTCAATCTCTTCATCTGGTCAGAACAGATTAACCCGCACTGTAAAATGCAAACCTCTCTCTGTAATTTCTGTTGGTCAAGACTTTTTTTTTGCCTATTTTTTTGTGTAAGTCAAAACGTAACTTTGGTGGCAGGTTAGATTTTATATTTTTGCACAATTCACCACACAATGGTATTGACTTGTGAGGCTTGCAAAATCTGACTTTTCCAAGGTTTAACTCTCACTGTGTCGTGCCCTCTACCTACTTAATTGCAAGTAGATGATGATGATGGAAGACATGCTGTTATTGATGCACAACACAGAAGTCATACTTTCCGTCCAGGGCTTGCAGTCCTAATGTCAAAACAAAGAGAACTTGAGAGCGTGGAGGAGAAAAATAAGCTGGCAAGCTGGTTTTGCTTTAACCTTAA
The DNA here is from genome assembly GCF_021292245.1 of Micropterus dolomieu. Taxonomy (NCBI): domain Eukaryota; kingdom Metazoa; phylum Chordata; class Actinopteri; order Centrarchiformes; family Centrarchidae; genus Micropterus; species Micropterus dolomieu. The sequence goes on from NC_060152.1 coordinate 4,660,754, forward strand.
CTGAACCATTTGCAGCATGTGGCTGCCAGCTGGTGAGCTTGCTAATCCAGAGGATGCTGCCTCTGCAAGTCTTTCTGATCTCCGCTACTTGAAATGTGCTGGGCTTGAGGTCAAAACCTCCATCATCACCATTTGTCAGAATTAGTCCTTGGTGCAGATCAGGATCCAACTTAGGTCATTACATTTCATATCATCTCCAAAAAGCTATATATATGATTATGGCCAACTATCTTCATGTTCAGGTATGGATAAGATGCACAGAACTTTTCCAGAACAATGGCCAGATTAATGCAACAAAAAGTATGAATGCTTATTGTAATGTCTTTCACAATTTTGAATTTGCCACATAAACCCCTCTGAGATTATGCATGAGATTGAACCTGTGATTGCTTTTTTTTTTATGCTTAATGTTCATTTGAAAATGAATCAGCAGTGACTATATAGAGTAGGGGATTAAATAATTTGCTATATGTTCAAGAGTAATGTTCTTCAAAAGCAGAGAAAATTGCTTATCAAGCATGAAATGTTTTTTTTTTATTTGTAATATAATTTGAAGCTTAGTTTACGTTTTGTGCACTGGCAAGGTGAAGACGTTTTTCTGGGAGCAGATTGCCAGAGCAGATTGTGAGCTGAGATACCATCATCAGATGTGGCTAGTTTGAGATCTGGGATTTGTCAAAAACATTTTGTTCACTTATTGCAAAAGCAACCTGTTGTCATGCTCACATCACCAACCATGTTTCTTCCCCAGGCATTTTCATGATGAAAGTATATATCCAGTATTAGTAGTCTGTCATTGTTATTCATAGCTTGGACTTTTTGAGTTCTTTGAAGAAAGATACAACATGATTGCTCTGACTGATCATAGAGGCTTAGGTTGCATCACTGTAAGCTGACCTGCGTTATGTCACAGACTGACAAAGATGTAATAGTGATCTCTTATTTTTCTTTTACAGGTACACTGACAGCTGCTGTCTCCACCAGCCTGTACCAACCTGCTCTACTCGCCTGCTTGTTGGATTGCTGTTTGAGCTAAGGTACAGTACAAATGCGGTTTCTTTCTAAAGTCTAATTAAAAGTTGAAGATTTGATTTAGGGAGGCTTGGAGTCTCTGGTCAACTGATCATTCAAGTGCAGTATTTAGATTGGATGTAATGTGACAAAGTATGATCTACTTTCAGGAGACCTCTTCAAAGACCACTTAATTAATGGATGCTTTGTGGAAATACTGCCACTGAAGCAGCTTTTTAAATTAGATATTGTCTACTCAATTACTTACCTATTCATTTTAATCAAATGTCAGAAATGAGCTTTTAAATATTTGGCACACTTTTTATGAGTCTTTCTCCAATCAAGGACAAACTTAGTTTAAGCCAAGATGCGTTACAACCACATATGCAATGAAATGGCTAAGTTAGAGTATTAAAAGTAGCATTGTCCTCATTGTTCGTTATGCAGTGTTGTATTGTTGAGAACCATTTAAAGGCCCTGAAAACCTATTTTCTCACTCAGTCTTTTACTAGGTATGATGGCGTCCTAAACGAAGACACTATCGTCTGCCAAAGTTGGATCAAGTATGGTTATTTCACATGAGTGATTTCTGTATTCATGTTTGTAACAGCTCTTTTTACTGGTTTGAAGTTGGCGTAGCTTAACTGATGACGGTTGTTGAATCTTAGGACAGTTGTTGGGTTGTCGGCTTATGCTGCCAAGTTACTGTCAATCAAATCTTATCAATCCACAGAGTCCAGATGAAGCACATAAGCTGAGTTTTATTAGACTCTTAATAAATAATACTGGAAGATGTGTTTTTCTGAACTGAAGTGTAACATTATTACATTTTATGATGAACAACACTGACTATGAGTATTGCTGAGTTCCAGTGGTTTGTATTTTTGCTGTGTTGTAGTTCATAGTTGTGTACTTGTCCTTGTGTTTCACTACATTGTAATTCCACTATTACATCTTTCTACTGTGTACATGCTATCTGTTGCATGTCTGCCTGTCCTGTAAAAGGGGCACCTCCCCTGTTGCTCTCCATGAGATATTGTCCCTTTTTTTCGTTTTGGAGATTTTCTTTTTTCTAAAAAAAAATGGTCTAAGGATATAGAGCGTCTTATGCTGCACAGATTGTAAATCCACTTTTGATTTTGGGCTACATGAAAAAACTTGTCTGCTTACAATATTGAGTGATTGGTGAGCATGTGATACTACAGTGTTTCCCACAGAATGAGAATGGGGTGCACGCAGTCTACATTGACTACCAGCTATATACAGCGTGCTAGCCTCGAAAACCCAGGTGGTTTCTGACATTAACTTGGCTCTCCTATTTTAGCTAAGCTCCTAGGCTCCTTACATGCTTGCTAATAACTTGACAGCGTTGTGTTGGACAGATTTGTGCAGCTGTGTTCATGAGGTAGAGCAAGAGAGAGAAGGACGGGTGAGAGTATGTGCTGCGCTAATGCACTACTGCGCTCTGCATTCAGATACGAATTTAAATAGGCCTAGTAAAAAAATCGAAAAATCAATCTGTGGCGGTCAGCGTTGATATTGTGGCGGGCCGCCACAAATAAATGAACGTATGGGGAAACGCTGTACTAATACCAATGAAGCGTACACACCTGGTTGAGTCTTTCCAGTGAAGTTGTCAGGTAGTCGAAGCAGAAACCTGTAATGTGTCATAAACCAGTTGAATCACTGAGAAGCTATTGTGTCTGGCTGGACATTTCCCTAGTGAGCTTGTATGTGGACAGTAGAGGACAGGGCCAAGGAGTGCCGATGACAGGACGCCTCATGGGATGGTTGGAAACAGATGGTTGGCCAGATGCAGGCCTGCTTTGACCTTGAAAGCAACTGAAGGTAAAACCAGCACAAATGTCTCAAAAACAAGTGGCGATAGACAGTACAGCAGGATGGCAGTTCTGTGTTTTGTAATGTGCTTCTCTTGAGCTATTATATCTGTAAGTTACTGTGTTGCATTAGTGTGTGTGATCACGCATGCAGTTCATTGTCTTTGGTGTGTACCTCATCGAAGAAGTTAATCTTTTTTGACAAGTTCTAATTTGGTTTGTTTTGGTTCACACTGTTGGATTGCAACTGAACCATGGCTTGTAAACAAGACATTCATGGACTCCCAAAGCTTTTATTAATTAGTAAAAGGTTCCATTAACTTATCACCCCGCAAAGTTTGAGAATTTGGTATTGCAGAGAGCTGATATTATTCAGGTTCCAGTGTGTGCAACTTAATTTTAGTATGATAGACTTATCTAAGCTCTTTTCCATAGTTTATTTTTTGTCAATCAATTCATCTGATGATCATTTTTTTAGGCTATTAATTGTTTGTTGTATAACATGTCAGAAATATTTTAGCCATTATAATTTCCAAAAGCACAATACAAAATGGATTGTTGCGGCCGACCAAAGCAGAAACTATTATCATCATAGAAGACTAAGAGAACCACAGAAAATCTTGCATTTTTGTTTATAAAACGACTTAAACCTTAATCACTAACCAAAATTGTTGGTGATTATTTTTCTGTCAAGCTTACTGATAAATCAACCAATTCTAAGCTCTAGTTCTCACATTTCATTGGACATGAATGTGAACGTGCAGTCGGTGTCAAACGTCATCTGATCATATCAAAGTGTTTCAGGAACCTTTTTACGGCATACCTCCTTAGGTTTGCACCTCACTGTGTGTGTTGTATTTAGGTTAAATGACATTGACAAACCACGGAGTTAATGCAAAGATGTAAACTCTCAAGTAATATCTTGATAAAATTAAGGCTTAATGAAAACACTTGTCCAGACTGGGTTCTCTGATTGTTGAAATAAATGGTTAGACTTAAATGGTTAAAGTTAGAGTGAAGCATGAAACATGGTTACTGGCTGAACAGTAGTGATCTTTTGTCAATAGTAGAACAGATTTTTAGAACAGACATTCCTGATGCAATTCAGGCAGCAGAGTGTGAAGCAAACGCCACCAGCAGCCTTATATTGCGCAGGCCTCTGGGGCTTTAAGCCCAGCAAAGGGAGAGCCATGATCAGAGCTGGGAACGTGTGTGTGTGTGTGTGTGTGTGTGTGTGTGTGTGTGTGTGTGTGAGAAATAAGAGGAGATGGTGGAGGGTGGAGGTGTCAGCCGTATAATTGGGGTGAGGAGATCTCTGGGGTGGATAGAGGGAAGCTTTATTAAGACCGCTCAAGTCTGATGTGCTTGCACGGCCGCCTAGCTCTTCCTTGCACACCCACGCCTGTGGGCCAATCTTCCATTTCCACAAGAGACTCTGTAACAACAAAGGGATGAAGGGCAAAGTCCTCAAGCTCCTTTCAGTCACAGATAAGACAAAAGACCCCATTACTTGAAAAGCACTGATGGGGAGGCAGCAGTGTACCAATGTTTTTGTTTTGTTTTTTATTTTTTTTAAATCAAGGCCTATTGTTCTTGCTTTCTCACTGGTGTGTGAAGTTGCTGTTACTTATTGATAGTGTTGTCATGTTGTATCTTGAGATGCTGTAGATTTTGGGAACTTCAATGAGGCACGCCAGCAATTTGTTCAATAGTCTACTTCAACTGGTGACTGCTTGATCTCCCTGAATTCACTCACTTCAAACAATGTACTAAAACGCTTGTTTGCTTAAAATAATACAGTTATGCATTAGCCATTCCAGTGACAGATCTAGACAGTGTACACTTGACAAGCACATTATATTATGCTTTTATTATATTTTGGTTGAGAGCCAGTGAATGCATGGCTTGAAAATATATTGACAGCGGAAAATGTGTGAAATATTTACAGCCCAAAGTGTAAGCAAATATTGGAGCTCAATGGATAAAAGAAGAATAATCTCTTGTTTTGTCTCACAAGGGAAAACAAACTTTCCAGGGTGACTTCCCTCGTGACGGATTGTATCAAGTCTGATGGTGAGATTAGGAGCTTAACCGCTTATTTTCCCCACTTTGTGACCACTGAAATATTACTTCTGAGTCAATGAAATTCCTGTGTCACTAATTGAGACCTTCGTAGATGCATGCTTTCTTCACTTGGGAATCCTGTAGATGTCCGTCATCTCACAAAAGCAAATTTTGTGAGTGACACAACAAAGATTTTGAGTTGAAACAGGAGGCGGTTATGGGGAGAATTAGCGGCCCCCCTCAGTTCTCGGCTGTAAATTGGTTTCTGTTGAACTCATGAAAAAGGGGCTGGAGGTCTGTTCTCTGCTTCCTTAGTAGCTTGTTAATCCCCTACAGCTCTGGCCGGAGGGAGAGCTGCTTGCACATACACAACTCTGTTGGAAATGGCGCTACTCCTCCAGCACTCTTCTGTCCTCTTTCCACTCTGTCCTGCAGGGCTTGGCTAATCCTCTGCCTGGTCATGGTGGGGAGATTGCAGGCTTTTTCAAAGCCCTTTGCTGGCTGGACTTCAAAGTTACAGGGATACAGCGACTTGAGAAGGTGGGAGAAAATGAGGTCCACCGCCAGCAAAGACTGCGAGGGGTTCACCTGAGCTTTTTCCTGTGCCGTTCCCGAGGTGAACTTTGTGTTAGGCAGTGCAATGGACGTCTCTGAAGATCAGTCGGTAAAATGTAACGGTGGTGATGTTTGAATTTTTGGGTCTAGCTGTGAATTTACTTTATTTTTTCCGTCAAAAACTATGCAACATATACAAAAATATACATATACACGACATATATAAGACATATGCACGAGAGGTTGATTACCCAAAATTTGTGTGGCAAATTCTTCACTATCAGAAAAGTTAAGTCACTTTGAAAGAAAGCCGTTCAGTAGTTCAGTTCCGGACTCTCTCCTTCTCTGCTACCTTATCTTTTGTCTGGGACTAATCTTATCGCAGTCTCATCAGTCTTACATTATTCAGCTGGATTCACAAGATGTCTGCCTGCCTAAGATGTGGGCTCCGTCTGTAAACGTGGCATTGTTAGAGATTTAGCACTGATATCTCAATCCTGAATTTTGGTTCAATAATTTATTTATTTTGCTGCGAATGACTCTAATTTGATGGAAATGTCTTGGGAAGCTGATCCCGTTATATTATCAGATGGCACTGAGTTAGATTGGCTGTGCCGGCAGTTTGCTTTGTGCCGTGTTTACAAGCGCTAGGAATGTTCTGACTCTGGAAAGTGAAATAGGAACTTAATTTGTCAGAGGTTTATTCTTTGAAAAACAAATTTAACACAGACGTCTGAATTTTAAAATACCTCTATTTTTGGATTCAGCGTGACTGACACACTCATGACTTACAATAACAATAAATGTACTTTGAAGTCATAGAAAGAGTCTCCTAACTCCAGAACTCGAATCATCACATTTTAAGTTTTGTACTGTTTCTTTCTTGCAAATTTGGCATACTTTTGATGGTGCCAATTTACCAAAATGTAAATGAAACTAAAGTTGAAACCCCCAGGGTAACGCCGTGATTCCATGGCAACATTATACATCCTGTTTACTTCCTTCAAATAATTGTTGGAACTTTAACTTAGAGCATGATTATCCCCCAAATAGAAGTAAGCTAAAGAATCAAAGTAATAGGAGTGTAAAAAATCATTAACTTTTTCATATGTCCATATGCTTTGTCGTTAAGAGACAATTGAGCCCTTTTGCCCGTTGTGTTTTTCTTTTAGATATTTTGTCTCACAAATTAAGTACACCTAATCAAGTGTCTTAATTGCAAAGACAAGACTTCTCTAAGGTCTTGAATGAACTGTGATAGCACATTTCTTGGAGCTTCAAACTTGCCATCTCACTTGTTCAACAGATTAGCAACATGGTAATTTCTTTAAGTGGACTCCTGGGTTTTGGGATTATATATTATTCTCCTTCTTGATGTTCAGAAAGTGTGCAGTCAATATACAGTGTCTCAGTCAGATGTAAACGCACACATTCTACCATGTGAGCGTGAGATGTCAGTAAGCCGTTTAAAGCTCCACCCTGGGGTAACCTTTTTGTAAAGGTTAGTTAGCTTTAGCTCAAAAAGGAGGATTATGTCATTAACTATGGCTTCCTTAGCAGCAGCTGTGATTCAGTTTTATCTTATTACGTTCAACTTATGTCATTAGTGTCGCTTACTTAAAATGGATTGTAGATGATATCAGTATGCTTAAGGTGCAATCAGACCTGCAGTTTGTTTACTTTGCTCTGAACCGTAGCAGAAAAGTTTGTTTGACCAACGGCGTGTAAACAAAAGTTGCAAACTGGCCTGAGAGCACAATCTTAGAAATTGGATTTCATGTGCTTTCTCCCCTTTTGTTTTTTTTTTGGGTTAAAAAAAAAAAAAAATAGAATTAGGGCTGCAACTGCTGATGATTTTCATTAATCTCTTGCTCAGTTCAATTGATTAATCATAAAATGTTTGTTTACCCTTTTGCTCCGTTGTTTGTTTTTTAAGCTGTCTTTCTATTGTGTACGGACACTAAGAACAACAAATGTCAAATTTCTTGTGTGTTGTTCACATCAGATTCCCAGGTGATTTTGTCTGAATAGTGCAAAAGCCAAAATTAAACTCACATTCACGATAGAATATGAGAAAAGCAGCAACCCCTAACTCTGATAAAGGAACAACATTTTCTGTCAACTGACTAATGGGCAGTAGTTGGAATTGCTTTACTCATCAGTCCTTGTTAGAACTGAAATGATGAGTCAATCAACAAAAAATTTTGATAATGGATTAACCTTTTAAAAATTAATTTCCAGCTACTCAAATGAAAAAATGCATTCATGAAAGTAAACTTTTGGGATTGTTGATAAATGAGCAATTTAAATACATCAACTTGGCCTCTGGGAAATTATAATGGGCATTATCCCCCATTTTCTGACATGACAAAACGGTTAATGGAGAAAATAATCGGCAGACTTATCAATAATCTTTGTTGTAGCCCAAAAAACGGATTGAGGATTTCCTTTCCAGGCTTTCAGTCCACTTGTCTCACACCCTGTGAGACAGAGCAATGACAACAGTCCCCTGCGGAAAGTGTTGAAAACTGACTCTGTTGACCATAAAAGCCGGTGTTTTATGGGTGCAGTTGATGCAATATGTGGTTATTGACCAGAAGCTGTTGCCATAATATGTACAGACCAGTCAGTTTAGTTATATTGACAGCAGAGCAGTGGAGCTGGCTGATTTTTAAAGAGAGGGTTTTCCCCTCCTACACCAGAAAGGCTTTTGTTGCCAGGACTCCAGTAGTTTTCACATCCACAACCACACTTTCTTTACACTGAAAATGATTTGGTGGAGGGGGTTGATTTGGAGAAGTAACATATTAGCTTCCAGTGAGATATTTTTAAAAATATTTTTTTATTGCAAATGTCATGCTGTGACTGCTGCAGAGGATGAGGCTGTTTTTCTAAGAGGCTCTCTTATTTCTTATAATTGATGTTTACAAATTCCCTAGGTGGGGCATTAAGGAAGATTGCTGTATTAATTGCCAATGTATGCTATCTAAATGGGTAATTGCAGGCTGTTTGCTGGAATGTAAATGTGCTCAGCTTGGGTTTAATGGAGTTTCTTTATTGAGGTCCTAGCCGCTGACAAATTGAGATGCGTAAATTGATGCCCTCTGCTTTTAAGGAATCAATGTGTTTTTCTGATTGCTGCAGGTAATACAGTCACAGGGATTTATCTGGCTATAATTTTTTCAAAGACATATCAACTACAGCGACACTAGCTGCCGTTACATAGACAATATTTCAGAAGAAGAGATCATATTTGCGTTTCTGCAGGCTGCATTCACATGGATTTTGAGCCAGGTTCATTTGTGAAGAAGTTTTGAAGAGCCCGGCTGAGGAGATACAGCGCCAGCATACAACATGTGAACACTATAATAAAGAATGTATAATACAGAAATATCGACCTTCTGAAAAGTTTAAAACTTTTGAAAAAGGTTAATTTATGCACTCAGTACTTGGTTGGGGCTCCTTCTGCACAAATTACTGCATCAGTGCGGTGTGGCATGGAGGCAATCAGCCCGTAGCACTGCTGAGGTGTTATGAAAGCCCAGGTTGCTTTGATTTTCAACGGTTTACACCACCAGTCTCTACCACATCACGTCTCCTTCCAATTGGGATGGATTGGGCCAGTCTCTTCCGATTTTAAAGTCTGGCACCGAGGTGAGATCTCACATACAGTAAAAGAGGACTCCAAATTTTAAAATAGAATTATGTGATACACTCTGTTATTTTATAATTATTTTTTAATCTGTAAATTATATTTAGATTAATTGTTTAGAAAGATCAAAAATATGCAGATCACAAGTATTGAGAAGCCAAGGTGACGAATTCACACTGATTTGTTTGACCAACAGTTCAAAACCCCAGGATATTAAGTACCAGAGAAAAGTAGCGAATCCAACATTTTGAGAAGCTGGAAACAGTGAATGTTTGGGATTTTTGCTTCATAACTTACCTAATAAGTTGTTTTTTTTTAAATTTTGTATCAAATGACTCATCGATTTATTGACTTAATATTCCATCACAAATTTTGACTCTACAGGCATGTGTGCAGTCTTGCATGTAAATTGTTTTAGCCATAGATGCAAATTGAGCAGTGTGATAGTAAAACACGCCATCAACTGGCATTTATGGGATTTAAATGCTTGGAAATACATTCTGAGCCTTGGAGGCTTTTTTCCCCAGTAAAAGTGTATTTATACCCATATGAACCTATAAATAACCACCTGGTTTTTCATTTCTGCTCTTGCAATGAATGCAATTATCTTGATGCCTTTTTTTCGCCAGAGCAGCCTGACTTGAATTAAGTGACCCTTTTTATCATGACCACCCACAGCCCGTAACTGCACTGTGTGACTGACCAATGATAGATGACTTCTCTACGGTAGCCGACACAGGTCGACATGTTCACTAAATCTCCCTTTGTCCCAAGACCCCCCCCTGACTCCCACCATTTTCAATAATACCGACCATTTCATACCTCTGCGTGTGTGGGTATTTGAAATTTGTTCATCTTCGTTCATGCCTTCTCGGTAGGCTTGGCCCCTGCACTCAATACCCACAACCTACCCAAATGTGCGATGAAGAAGCCAAGCACTCTCTCCATGGCTGCCGCGCATACTTGTGAGTTTCTATACACATGAACACACACCTTTTTGCAGGTCTGATTCATGGAGAGGGGAGTTAAGCGCTCTCCTCAAAGCACGTGTGCCTCGGAGATCAGGGGGATGAGAGTGGGCGGATGGGACGAGAGCAGGAGGCGAGGATGAGGCAGTTGAGAGGGTGAAGAAGGTGATTACTGAGGGCCGGCTTCAGAGAAAGTGGCACAGGGGAAAACGAGATGATTTTTTTTTCTTTGTGATACAGCAGAGCCTTTTCAGACACACACACACTTAAAGTCCTTTCTTCCTGTTTTCGGTTAGTTTCAATCACTCCTTCTCCTGCCTCTTGTAGCCCATCGTCCTCGCCCATTATTTGTTCTGTCCTCTCTTGTATTCCTTCTTACCTGTTTTATCACTTCACTCTCCACCTTCTTTAACAGAACTGTGATTGGAGAACACTGTGCATCAATGATCCAATCTCATCCCTATTCAGAGCACTTTCCCTCTTTCCCCCTCCCCCTGCCCAGCCTCCACATTGCTCAGTACCGAGCCTACCGCCTCTGCTTTTTACCTCTTTGTTTCACACATTTTGTTTAGCTTTTAAGACCTCTTTTTACTTATCAGACTGACTTGCCTACTGTAAAAAAAAGTTGACATGGCATCACAAGCAAAAGGCTTGGTAAGCTTTTTAGAGCCAGTCACGGTGCACCATTCCCCCATCGTAATTACTGCTGAAACAAGCAGCTCTGGGAAGTTTCAGCGCTGGTGGACCCGTCATTACTGACAATCTCCCAGCCTTTATCTGCCATAGCTAAGACGCTCTCGCACCGCGGGGCTGTGATGATTGCCTTACTGAGCTGGGGGAGGAAGGGGAAAAAAAAAAGAGGATGATCAGAGAAAGGGAACGCCGTGCAACTGGAGGTTTTTCATAACTGTGAGAGAAATGGCGCCGTAGCTGGAGCCTCTAAACTGAAAGTGTTTCAACCAAAAGCCACTCAAACCTGCCAAACAGCCATCTTGGTTCCCATGGTGATTCAGCACTCTCCAGCTCCAAGTGGAGAACATCAAATCTATTAAGCTCACCCTGCCCTGTCAAGCATGCTTTTGCTGAGGTGGTGTCCGGTGCTTGGCTCCCGGCCTCCTGTCAACACCGAGGGCAAAAGAACATCCTTCAGATCAAGGCATCAACACTCAGGCCTTTTCTGCTTAGTAGATGTCACAAGTCATTTACTTCCCTCAGGAGTGTTTGCATTTGCTAGCAACTTTGTCTTGTTAAAACATGTATTTTGTGCCACACCTCTGGGTTGACAGTGACAAACCAGTTCTTTAAGTGGCACCTTGTGTTCTGTGTGACACTTGGACAGTATTTTGGTTCTGTGGAAAAAAGTAAATCATGGTCCAATATGCAAATTACACAAGTGACCTCATGTGTCCAGTAGTTAAATGTAACAATAGTTGTATATGAATAGATTCTGGATTGGGAGAAGAAGAATTTTTAACAAGGTAGGCCAAATCAAACTTTTCTGTGCAAACCATGTCAGACACTAATTATTATATAAAGCAAGTATTTTTATGTCTTAAAAGGCTTTGCATATTCCTGTACATCCTTGTTTACAGTTGAAAAGGAAGAGTTAGTCATATTGCTTCAAAAAACTGTCGAGTCTGATATCATAAACCTGGGGGGCGTTTGTGGTGAAAATATTGTTTTAAAAAGGCTTTTCTGTCTTTCCGAGGAAAGTATGACTTTATTTCTGGCATTGTAATGAGTCACCAAATGTTAGCATAGTGTCTATCAATCCGTAATAGTAACCCAAAGGCTCCGGAAATGTTCTCTGCTGTAGACCAACCAACTGTTACCACTAGCCATTCTCCAGCATATACTCTACCTTCTGTGCTCTGTGTTTTTGTGCTTCAGCGTTCCATGAAATAGCTTGGCTAAATTTACAGGCTTATGGGTGTGTGGGTTTGTGTGGGTGTGTAGCTTCATTTGGTTCCAAACAGGCATTGATCTGTGCTAAAAGGAGAGAAGGGAGGAAGCGGTTTGCAGTGACAACTTCGACCCATCAGGTGGAAACAGGTGTCATAATGCCTGGATAGCACCTGCCCAAAGGTGTAAACTAACTGGTTCTTGAGAAAGTGACACAACAATGCAAGGGAGTGCGTTCCATTCCCGCTGTTTGGGAACGGGTCTGTGCTTCTCAAAACTACATATTTGTAATCATTTGCTGTCTTAACAGTACAACAATCCATTTGAAACCCAGTTTCAGCACTGCTGTGAGAGATGGTGGTTTGGCAATGACTCGTCATTGTAGTTCCACCACTAGTACCTGAAAGCAGATATATAGTTAAAAAGAAATTGAAGAAAATATTAAATTATTATATAATATAAATAATGGATTGGTAGGTAGTCAATGCTCTCGTCATTAAATTGTAGTTTGGATGGAAATTAATCGCATATCTTGTGAAACGCTTTTTTGGCATGCATCGCAGTCACACATTGCTGATATTGAGTCTTTTCTGTTGTGTTGGCTCTCTACTCTAGCACGTTGGAATTTATACATTGACTGTGAGCTTCAAATGTGGACTCCCAGCTTTAACACGCAGTTCCCCAATTTTGTGAGTGAATGAACAAGTTAAACAACGCTTAAGTAAAGTAATCACAGTTTACGTTAGGTTGCAAATCTTTTGGCTGTCGCAAGTGTTCAAACCCATGTACAGATACTTGCTATCTGATATGTTTAGATATTGCTAATGTTGGAGGACAATGTTTCAAAAAGTCTCACATTCTTCCCCTTGTATGGATGTAAACACCCTCAAACTGAAAGTCAGCACTTTAACCTCATCGCCAGTTTTTCATTTCAAATTCAATTTTCTGGTTTACAGAGCCAAACAATGAAAAACATATCACTGTCCTACTACTTTCTGCCTGCTCTGTATACCCCCCACATGGACTTATATATGTTTGTTACTGCATATTCCTTTGGGCCCTGCTACCAGTTTTAACCCCAGCACTCTACAATCCCATAATCTCATAAATTAGTTATCACTTTATTCCTACCCGAAGGTCATATGCATAATTCAGAAAATGGACACTGTAGCAATAAAGAAATATTTTAAAATCCAAACTTCATCGACCATTTTGTCACATATTACTATTGGGTATGAGTTTGTAAAAGTGCAGCACGGAGTTTGTTTTTACGAGTGTGGGTGCAGTGGGAGGATTATTTTTCCCAAAGTTGTTACCGTCTCTTCTCAGTTCCCCACACAAGCTCAGATATGCTGTCCAACTGCATAATACCGACTCAGACCAGGCTGATGTTGTCTCAAGGGCAAAACCTGAATTGGGAGTAACTCTAGTGCTCTGTTGACGAATAAAGCTCATCCATGCGCCAAGTTCAACAAGTCAGACCAGCGTGCAGAAAGAAAAGCTGAAGGGAAGAGCGCCTATCTCCCCACTGCCACTGCACTCATCTTCTCCCTTTTCAAATGGTAATGGCACTGAACCAATGCTGAGCTCTTCAGCTAGAAGTGAAGACTCTTCTTAGAAGAGAATTTATGGATTGGCATGCAGACTTTTTAAGGTTGGCCCAGCAGGCACTGAGAAATTTTCCATGTGGCCGAATCATTTTGGCCACAGTCTCAGCAGCTTACCGCAATACACCACGGGTCTCTGCCTTTTGTTGTTACGCATAATGGAACAAAATCCAGTTTCAGTGCCCTCTCTGTACTCCAACTCCCCCCACAAAAACCACCGATGATATGTGGGGGATGTTGTCTGGCTCCTGCGCGCTAGTTTACTGACGACTGTCCAAACTCTTACAAAGTGAACAGATGAAACGTGCCTCTTGAGCAACATAAACAACTCACATCCTCAGTTGTTCTCCCACCCTTCTCATCAAAGCTCGTTTAGCCAAAGAACAGACAATGACGATCAAAAGCTGAGCTCCAGAGATTCTGCTCTCTTGACGTGTTTGGTTTGTGGGAATCGTGCACATGATCACACACAAACCACACAGAGAGAAGAGTCATAAATTTAAATGCAGTCGTCTTCTATTGTTTCATAGTCACCTCACCCATTCAACCTCCAACCATCGGCTGTCAGTACAGCTGCCAGATAATAAACAGGTAATATTTTTCCAGACCGAGTCCTATCAGATGTGGTGCTAGTTTCAAATTGTCAGTGATTTGTTAACCTAATTGCAAGAAAAACAGGAAAGCAAATGCTTGAGGGTACTAATTATTGAAAACCACAATATATATACACAACACAGATTATTAACATTTCTTTTAATGGGGGTTTAGTGGCATATTCCCTTCAATATAAATATTTATTGCTCACTACAACATTAGAAAAGAAAGGAGATGGGAGATGACATGTGACAAACGGCCTTGGCCGCTTTGAACATGGTACATTCAGGGTACATGGTATGCATCATACACTATAGTGTTACTGGGAAATTCGATAACATGTTTAAAACCTCCCAAAACTTTTTAGGGACAGCAGGGGTTGTAAGGGTGCATAGATGTTAATTTAATGGAGCTGATTCTAGTGACTGTAACAATGTGACTGCTCACGAATCTGATTGAATGGAATGAAGCATCATTTGAGTTTACAGTTAACAATGATAAAAGTGAACGTCAAGTGCAAAGCCTTACAATAGCACTGCTTGAAGCACACTTTATGGCTTTCCATGTATCATAGTTATTAAATGAATGTGTGTGCTTGGTGGTTGAGGCTTTAAATCACTTCCAGGTACTTGAATATTTTCAATGAGGCAGCAAAGTTATTGTTGTATTGAACCCTTGCCATACAGGAAAACAAATTTATTGGACACCGTCTGAGATTCATTTACTCTGTTAGCTGCCAATTTTTATTAAAGGTTTAAATGAAAAAGAATTACAATAATAAAACACTCTAAAACAACACTGGTCAGCAAAAGAAAGTAATGTCTCTCTCTTGGCATAACCTTGGCAACATTGATTTTGAAAACAGCGAGACCAGTTTATGAAGGCGCGGCCCAACTCCATTAACATTAAAATAAAAACTTTGTGTTCCGTTGTTGTCAAGCATAAATGACAAGTTTAGGCATGTGTTGCAAACCAGCAGTTAAAGCAGTTTTTGGCTAATTACCAAACCTGTTCTTACGCCCATTAGGTGATTATGATCGACTGTCAGTTGATCGTTTAATCCCTACTCAAGTCATTACTCAGCCGAATCATATGATTTGGTAACAGGGTTCCTCCCAAGCAGCAGTTCTGGATCAAAATTACTAATTTATTTACTTGTTCTCGAGGTGTTAGAGCGGCTAAGGCAGAGTTCATGTAGAGGAATTGCAAAGTAAAACAAACCAGCGCTTATTCCTGTAAATAATGCTGAACAAATTGGATACCGAGGCAGATCCTGTTGAGAACGGACAAGCCAGACAAGATGACCATCTGGCCCTCGCAGTGTCAGTGACCCCAACTGATGAACTGTCGAATTTCTGCTTTAAATAACTCCAGTTATTATTGCCAGACCTTTTTCAGAGCCTCAGATCTTGGAAGAAAAATACTCCTCTGTAAACACTGGGTTGTGGGCTTGATTACTGTCGCATACTTGTGTTAGTGTGTGTGCGTGATGGGAATTTGTTTCTTTTGATTGTGTGCACGAGTTGATTGGCGGTGATTTGTGTGAATTAGTGAGGGAGGGTTAGAACGACAAAGCAAATCGAGGCGGAGAGCAGAATCGTTGACTGCCAAGTTGTAGAGTAACACTGTATTTAAAGACTGGACTAAAGCGTTCTGCATTACTCATCTTTTCATGGGGCCTTTCACTACACAAATCAGGAAAAGGCAGACAAGCACTAACACAGATCCCCTCAACACAGATCTACCCCAGTTTGGCACTGCTCTAAAATGATCCCCTCTCGCTCCAAGCCTCTTCATTACTCTCTAACAAGCCTCTTGAGCTGAGAGTCTTGTGCGTCCTGGCAATTTCAGGCATTTCTCAATAATTAAAGCACAGGGTTAAGCGGCACTAGCATGCCTCTTAGCTATTTATTTTTTTCCTGTTGGGGGAGCCCGTTGGGACCAAAGATGGGTTCACTGTACGAAGGTATGGCAGCAGCGTGTTCAGTCTCGTCTCCCAGGGCTGCTGCAGCAGCTTGTCACCGCCTCTGCATTTCAACATGGCAAACATGGCTGCTCCTGCAGGCTCCAGACAGGTGATCAAAAACCTAGCAGCTGTACCATGCAACATGCATGAATAAATGTGTTTTTTTTTTTTTTTTTTCTTTTTCACCGTTCATTACTGGTGTATAAATAAGTAATGATCAATCGGCTGAAACTTGGCCAGGAGGGAGGCTGTAGGACTTATGATGTAGGACTATAATGGAGTTAAATAAGAGGGCTGGTGGCTTTGTTTTTTTAGGTTTTGTCAGAAAACATTCCCTGTCTGGCTCCCAGTGGATTTGGCTCTTAATTGAATGCTGCCTTTAAGCAAATTGTTCATAATTCATGACTGCATGCTGACGGGAATGGAAGAAATCCTGTCTCTACAGCAGATGATGTTTGCCTGTCTGACTGTGCAACGCTATAGTCACACGGCTGTTGTCTTCTGCATCCGCCCCAACTCAGCTGTGTTTGTTCTCAGCCACTTTCTTTCATTTTTCCCTTTGCTTTTCTCCTTTGTATCCTCCCTTTCCCCCTTTGTTCTCTGCTCTCCCTGTCATTACCATGGCAAAAAGCCCCTGAAACACTTAGTTGACTTTTCATTGACAGAAGCTGTAATTGGCTTTTAATCACCATTTTACATCATGTTTTGATATTCAAATCAGCGGTGTCAGTTCAGAGAAGGGGGGCTCTTCAATGCCTCTCTGTCATTCACTGTGGCACAAGGCCACCTCTGGAGGACCACATCTAAAGGCTGATTGGCACTTGTCAATTGGTGTTTGTGACTGCCACCAGTTATGGGATGTTCACACCCTTTGTTCAAGGTGAATCAAACTGAATTGCAACCATCTACCCAGGCTGTATTGACCTTGAGCCCCATTTTATGCACATGACTTCAAATATCACATCCAATTCTGAACAGTCAAATTAGAAAATAACCCTTCAAGGGAGTGAAAACGAATCAAGAACAGCCTCTGGTCCGAAGGTTCAACTTTAATAAATTTCTTCTAATTTAGTAATTGCATTATGTAATCATTGCCTTGTTGTTACGGTTTCAGCACTGGTGGGGAGATATACAGTATGTAGATACGTTTATTATAATCAATAGGTTCCATTTATAAACAAAGTGTGTTTATGGCCGCGGGACGTCAGGCATAAAGATGTGCATTGCGAACGCCTGTCGATAGGTCAGGGTCAGTCTTCCGCCTTCGCTCAATGCTCTGTAAGCAGTTCCCACGCTCTTTGCTACGGATGGAGGAAAGATGAGAGTAGGCATGGATCCTGTAGATGGCCTCAGTTTAACAGAAATGGTCTTTTGTTTTTTCTTTTTCTTTGTTCCAACTGTGAACATGGCAGCAATACCTGGGCGCTGCTGTAAGATGTCCATAAACTCGTAGACTTCAAGATGGCCCGTTATTGTTTGTGCTTTGCTCAGATAGCAAACATGTCCCATCCCTTGACGATTCCAAGCACTGCATCTCAGTAGCCTTTTCTCACATTAGACAGAGTGACATAGACAGTATTGCATGAGTATTCTTCCACTTTCACGTCTCTGCTTTTTACTCCCTTGTCTTTTTTTTGTTATCCCACCATCAACCCCCTCTTCATCACTTTCTGTCACTGTCTGTTTCTTTCTTTCATTTTGTCCTTTTTAACTCTTTTCTCTCATCTGTTTACACTCTCTCCTTTCCCTGCTGGCTGAATGATTGTGAGTGACGTTTAGCAACTCTTCAGCCGCCGGGTAGGCTTTGGGAGAGAGCCCGCTCTTTTTAGAGCGTCCGTGATGCTCCCCAACAAATTGTGACACTAAGACGAAACGTAAGCTGGCAGCCAGCGTGTAAACCATTCAACTCCCTAGACCTTGGACAGGTTTTTTTTTTCACTGCTCCATAAGACTCATTCCTCTCTCCTTTCACTCTCTGTTGGCATCCAGCTGGAGAATAAAAGCATTTCTCTTTTACTCCTGGAAGATGGAGGAGAGGCAACCTGAAGTCTTGAGTTATTGTACCGACAACGCCTACTACTACCCTTTTAAGTAATTTAGACTTGCACATAAGGTATTTTCACTCCAGGAATGAATGTTCCCCCACATCGAGTAATAAAAATACTTTACTTCTTTAGTTTTCATATTAACTGTCATGACCAAAACCGCCCTGAACCCCAGCTTAAAATCCCAGTCCTCCTCTCAGTTCTCTCTTCCTTAGCAGGATGGATTCATTTTCCAATCCACTTGCCCTATGTGATTAATTTTGGTTGAATTGTGAGGGAGGCAATAATTATTTCAAGCAATTTTAGGTATTGCTTAATATTCAATGGTTACCCTAGGCCGTTCCTTAGAAACTGTATTAACTATAAATCATGAAAAACAGAAAGGCTGTAACAAGCTCAGCCAGAAACCAGATTAAGAGAAGTATTGTTCACAATGGAACTTCTTGTGAATCATGTCGTTGGTAAAACCACACACACTGTGTACAATGTTACATTAACTCATTGGTTGAGCAACCTCTCATATTAAGTGTCAGTAGGTCTCCTGTCCAACCCTTCATTACTGATGCCCCGTTATCTGAGTCGGTGCAACTCTCATATGAAACCGGGCTGATAACGAGACCTGCCATTTAAAAGGCCACAGTATACTCACTGTGTCATGTCTCATTACAAACCAGTGCAAAATATGTTTACACCCCTCCTCTGGCCCCCCAGCCCTCTGCAAGGACCATAGCAGTCTAAAAGCCTTCATCAAAGAAATGGGTCTGAAAATGTAGATTAAAGTTCTGTTGCAGTCTGTATTTTCCTTCCTCTGCTGTCCCCTCCACAATGTGTTTTAGCGAGATCAATCTTGTTTCCGCACAATTGCACAGATTGTATTCCAGCTAAAAGAAGAAAAAAAAAACCTCAACTTGAAATGGAGCCATTCATCACAGAGTAAACAGCATAACAGAAGGGCAGAGAGAAGGAGCAAGAGAATGTAAAGAGAAAATGCTTGCAGTAAAGAGAACAGAAAAGAAATTGCCACTGGAAAGGCAAACAAACCACGGCACCCTATGCCTGACGGAAGTCAACGAAACCTGTCGCCGTTCCCTGCTCTCCTCACAAGGATGTGACATTTAGGAGGGAGGTGTCTTGTCTTTGCAGGCCTAATTAACATTCCACAATATGCCAGCTGGAGATGGACACCCTGCCAGTGCGGTTCCCCTTTTCACCCTCAGTCGTGTTTCTCCATGAAGTTCTTTACTTCCTCTAAATGTAACTGGCTCTCAGTGAGTGTTCCCTCATGCCCTGAGGTCTTTATTGTGTGACGATGCACACAGGCTCTGCCAGTGTCATCTCAAATGTTCCGCTGTGGTCAGTCTATTTGCCATTGCCAGAGGTGTCAGGCAGCGGTAACCATGGTGACAGTGTAAGGCCTGAATTGTTAGAGGTGTTGAAGCCCCCGGGGTACCACAGACCTAACTACAAGAATCTGTCGTGCTCTGTGCACTTTCTTTGCCAGGTCTGTTACAGTCCTTTGACAAATGCCAACGAAATGTGTCACAAGCCCCCGACCTTATCTCAGTACAGCAATGCATGCAAAGATATAATTTTGTACTATATTTATACAGTACAATTTAAAAACCTTTTTTAATAATTTGGGTGACTTTCCCCTAAAATGTTATGTTATGGTGTTTTTGCAATGCATTTCCCAGAAATCTGTGGAATTGTGCAGGTGGTTCTGTGACATCTTGCGACACTGTCATGAACTGGCTACAGGTGACTATTGAAAATGTGAAAATACAGTAGAAGGGAATCTGGCATTCAATTAACCATAAAACTAATTTTAGGCAAATCCTAAATTTCCACACAAAATACATATTATTTTTTTTAAATTCCTTACTGACCAGAACTGTCAGGGGTGCTTTGTTTGTACGTGGAGCCTTTTTTATTTCTCTATTGTTTGTAAAAAAATCTGAGTAAATATTTATTTATTTATTTTTTTATTCACTCAAGCAGAATAAAAAAAATAAAATAAAAAAAAAGAGTTTTTTTTTTAGTGTCTGAGCACAAGGAGTTGTGTGACAAGCAGGACATCCGGTACAACTGAAACAAAACACATGGCGATAATCAAATGGTTAGTATTTTTGCTTGAAATTCCCATGTATTGTTAAAAGTAGAGAGCCGTCCTCAATACATGCAAAAAAGACCTACATGATACAGAAAGTGAGCAGGCAGCAGAAAAGAAAAAAGAAAAATCTAAATGAAAGTTGTGTAGAAATCTGCCACAATTCAGGGCACTGGAAGAGTTTCATGTTTTGTTTTGGGTTTTTTTTGCAAATCGTTTGTGACAAATTTTGTGTATCTAAAATACACTTGATTACAGACCATACATTTGTTTCAGACTACATGTGAACAGGATGTAAAACCCTCCTTTTAAACCATAGAAATAGATTTTATTACATAAGACTGTTTTTTCAACAGTCTTTGTAGAGTGCCTTTCTGTGCAGATAGCACTTAGGGAAAGAGTGATACACACATCATTAGTGCCAGCAGTTATCATTTGAACCTCCATCAAATGATACAGTGTAAATCTTTACATAGATTTGATTCAGCATTCTGCAGAATAATGCCAAAAATATATACAAAATGAATAAGCCTCCTCCTGGTTTCAGTGAGTGTGTATGTGCTGTATTGTGATTTATTCATCACCTGAGTGTTTGGCTGCTTATCAGCAGTGCAGGCAAGTATTGAGCTTGTGGAGATGACAGAATTGTAGGGCTTGCTGTGCCGGGCTGAATCTCTGAGCCTGGAACAATAGACGATGAAAATGAGAGTGGCAGCACGGGGTTGGGGGGCGTTGTCACTCGTGTGAAAGATAGATGCCACACAGAGCCTGGGCTGAAAGTGGGACAGCTCTCAGAAGGACAACGGAGAGACAAAGGGTCAGATACCAAATAGCCTCCATTTCTAGATGTCTGCGGCTTCAGAATTAGCGGTCTCGGCAGATCTTTCAAGGACTGATTCAGCAGTCCTCTGTCTTTCAGTCCTCAAAATGTGCCAGTCTGATAAGTAATAAGCATGAGTGGTTGGGCTGTGTGTTTTGATGTTTGGGGCCCCTCCCTTGATGTCAGTTCAAATGAAACTCCAATTTAGATTGTGTGCCTCTGTGCATTTGCGCCTCTTACTGTAGGTGTGGAGTTGGTAGAAAATTCCAGTGACATTTCAATGTCTTTGATATCCTTGATTGTGTACTCCACCTCAAGTAAAACACAGCCTTTGAGTCTGTACAGGTCTCTGTGGACCGTCTCCACTGATCAATTCCTCAGCCCATCTGTCTGCCAGGCTTATTCACAGGGCCGCACAGTAGGCGAGACGAACCCTCGCGGCAGGAGTCTTCATTAAACCGATCCTCCCTCCCTCCTCTTCCCTCTCCTCTTCTTCTAGCTCTTTCCAGGTCTGGGGAAAGTTAATGAGAAGATTCGATCAGCTGGCACCCCCACCTTCTTCTGCTTTATCCCCTTATTTCAACCATTGTCTTCCTCCCATGTCAGCTTTGACTCCTTTCAATGAAATATATATTAATAGATAGTTGATATCAGGTCCGGTTTGACGTGAGCTTTTTTCACTCTGTGCTAAATAACTCATTATTTTCACTTAGTGATGCATCAGTCCAGTATATGCCATAAACAGTGCCAACACTGACCTTTTTAAGTAAGGTTGGTATTGGCATGACTCATCCACATTAAATAGGGCTTCTTAACACTATGTAATTGAAAAACTTTTCTCAACAATTATTTCGCATTTGGTCTTGTGATCAAATCAGTTAGCCACACCTTTTTCATGAATGGCCGTTTTGAGTGACAGGTGTGTGATGTCACAGGTCCGCCTCAACTCCACCAATGCTCCACTCCTTTGCCCATTTTTGGATTAGCCTGCAGTCCGGCACTGCCAAGATAGCAACAG
This sequence comes from Micropterus dolomieu, assembly GCF_021292245.1. Lineage (NCBI taxonomy): Eukaryota > Metazoa > Chordata > Actinopteri > Centrarchiformes > Centrarchidae > Micropterus > Micropterus dolomieu. Next base: position 4,682,901 of record NC_060152.1, read on the forward strand.
ACGGAGCCTCCCACACGGAGCGTCACAGTCGCTCTTCAGAAACTTATGGGTGACGTCACGGAGACGACGTCCATGTCTATGGGCAGAACGCGTTGTTTCTCCCTACCTGCCGCAGTGCTGTTCTGTGTGTGGGAGGTGGGGGGTGAAAGTGTGGCTAAGTTGTTCTGCCAGAGAAATGGATTTGCAGTGATGGATGGCATCAGTGGAACTGTACAGGTCTCAGCCTGTTGCTGAATCACAGCTTTAAACTCATTTTGTGGGCACAGCGGAGCCGTTGTGCTTTGTGCCTGAGCTCGGAACCTGGCTCATCTAACCGCCCTGCTGAAGCTTGCATGCCAATTACCCCCACCAACTTGCCAAGAAGAGAAGGCAAAGTGAGAAAATAAAGAAGTATTTGCTCACTTGCTGAGGCAAACACTTTGCCTTAGTGTCTGTGTTATTCAGTGCCATAGGTAGCAGGGATGGTAATGCTCTGTAGTGTGCTACAGACAACCCCTGAGTTAATTTGATTATAATCGTCACAGTCATTGTCCTTTCCTGTAAAGATTGTTAGCATAAGTGCACTTCTTACAGCAGCAATTTCTGCTTGATTCACTACATTTTGGACTTTTTGATATCATCTTGTGCCGGCAGATCTTTCTCAAAACAAGCTCACTGCACCTTGTACGTGCTTTGCAGCGTGAAAACTAAACTGAAGGAATGTCAAAAAGTAGTTTTGAGAGATTAATTTCTCTCAATTTTCTCATTACACTTTCAATTTAAATTTTCCGTAGACTGTTGCACATTCTGCGGGTTTGGAGTTGTGATTAGAAGTTTGTCATTGGGGAAATGTCAACATTGCAGCAAAGAAGCCGCTTTGAAACCTTCATGACAGGTTTTGATATAAACACTGAAGCCAAGAAAGGATAATAGGTTGCATCTGGATTCACCTGGTTTGTAGGCTATAATGGAAGAGTGCATGCCTGTACGGTATGTGACATTGTTAGATGTCATAACCTTGTAATGTTCAATGCCATAGTTTAATTAGGGTAGTAATTTACTCTCTTGGTACAACAATGGCAAAGAATCATCAAGGTGCGTTCAGTCATGGTGAGTAAATATATTCAGCTTAAAAGCCACGTGTGTCATGTTGTGATCCAATAAATCACGTCTGTGCTCGTGACTCAAATTTGTTGTGTATTTTGATTAATATATAATTATTCCAGCCCTTTCACACAGGGAAGCGACAACAACACTGATCCTTTTATTGCTCTTACCAGAATCACACAGCTGCAGCAGCAGCAACATTTTGACATGGTTAGACCTTAGCAGCAGTGAAGGAAAATGGGGAAAATCTGTGATCCTTCATGGTTCTCTACCCCCCGTCTGTTCTCTGGTCTGAAACACTGTGCTGGAAAAATACCAATGTGATGCCATGTTGCTCATTCATCTGCTGGAACGTTAAAGGGTTACTCTAAAAGGTGTCCTGCCTTAATCCCGATGCGTCAAGCTCCACGGACACTAGATGCTACAATTCCCATAATGCAAACAAAAGCAAAACTTCCCTTTGTGGTAAATGTCCGTCCAGCTCCCCGCCCCCTAGGCTTTTAATGCAGGCTATTGTGTATCAATGTTACACATTTTTCGTTTTGACTACATTTTAGATTTGACAGACCTCCTCCACATACTCAGACGATATTATATATAACATTTCTTACTCCACAATGCACCCCATGACTAGTAAGCTCACATTTATGTGTAAAATCGGCAGAGTACCCCTTTAATGCTTCAACAACATCTTGCACAATGTGGTTTAGCAATGCAGAGTGTGCTGCCAGTAGCGGTATATCGCAATGTACAGGTGTTTTTAGGGTTGATGTATCCTTTAACATTAAACATTCCACTCTCTTAGGACAGTCTGTATTGATGACTTGTCCTGATGCAGGTTCTGTTAGTAAGGGGATACAAACTGACAGTATTGTTTGTGCTCATATCTTTCTGTGCCCACCAAAAAATCCCCAGCAATCTCGGGTCTCCTCCCCTTTTTAGAATCAGACAGAGGGATTCATGGCAGCAGTGTGTGACCTCGGACCTGTTTGGGTCTGTAATGCATTAAGATGAATGCAGCGGTCCCGCTGTCAGATGATGAATTGTGGGCTCCAGGGGAGGCTCTCTGCTATGTAAAAGAGGCGCTTGCCGACATGGCACTTTCATCAATCAGAAGGCGGACTGATGTAATGCTTTACTCTGCAGAAGGTGGAGCCTTTTGTTTATGTGCAAGAGACAGATTTGGACAGATCCAGATTCTCTTTTTAAGCTGTTTGGATAATGCTTGTTCCCCTCTTTGATATAAGAAACATGGCTTGGGAGTGCATTAATGAAAGAATGTAGGCGGATAAAGTCCTTATTTTGGGCTTCATTCAGAGTTATCCCACTGTGTAATCCGCTGTCCTCACACAGGTATAACACTGCCATATCCGCCCTACAATTTCCCGTTTTGCACAGACGGCAATATCAAGGTCTCAATTAAAGTGACACCTGGGATCTCACATTCACACTTCTCACAAAAACCCAGCAGAGCTCCCTGACAGTGAGCCAGACACTGCTTAGTCAACACCTCAGAAGTACTGGAGATGACTTTGGGCATGGGTTCATGGGACAAATACAAGTTGAACAAGGATGATGTCATTTCCAGAGAAAGCACAAGAGGACAGAGATGTTTTTCCTGTTTCTTTCTTTGCTTTGTACACATTGCTTTGTACAGATTTTTCTGAAAGTGTTTCCTTAGTCACCAATAGCAGTCCTCACAATATAAAAAATGTATAAATATATATAAGAATTAGTGCTGGGCACGTTAACGCGTTATCGAGTTAACACATTAAATAACGCCAACACCTATTTTGTTACACGTTAACGCTGTTTTTATTATTATTATTATTTTGAAAGTCCGTTGCTCACTGGCTCTGAATACACATACAGTCAAACCAAGGGTCACAGGAGGGGCGGGGCCATGTTGGTCAGACTGCAAATCACCCACCCAAACAAGCAGTGGAGGTTTCAGCAGCCTACGCTGGATGCAGCGTGTCAGAAGTAGATAAACAAAAGCAAGACAAGCGCACAAATGCCATAGCGAAGTGGATAGCTACACACTGCATGCTGATTAGTATTGGGGAAGATGTCGGTCTTAGGAATGTTCTTAAAATCACAGCGTAGTCACTTGGCCCCGCGGGGTTGCTTGTTCCTCAGGTGAACAACAGGGAGCACTCCGCGAGTAATAGGCAGGCGCGCTATGGAGAGTAACCATGGCAACGGCTTCTGTGCACTATACACATGTAGTAACATGTAAAATTATAGGCTACATAACTTTACCTGATAGGCCTACGTCTAGTTTTCTCTAATTCCCTCCTGCTGATGTCCTGTTTAGTAAACGGTAATAGATTCTGGAAACTCACAAACAGCGAGGATCAGTCTCTCTTCCAATGATTTGTGCTGCGCGTCACATACAAAAACTTCAAGACAATTTAACTTGGGTGGCATGCGTGTGCGTGAAGCGAGCACCACCGCGACACTTCACCTCACTCTAACAGGGACACTTTCTACTGCTGCTCCCTGATGATAAAAGAAAAATGTTTCTGCTGATACCTTTTCAGAGAAAAAACAAGAAAATGAAAACGTGTGTGTGTGTGTGTGTGTGTGTGTGTATATATGTTAACCTGTTGCTCAGAAGGTGCCTGTTATGGTCATGGCTCTGGACTCTAACTTGTTTTTAACAAGCTATAAAAGTAAATGCCCTGGCAGTGGCAAATAGGTTTTGGTTTAATATTTAAGTTAAGATTTATAAGAAATATTTTATTGCCGCTGTGTAAAGGAAATACTGCTGGTAAAAAGCACCTTATTTGTTTAAAGTGTTTGCACACCGTGTTATTGCACTTTTGTGTGTATAGCAGTACATTTAAATTAAAAGTGCCCAATACACAACTTAAGAATTCATTATTCAATTTTGCGCATAATGGTGTGATTAATTGCAGAAAATGCGATTGATCGTGATTAAAAATTTCAAACGATGCCTAGCACTAATAAAAATGTTCCTATTTTATTTTTTTAAACTGGATGAAACCTGGCCATAACATTGAGTGTCTAGAAAGTCTAGTCAGCCAGTCTTGCTTCTCAGGCATTTCTTGACCTAATCAGGAGATCAAGTTTGCCAATTTTAGACAGTATTTTGTTCAGGTAAGATTCTTGCATCTCTTTACAATAAAACACATTTTAGAAACTGGTATTATATTGGAACCGGTATCAAATATGATACCCAACCCTAAAGGTAAAAAACATCACAAAGTATATTTCCCCCTGTTCTGGATAATATTTTTCATAACTTTTTTTTAAATAAAAAATTTAAAATGATAAATGCCTTTTCTTTACTACATTTATTGCTCAAATAATGACAACCAAATGTGGTATAACACTTGTTTATTCTTTATTATTATACTACTAAAACAACAACCTATAATACAAATAGATAACTTATGAGCATCATCATTATTACAAATATATACAGTATGAAAGACAATTTGTGTCCAGAGGTGTCTTGACTGATTATGAAGACAGTTCAGACTTTGCATGTAGCATTGTATTTGCTGCTGTGGAGATGATGTAGTATCACAATCACCTTTTTGACACGATTACCACATTTCAAACCAACCATATTACTTTTTGTTATCATTTTGCCGTACCTAGCAATACAGATTGAGCAGGTACACCTGAACACCATGTAGGCATGGTCCTGTAGCAGCAGGGCTGGTAGCCATGATAGCGAGGTTGAGTGTCACTTCCATTCGGTCCGAACGGAAGAGACTGAGTGTATTGTAGCCCTATGAGGACTACAGACACTACATCTTTTAAATCTTTTTCAGAACACCTAACTTTTTAATATGTATTGGTATATAATGACAGTTTCAACAAATATGGCAAAAAGTGTTTGAAAACAAATTGCCTGCCTTTAAGTGCTTTGGGGAAAAATGCTTATAAGGCTAGGGAAAGCCCAGATTATTTTTTATAAATTGCAATCTTTTGGCATTTGATTTTATTATTAAATTCCGTGATTCCGTCCATGTTTTCCACATCACAGAAATCATAGGACCTTACTTCAAACACTTGCAATGCCCTACATGTATTTATTGCTTTCTCTGTAAAGACAATGATCATAAAGCTTACAGGTAGCAATGATCCTCTGACATTTATATTGTGTTGCTGATTATTTCGCAGAACCATATCTCTACCTTTTGTGTTCTCTTGTCTCTCCCTTCCTGTAGCTACCCTCTCATTCTCTCTGCATGTGGTCATTGAGTCATGGCAGTTCATGCGGCAGGAGGTGTGGTGTAACCCTGGCTGTTTTGGCAGATAAGCCTTAGCCTGCCCACCTGCTTCCCTGCTGTTTGTCAGCCAAATAGGACTTGCGCTGTCACAAGCATTCACTTGGCGGAAGAAGGTTGCCACCTCGACGGATCCACCCCGACCGCCTCACTGCATATAATTCTCATCCCTGGGAAGGTTGGAGAGCATCCAAATCTCCTTGAAAGAAATGGCAAATGTAAAAGTCACAAAAGAATTGAACCATTGAGTGGGAAAATTGCTCCCTGTTTGAGACGGTTTTTATTTTCACTAAATTTAACCTGGACAGTCTCCCGATCAGGATATTACTTTCTCAAGAGACATGGTCAAAATTGCAGAACAGTGTACAACAGAAAAGTTGACTAATTGATTAGAAAAGTTGGGTGATTAATCTGTTCAGTCTTTCTTCAAACAAAACCAAGTGCCTAACATGATCTGATTCTTATCAGCTTATCAAACTTGGATGTCCTGCTTTATCGGTTTTCTATCATTGTAAATTAATTACTTGTGGTTTTTGGACTGTTGGTTGGACAAAAGCCTTTTGAAGATGCTATCTTGAAATTGGAACTTGTGTTCAGAGCCACATAATCGGTCAATATGAGCTAGTTGCAGATAAATATATATTGGTGTTTATAACAGCCGATAAATGACAATTAAAATAGAAACAGTGAGACGGAAGTGTGTAGACTAGAGGGCAACTCCCCTGTTGGTAACACCGGTTCGGAACACCACAAATCCACCACAAAACACAGCAATGCCAGCTTTTTTTCAAAGTACTATTTATAACAACAAAAAAGTAATATTTTTAAACTGCATTATGTCATCTTATGTTAGTGAGGTCTCATAACTACACTTAACAAATTTTAGGAATAGACTGTTTATGCGTTTCTGAAAAGTCTGCTGATATAGGATTTTTTAAACCTTGTATTAAAATCGGTATCTGTTGTAAAAATCTAATATCTGTTGGACTACTTGTGACACTATCAACCTGCCACCATCAATGGCAGCATAACAAATGGCAAGTTATTTGTTTTTACCTGGCACTGAACAAAACATTTGTGAATTTAAAACGATCAAGAGAGATTTAAAAAACATCTGTAACTGTAGTTTTAAAAAATTCATTTTGTTTGGTCAAGAAGTGCCAGTTTGAACTGCTTCATTGGTAAAGTTTTTCTTACAAGGCCCTTGTAGCTTTCTCTTTAATTCGGGGAATCACTGTCCTGCTTTGGACGGCAGAGGTCATGTTCCGGTCTGAAGGAGACTGAGTATTAAATGTTATGTTGTGAATATAGCCTGTGTATGCATGCTCACAGGAGGTTTAGTGCTGTGATTCCCTTTTTAATTGATTTGTTACTGCGCTAATGACGGTTATAACAATAAGTTGTCTTCTTTGATGATCCAATCACTGTGGCTGTCAGGGAGGCCCTCCCTCAGGCGCTCGCTGCACATCCTGATTTGGATCCTGAGCTGTGAATGTAAGAGCCCAGCCGTACAATGGTGGATTTACAGCACCAAGCCGAGCAGCTAGAGCTATATTTCTGTGCCTCAAGCCAAAGAAGCGATTGGCTGGTGAAAAGCATCATGGTAAAGGTCAAATAACAGTGCCTCAGTTATTGCATGGCAGATTGAAAAGGAAATTATATTATGGTGGAGAGCTGTGTGTGTGTGTGTGTGTGTGTGTGTGTGTTGTGTGTGTGTGTGTGTGTGTGTGAGAGATGTGTGTTGAGGCGCAACCCTGTGCCCTGTACTTTCCGTTGAGGGTTTCTCTTGGCAGCGAGTCTTCCAGCTGACCTGTCAGTGTTACTCAGCCTACAGGGCTGTGAAATGACCCGCCACGGGGCTCACCTGGGTCCCCTCTTTCAGCTGTTCCCTTCACACTGTTGCTCCCTAACTAGGTTTTATTCTTTTTTTCATCTTCACTTTTTCTTTTCTGCTTTATATTCGCTCACCACACCTCATTCACTCACTCTCTTCTCTCTCACATAGGCAGAATCGCTATTTCTCCAGAGACTTAATGTTTCCTGTTTGGATCCTGTTTGCAAGGCTTCAATAAGAATAACTTAATGAAGTGAGAGAAGAGAGTCGGACTCCTGGTTTTTCATAGACCACTGAAAACGTTCCAGGAATAGGAGCAGCCTATCTCAACAGCCCGTCTTGCTTTCTGTGGTTTTTGGCCGAGTCTGATGCTCTTCTATTATGCACAAAATGAGAGTGCCAAGTTTTTGGGGGGTTTTTTGTCTCACTTTTCTGTCCTGCAGTAAAATGATTCCTTTATTCTCACAATACTCCATACACATCCTGTCCTACCTGCAAGTTTAAATCTTAAGTGTTTTTTCATTTGTGGAGTTTGATTCTGGAAGCACATTCACGCTACTCTGGCCCAACACACCGCCGCACTGTACTTTTCCTCTGATGGTTGATGGAGGGAGATTGATCCTCATGGCGCGGACATCAGTCAAGCTGACAAATGGCAGCCCCAAAAACTTAGAACCAGTAGCAGGCCGGGGCGGGAGTGAGGCCGGGCCAAGCCCCACTGATCTCCTTGAGTTTCCCTTCCAAGGCCCAGGCCCATGCCAGCCTGTGACATGGCAGTGGGTGTTAGCACCACGTCATGTCCCTTCTAGCCTTCGCTGCCATCAGCCAGCCAGCATTGACATAGGGCCGGGGCCCAATCATTAATGAACAAACCCTCCAAAGAAACATGAAGAGGCCTGGCTGTCTTTTTATTTAACTGTTATGACTCATGCAAAAGGGCTCTGTAGGAGTTTAAAATAAGTGCTTTGACTGGCATTATGTATTTACTGCCCAATGTTTACACTTTGTCAGCACTGATGTCATGATTCAGACTGGAATTTGGAAGTAAAGCAGAGTTTTTGGAATAAGACATGCACATGTACTGAATTAAAGCGTCTGACTCCAAAGTTGTTACAGTCTGATATTGGACATTCTCTCTTCTATATCTTAATGCTCTTTTGAACAGCTCTTTTCTTTTTTGCATTGTTTTAGCAGCTGATTTTGTCAAGGAAATACTTTTATTTATTTATTTTTTGTTCAAACAGAAATAAAGACTCAGTTGGGAGGGAGGGCAGAAGGGGGAGAGTAACATTAGCTTGTCTAAACACTGCCAGAACTCTTCCTCTACTGTAAATTAAAACTGAATATACCAAGGGATTTTTACATGGATGTCTTGGAAATCTGATTTTGCAACTTGTCTTTAAGATAAGATAAGAAAAAACTTTATTACCTTTTTCTAGAAACTTGTCTTTGGCTTCACCAGGTTCATTAAAATAAATATAAACTACACAGGAGATATACGACCAATACATTTAACACAGAACCCAATAAGAGTTTCAAGTATGCCAGTTATCAAAATACAGTTAAAAAATGAATCACTTATCAAAGCAATTGCGCAAGGGATAAAATACATTTTAAAAAGGTTTTTTGTTGCCTTGGGTACCCTAGACGCCTTCCTGAGGGGAGCTTGTCAAATTCAGCAAACGGGATGTGAAGGATTCCCCACAATTCGCTCTGCTTTCTGCTTGTATGCATCTCATTCAGCTGTCTCTGTGGTTTACTTATGGTTTTCCCAGCCATATTCACAGCCCTAGTCAATTTGGACATATTCTTATTCCCAAGAATACCATACCATATTGATATGTTGTACGTAAGAACACTCTCCACGAGATTTCCGTAGACCAACTATTTTCGCTTATGCTTATGTTTTATAGCTTTTTAATAGATACAGTCAGTTGTAAAACTCAATCTACTGTCAAGTAGGGTGATTAAGTACTTAAAGTCCTCCACAAAGTCAACAGGACGGTCATTAATGTTTACTGTGTTTAGGCTGAGTGGGATGTTATTACTGCAGATTACCAACTTTTTAGTTTTACTGGCATTTTATGACTTGAGCACTGTTTGAACACCAGCTAATTAATTCACCAATATGATTAAAATATGCTCTCTTCTCTCCTTCGTGCATTAAACCAACCAAAGCCATATTATGCGCGTACTTATATAAATAGGAATTGGAGTCCCAGATCTGCTTTAGGGCTGCACGATTAAACTAATCGCAATCGCAATGTCGACATGTGCGATTGCATAACTGCAAAAAGTGTGCGATTTAATAAAACAGAAAAAGTGTGTGTGACGCTCTCTTCTCCGTGTGCGTTACAGTCTGCTCATTATCCCCCGCCACAAATTCTTTGCATCGATGCTTCGTTTAATCCTTGTAACTATACAGCACAGTGTTTCGCACGGACATTTATTACTGTCGCACATCGCGCTTACGCTGTGAACACGACAGGATTATACTGTAGCCGTTGGCGAAGTGGAGGAAGAAAGAGAAAATGGCGAGGGACAAAGAAGAAAGTGTCCAAAGTATGTTATTATTTCATGCTAAAGAAAACAACAACTCTGTAATGTTACCGTCCGTCCACCGTAAAACGAAACTTATGTCGCCTTGGCAACAGCACGACGGCAGCTGAACAAAAAGGTGTTCTGCCAGCGACCACAGACAAGGTAACAGTAACAGCAACTTTAGCAGTTAACTGAAATCTTGATTGATTGTTGAGTTGAAGGCTAGCCAAAGTAAGCCGCAGTCCTCCGCTGAAAATGTGCACACGTGCGTTTGTTGTTGCCGTGAGTTGTAACCTCACAGTCAGGAGTTAACTGCATGTCGGGAGCTGCACCTTTTAACTCACCTCCAGCTCTCTCTGTAGCTCAGACAATCCTGCTACCTGCATGTGCGAATCCTTCCTTTCACCCATATTCTTTGTATTTATAACTGTTATCTTTATAATAACAAACAACAGCTGTTTCGTGTGCAGAATCGCTCATTTCACATTTCACGTGTGTTTTCTTGACAAAACGTGGTTTGGAGACCTGCGTTGGGTGACATAGCTGCTGTCAGCTCCTGTAGTGTGTGTGTGTGTGTGTGTGTGTTTGTGTCCCTGTCACCGATCAGTCACGTCATGACGGCAGGTTGTGTTAACTGCACGGCCATTGGCCAACGCTTGAAGTCGTGTAGGCTGCACGAGCCTTTAGTATAACTTGTATAGCACTGGGGTGATGTGTGTGTTTGTAAAGCGGCTGTCTAGTAGTTGGTCTGATGTTTGCTGTATGACACAGTACGAATTTACGAAAGGACTAATAAATATCTATCACCTATATACGTGCACAGCTGTCCTGTGTGCTTTGCTTTACGGGGTGTGCAAAAGTAGTCCTACTTCTTAAACGACTCATCGATGAATCGTTGAAATAATCTATCGAAGCTTCGAATACTAAAATCATCGTTAGCTGCAGCCCTAGTTATAAATATTGTTTCTTTAACTTTGTCAAGAAAGTTGAGGAAAAACGCATTTCAAAATGTCAGGTTTTTTGTGCATTTTCCTTGATAATCAAGCAAGTAGACTCATAGTACCATTTGTTCCATTATAATCGCAATATGACTTTGTCTCCAAATTGTGCAGCCCTAATCTGCACCTCATTAGTATAAATGTAAAACCATACGGGTGATGGGACACAGCCCTGGGGTGCACCTGTATTTACAACAAGTTGCTCTGGACTAATACCATTCAAAAACACTCCCTGGGGCTGTTGGGAAAGAAAGTCCTTAATCCATAAAATAAGACAGCCATTAACACCAAGGTCAGATTGCTTCTGCAATAGAATGTGTATCTGCATGGTGTTAAAGGCTGAACTAAAATCCAAAAACAAAACTCGTAACTTCATCTGCAGGTGTTTAGAGGATATAAAAAAAATTGTCTGGATTAATGTAACATAAATATTGAGAGAGAAACCTCTGCTTAACAAAGCAGTTGCAATTACATCAGTGGTTATTGTTTGTGCTATACAGTGCTCTTAAATGCTTGTAAATGAGATGGGAGTCTGCATGCAGAATAAACTGATATGGTAAACTTTTCTGCTATAGATGAAGAAGAAATTGGCATAATTTCAGAGCGAACTGGTAAACGAAACAGATACTGAAGTGTCTGATGTTTGAGTTGATAGTAGTTGCCTCATCATTGCAGACTGTGTGCGTGTGTCTGTCTTTAGGAATTTAACACTCTTGTGTTAGACAACACAGTGACACTCAGGTAGGGGAGAGAATGCCACTCTACAGGAAATGCACAAGATGTACATTCAGATATAGCATGTGGAATGTGGCCCGACTCTTCCTCAAACCAACCACGTGTGTTCATGGGTGATACACTGAGGCGCTTTAAAGAAAACTGCACTATGTGGATAAACCTTTGGAATAAAACATGCTTTTGCTCTTTCACCTGTGACTTGACACAAGCGTGAAACTCTGAAAAGGGGGTTTGAGTAAGTAATTATTTATCATTTCTGTCTCCTAGTCTTTTCCGTTGTACCTCTGTATGAGCTTATGAGCAATTTAACCTTCGACATTACCTGAAGTTGCAGGCTTTTATCTCTCATCATAGATGATTGTAACACCCTCGATTACAGTGTGAAAAATACCATAAACAGAGGAAAATGTTCTTCTCTAGGTAAAAATTTCACACTGCCACCTAGACTTCTCTTCTTTCCACTGTGACACTCAAGGAGGTACAAATTAGTTTGTCAGTAGATATTTTTCAAAAACAAAATTAGTTTTTAACTGTCTGAAATGACTTTATGTAGAGGTGGCTGGGGCTGCCTGTTCAAGTAGCCGAGAGCCTGAAATCATATTAGAGTAGGTTTTAACATGACCAGTGTCTGTTATTTCCAAGTAGATGAAGTGGCCCATCTGAAGGCTCAATTTAAGGCAAATTTGGCAATAAGCACTCAAAACTGAAAACATTCCTTACTTTATTTCAATTGTTTCTTGCATGAAATGCTTCAGTGAGTTACTTAGGCCAAGTGTTTCTCGAGTTTTCTACCTGACAAAAAGGGAGTTTTCCCTTGCCACTGTCGCCAGGTGCTTGCTTGTGGTGGGAATTGTTGGGTGTCTGTAAATAATATTCCAAAGAATATTGTATAAACTTGCTCTATATGAAAAGTGCAATGAGATAACTACTGTTAATAAATAAGTGTTTCTTATGAGCAGTTAAACCACCGCACCCACCAGCAATCAGCAAACCACTTGTGGCTGGATTGTCCATCTGTAATTACCTGTTGGAGAGATTTTAAGATGATATGAAATCCCATCTACCACCTAGATACCTTGTTTACTGAAGAGCACACCGGGAAACGGGAGCTTAAAGAGTGTGGCTGTCGAAGAAAAGGGATAGCGTTGACAAGGCAACAGGAGCTCATTATCTCGTCGTCTATGCTGGTCCACGGCGCGTCACTGATGGGTGCCAGAGGAGAGTTTGGAGCAGACAGATGGGGTTGCACCCTACGTTTCACACAAAAGACGATTGAGCAGGAATAACACGTCCATGGAAATGACATGTCGGCGCTGTAATCCTGGATTACCTGTCTGCTTCGCTCTCCTTCGCCGTGTGTCTGCGTTCCACATCAGACAAGATAACAAACAGTGGCTCGGCCTCAACTGCTGTGAGACTGTGTTTGATCTGTATTTTCAAGATACAAAATGTGTGCAGCGGGAGCCCAGCTTTCTCACTCTCCCTCCGCTCATCCTCTGCTGACCAGTTTTTGACAGGATGTGTGATGCAGCGACAGGTGAGACTGAGGCAGTAGAGGTAGAGGGGAAGGATGTGTTGCTCTAAGTCAAGTTGTCGGCATTGTGGACTATAAGTTTACTGCTCCTATCCAATTTTGTCTAGGTGAGTGATCTAATCTACTGTACTCAAGGATGCAAATATGCTGCTTTTATCATCCAGCTATGTAAAGAAGGCGTACATATGCAGAGCCCCAATAACTAACAAAAGATGCTGCATCTGTTTTGTTTAAAAAAAAAATTTAATATTGCATCATGCACACCTGTACAAACAATTTGAGGAACATGTGCATCAGTAGACAACTCTGAAAGCATATGAATAGGAAGAGTTAGACTAAAGTATTATTTATTAGTATTATTTAAAATTTTGACTCAGCTAATTGGCATAAGTTATAGTCAAGTGAACTTATAGTGAAACTTGAGTAATCAAATGCACAGTCCCCTCCAAAAGTATTGGAACGGTAAGGCAAATTCCTTTGTTTTTGTTGTTCACTGAAGACATTTGGTTTTAAGATCAAAAGATGAGTATGAGACAAGAGTTCAGAATTTCAGCTCTCATTTCCTGGTATTCATATCTAGATGTGTTAAACAACTCAGGACATACCACCGTTTGTTTGAACCCACCCATTTTTCAAGTGAGCTAAACTATTGGAACATGTGACTGACAGATGTTTCTTGTTGCCCAGGTGTTGCCTTTTAGGTTGATTGTCCAAACATTAAATAGCTCTGCATGACTAGTCTAAGTTTTCATCCTTGGTTCAAAGCTATAAAGACTGCATTTCCTGTTAAAGAGGATAAACCAACATGACGACCAGAGAGCAGCCGCAAAAGTTCTGGAACACAATCTTATGGACTGATGAGATCAAGATTAATCTCTAGCAAAGTGATGGAAAGGCCAGAGTGTGGAGAAAGAAAGGAACTGCTTATGATCCGAAGCATACAAGCTCATCTGTGAAGCATGGTGGAGGTAATGTCATGGCTTGGGCGTGCACGGCTGCTTCTGGAACAGGCTCACTAATATTTATTGATGATGGAACTGATGATGGTAGCAGCAGAATGAATTCAGAAGAGGACAGAAACATTTTGTCTGCCAATTTACGGAGAAATGCATTTCACCTCCTTAAGAGGAGACTGAAGGGAGAAACACCCCGAAACAAACTAGAACTGAAAGAAGCTGCGGTAAAAGCCTGGAATAGCATCACAAATGAAGAATGCAACAGTTTGGTGATGATGATAGGATTAGATTATGCCACCTAATATTAAGATTATTTGTTTACATTACTTTTGCTCACCTAAGAATACTGTGGTCTAATACAAACCGTGGTATGTCCTAAACTAGCGCCTTTGTTAAATCCCTATTCTCAACACTTTATTTCTAGAGTGTACAAACTTCTTTTCTGAGTGTTTGCGAGCTGTTTACATTTCTGTCTCTGCAGTGTGGCTTTCTTTGCAGGATGTGTTCTGCTGCAGGTGTTTACCGAGGGTTACGTCTTGTGTTTGCAAGAACTGAGTGGGGGGAAAAAGGGATTTAATGTTTTTTCTGTTCATGATTTGCATGATTTTGGTTGGGAGCACTGTGGCAGCCTGCAGAATTTCGCATTTAGTTGGCACAAATAGTTGTACTGCTCAGAGAGCAGGCAGAGATTTGACATCTTGGGTTCCTTCAAGAAGACTTGTTCTTCACTTGTGTATATCATATGCAAATGTCAAATCTTTTGTACAACGGCACAAAAGGCCTTGCAGAAGTTGATGGGCTGCTTTCTTTAGGCTGAACTGAGCAATGGTACACTGACAATAACACTGTGATCACAGAAACCATTAATGAAATCTAATAGGACCAAAATATGTAAAGCTTGACCTTGTAACTTTGAAGACCAATAGAGACAATATAATATGGCATGTTGCTGTTTGAATGGTTTCACACATCACAGCTGCATATTTTCTTTAACCTTATTTTGCAAAGCATATCTAGCATAAAGCAGGGTTTTTTCTGTTTTATGTGTAATCCTGTAGGAGTGAGGCATCAGAGTTCTTTGTTTTAACAAGTAACTAGAGCCATGGCATAGTAACAACATCACAGACAGTACTGCAACCAAAATATTTATTCTGTACAGGTCCAAAGTATGTTTGTTACAAACACGCGACAAAAACACACACAAGTGTTCATATTTTTCTTGTCTTTCTAAATATCGTCTAAAGACTATTCAGTTAACCTAAACTAGCCCTCTCTGTTAGATTTGCTGAATCAGAGACTTCACAGGGTGTTTATTAAGGCAGAGATCTTTAGGAGCTCCTTAAGGTCCCATGAATTTAGTAGCGTCGTGACTTCAATCATATTTTTTTGAACAGCCATTGTGAAGCTCAGTGTGGTCATGTCCTTAATTATGCACAATGTTAAACCCAAATATAATTTAAATGGGTGCGTTATATAAAAATTCATCCCCTGTACAGTTGTCACAAATTGGGAAGTTAGTTATAGAGAGCCTGGTACCAGGCTGTAAACATGTTTATTTCTGCTGTGAAGTTACATTATATATATTAATAACATTCATACATCCAATTTGATGCATGTCTGACGGGGGGGGCAATTGTGAAGAATTGCTGTCTGACTGACTGACTCACAGTCTCTCTTTCTCACACACACACACACACACACTCTGACAAATATATTTGTGCTAAGAAAAGTGTATATTTCTGTGTTTGCATAAATGTGAGTTGAGGTGTTTAATAGCAGGGTGACTGTAGAAAAAAGGTGCCTTTTAGTATTATGTGCTCTTTAATAAAGACACAGGTTGGCAGATTGGGAGTGTCAGTGTATGTGGCATACAGCCTCTTCTGGTGATTTATGAGCGCGCTGCTAGGCTATTACATTATGGGCCCCAGTCCTATTCAGTGAGGGTGATAAGAGCAGCCCACCTCTATTGAAACACTGCAGGTACAAGCGTTTTGTTTTAGTGGAATATCACTGCTTTTTGATAAAGGAATTAAGTGTGAGGAGAATCTAATCATGTTGTCTGTGCTGCAGCTGTAGCTCATCTATTAGGTTAGTGTTTGTGCTTTTGTCCTTCAGAGTAAGGAAAATAGCTTGGAATTGTTTGCATCTTCATTGAATTTCAAATTGTAGATCTCTTTATTGTGTAAACAGTTTTATACATCAGTTATACTTGCAAGAAGCAACCTAACCAAAAGCAAATTTTTAACATCCTGAGCACTGCTTCCACTTATTTATTAAATTTTGACCTCACAAATGTCTGTTACAATTAACAACCAATGCTGCAGGAAGAAAAGGGCCAAGTCTGCAGTTTTCGCCCACTCAGTGTGGCTTTGGACCTGGCCTTGTGTTTACAGAGAGAGAGAGGCGAGTGCCCGACACTGTGAGGCCGGAGTTCACGCCGCAGAGCACCACAGCTGAAAGGCCAGTTGTCAACCACCGGCGGAGGGAAAAACAACAGGGCATCTGCCAGAGCGGTTTGGAAAAAGGACGAGTCAGGGTCGCTTTCAATTAGCACAGCATGTCGTCACTGCAGTGAGCCACGGGGGCTGGGAGGAGGAAGTAGGAGGCAGCCTTGGGCTTACGGAAGGAGATGTCAGTGGGGGACCAAGACAGAGAGAACTGAAGGCTGAAAGACAAACTCAGTCAACAAACAGTCATCAGTATAATTTTGTAGAAATTATGTATTGGGGAAAGAGAAACATTTATTTCGGTGGTTTATTGTCTCTCAGCGACAATAGCGTTGAAGTTACTGCAAGTAGTGGATCACAAAGTGCGTGCGTGAGTGTAATTATGAGTATTTTTGCATTACCTTGATTTTGGTAAAGGTGTGGATGACATTCAAGATGGTCAACAATACCTGCTTTCTTCAAAAGTACCAAAAGAACTGGGTTTTGTTTATTGGGCTGGTTTGTTTTAAGATTTTCAGGTGATTTTCAGATTTCTTGTCCTGATTATAAAAGTTAGATGCTATTTTAGTTCTACTCCCAGTCTTTTTGTGTCTGATCACAGTCCTAAAGGCCAATGGCAACTCTTGACCGTTTCTGAATGGCGAATGAATGTGCTGGCGTTATTGTCCTTTGGGATGACGTGCCAACAGATTCCAGTGCTGGCAGTCCAAATAAATCCCATCTTTAGACATTTTCTGCCACAGAGTTGAACAGTGATGAACTTTGTCAGATGAGGGACTGACTCAGAACTGCCTCCCAGCAGGATGGGAGAGCGAATTAATTAACAGGTCTAATATATCACTTCGGCCTGACATCCCCTCAAGAACTCATTTGTGACAAGAAAGTGTGAAGACCCATCTCACTGTCAAAGAGACTGATAAAGACCAGTCTCCTAATGATGATGACATGAGATAAGAGGTCCACAAAAACAGGCCCTATGTTGACGAAGTGCATCATTGGTTGTCCACCACCCATTACAGTTGACATAATTATGTCAGAGTTGTAAAATGGACATGGACAACAGACTGCATTGCACCATAATAGTTTTTTTGCAATCTGGCCAATTGCGTGTCTTCTGCAGGCTTCTTGGAAGTAAATCACTGGTTTCCAGAAGTCAGAAATGGCACAGTTACTGTACTAAACATACCAATTCATGCCGGGATTGTTCTCCCCCGAGGTTGGCAAGAGAACCAGCAGAGCAGGATACAACTTGCCTTGGTCTGCTGGTGCAGAGGCAGGCTGAGACAAATATGCAGCTCCCTATTTGGAAGGCATTATCCCCTCTGAAGTGTGAGGCTATTTATGTTGAGTGTGGGTGTATGTAATGAGTGTGGCCATACCAATGTACCAATTAGCTTTGTGTTCCACATGCATGTCTGCCTCACCACTTGTTGGGAATGAAGATGTGATTTTGACAGAAATAATGGCAGCAGTGATGTCGATACAGGGCTTGGATAACTTTGATTTTTAAGCCTAATATCAGGATTAATTAAAAAAAAAAAAGTTTCCAAAATGTTTTTGTCCACGAGACATCCTTAATTGAAAGCAAGGATAATTGAAATTAAGTATAAGAATGTCCCGCAGACTGCCAGTTTAGCCCTGATCAATTCTGCAATAAATATGTCCTCAAACAAAAATGCATCACATTTATCATGTTGGAGGTTGTGCAATGACACAAAGTGGCCACTAATTGGTTTTTAATCAAAGGAAAGTATCAGTCCAGAATACTGGCAAACTAATTTAATTCTAAACTGAGTTAGAACAATAATTAGTATCTTGAACAACTTTAAAATGGATCAGAAAACACATTGTGGAAGAAAACATAGTGATTTAGCAGTTTTCCCTTCAGACTCCAATATGTATGCCACATCTTTTGATGTGTGTTTTATTAGTTTTATCTCCAAAGTACACCTCTGCACCCTTTAGCAAATGGCTGTGTTCAGCAATCATTACACACATTACATGAAAACTGGAGAGTAGTGGGCCTTATCATGTCATGTTTTCCAGATAGTGATAGCTAACAAGACACAAATGTGGGAATGGGCGGGGGAAATTGTCTCAAATGAAAACCGCAAATAACACCAGTGTCAGTTAGCAGTATGGTCAGTGCAGCTGAGTAGTTTTCTTTTGCTGTTCGCAGGTGCAGATGGAGAGAGACCTGCAGAGAATTGAGCAATTTATTAGACATTTTTAAAGTAATAGGTAGTCCGTTGGACTTTGATTGAATTCTTGTTTATTAAACAGACTGGGGCAATTCTTTGCTGACTTGTACGTTCATCTCAGAGGAGAAACATGCATTCCTAATCTGAAAAGTATTTTTTTACTCACTATGAGTGGATATTTTCCAACCGGCCAGGCTCCTCTACCCTCGCACTTGTTAGACCCCCAGTCTATTACATTCCCCTCCTTTTCTAAAAGACTGCAATTAATCTAATTAGTAATCAATCAGCCATTGGGCCTCCTGCCTCCTCAGTGCTAATGGAGGATATGACAGGCCTGGACCTTGCATTATTAATACCTCCATTCCTGGAGCACAGGGCCCCCCTGACGTCCACAGCCAGGGGCCATTGATCACTACCACAACCCAGTGAGCACTGCAAGACCTATAGGGAAATTTTGAGCGTAGTTAAAGTGGAGATGGGAATGTGGTGTGTCAGTGTGTGTGGGATGAATCTGTTTAGGGGGCTTTAAGGTAATTTTGGTACAGGAATAATTTTACCACATATGCTCAGGGGAAGTTGAATAGATCCAAAAATGCTACAAGCGAGATGTTTGCTTGGTGGCGCATGAGTCTGCAGGGAAGCTCATGGTGCACGTTTGAAGGAAATGAGTGATTGTGTTGGTGTTAATAGGAATGTTGTGCTCTGAAAAGCTCATTTGGTTAATGGGGCTCACCTCACAGCTATTATGGCAGGATAAGGGGGGGCCCTCTGCGGGACTATATCTAGAAATGAGATTAGAAATTATAGGATGCCACTAATGCTGGGGCACAATGATCGCAGTGGGACAATGAAACAATCATAGCAACATTATCCTTTGTCTCCTATGCGTTCTATGAGCACCCAATCAAATAGCCCCAGCAGCTGAAGTTACAGAGGTTGATAATAGTCCCACCAGCTGTTCTCATTCACTAAAATCGATATTGGAACCTACTCTGTGCAGGCTGGGGGGCACTGAATAAAAAAACTTTCTTGCTCTCTCTTAGCTTTTAGCTCCAACAGACAGACACAGGGCCTTCCTGTGTCCTCTTTTAAATGAATTTGCTAACCTGAATTTATTGAACTTGTGTGCCAGCACCTGCTATCATGTTGATTATGCAGTCTACATGTTGTTGATGTTGTTAAGGACGTGCTGTTCAAGATAATTCGATATCAACTTTCAGAGGAATCTAATCATTATATGATCAATTGATGATTTTAAATAATCCGGTATTCCGGTAACCGTTATTTGGCTTGATCGAAAATTACTTGGAAAAACTGATTCAACTTGCGATGGGATCACACCATCTGCCAGGGGCATAAAGTGGGGGAGGCAGTGGCCCTTTCCTTACTTCCTACCCCCTACTTGTGGCGCCCTTTCTTGGACCACATCCATCCTCAAACTCTGCCTGCATTTTGAAATCAACTACACCTGTAAATTTCGTGACAGCATATTGTACAGATGTGATGCTGTCGCATTGAAAAGACACACACACACACACACACACACACACACACACACACACACACACACACACACACACACACACACACACACACACACAC